>NC_140133.1:6878084-7440564 GCF_964035555.1 Netta rufina | reverse complement strand
GTGAAGCAGGGGGCTGGGACTGTGTGGAACTTCAGGTCGGCAATGGCAAAGTTGAGAGCCTCTGGGACGAACGAATAAAGGGGATGTCGTTGTGGGAGTCTATTACAGACCGCCTGGCCAGGACGATAGCGCCGATAAATTATTCTTTACAGAACTAAGAGAGGCCTCAAGATTAACTCCCCTTGTCCTTATGGGGGACTTCAACTTGCCAGACGTTAACTGGAGTGCCACACGGCTGACACGAGCAAGTCCAGGAGGTTCATGAAGCACCTAGATGATAACTTCTTGGTGCAGGTGCTAACGGAGCCAACTAGGAAAGGTGCCCTCCTAGACCTGTTGCTAGAAAACAGAGAGGGGTCTGGTGGGAGATGTGGTGATGGTGGCCGCCTCGGTCATAGCGACCATGAAGTGGTTGAGTTCAAAATTTACAGTGACAGAAGGAAAAGTGCCACCAAAACTCATCCCTAGATATGGGGGAAAGCGGACTTCAGGCTGCTCAGGGAACTAGTCAGCAAGGTCCCCTGGGAAACTGCTCTTGAAGGCCTCGATGTCCACCAGTGCTGGTCACTCTTTAAGCGATGCCTCCTAGAAGCACAAGATCAGGCAATTCCTAAATATCACAAGTCAGGCAGGCGGGGCAGGAGGCGCGGTGGCTGACCAGGAACGTTCTAATGGAGATTAGGCGGAAACAGAGAGTGTTTCGCTACTGGAAGGAGGGCCAGGCGTCATGGAAAGAATACAGGGATGCTGTTCGTGTTTGTAGGGAGAAAGTTCGTGTGGCCAAAGCACACCTAGAGTTGAAGCTGGCTGTGTCTGTGAGAGAAAATAAAAAGGGTTTTTTTAGATATGTGAATGGAAAAAGGAGAACTAAAGAATACATAGGGCCGTTCCTTGATAGGGAAGGTCTCCTCACAGACAATGACATAGGCAAAGCAGAGACGCTTAACGCCTTCTTTGCCTCTGTCTTCAATGCCGATGATGGGCTTCGGGACCCAGGGTGCCCTGAGCTGGAGGACCGGGACGGTGGGGATGACAAACTCCCAACCGACCCTGAACGTGTGGCGGGATTTGCTACTCCACCTGGATCCCTACAAGTCCATAGGTCCGGATGGGATTCACCCCCGGGTGCTGAAAGAGCTGGCGGACGTCATCGTGGAACCTCTCTCAATTATTTTTCAATGATCCTGGGAATTTGGAGAGGTCCCGGTAGACTGGAAGCTGGCAAATGTTGTGCCGATTTTCAAGAAGGGTCAGAAAGAAGACCCTAGCAATTACAGGCCTGTCAGTCTCACATCAGTGCCTGGTAAAATCATGGAGAAGATGGTTCTCAAACTTATTGAGGTGCACCTGGGGGACAAAGCAGTCATTGGTCCCAGCCAGCATGGGTTTGTGAAGGGTAGGTCCTGCCTAACTAACCTGATTTCCTTTTATGATAAGATCACCCGTATGGTGGACCAATGGAAACCAGCTGATGTGATTTTTTTGGACTTCAGCAAGGCTTTTGACACGGTTTCCCATAGGATCCTACTGGACAAAATGTCCACCATATGGCTAAATAAAAACATCATACGATGGGTGAGCAATTGGCTAATGGGCAGGGCCCAAAGGGTTATGGTAAATGGGGCTGCGTCAGGCTGGCGGGCAGTCACCAGTGGGGTCCCTCAAGGCTCCATTTTAGGGCTGGTACTTTTCAATATTTTTATAAACGATCTGGATGTAGGAATAGAAGGTATTTTGAGCAAGTTTGCTGATGACACCAAACTTGGAGGAGTTGTGGACTCGAATGAGGGTGGAAAGGCCTTGCAGAGGGATCTGGATAGGTTGGAGAGCTGGGCGATCACCAACCGCATGAAGTTCAATAAGAGCAAGTGCCGGGTCCTGCACCTGGGACGCGGAAACCCTGGCTGCACGTACAGACTGGGCGATGAGACGCTGGAGAGCAGCCTAGAAGAGAGGGATCTGGGGGTCGTGGTAGACAGCAAGTTGAATATGAGCCAGCAGTGTGCCCTGGCAGCCAGGAGGGCCAACCGTGTCCTGGGGTGCATCAAGCACGGCATCGCTAGTAGGTCAAGGGAGGTGATTGTCCCGCTCTACTCTGCGCTGGTGCGGCCTCACCTCGAGCACTGTGTGCAGTTCTGGGCACCACAGTATATAAAGGACATGAAACTGTTGGAGAGTGTCCAGAGGAGGGCTACGAAGATGGTGAAAGGCCTGGAGGGGAAGACGTACGAAGAACAGCTGAGGTCACTGGGCCTGTTCAGCCTGGAGAAGAGGAGGCTGAGGGGAGACCTCATCACAGTCTACAACTTCCTCGGAAGGGGGTGTCGAGAGGCAGGAGACCTTTTCTCCATTAACACCAGTGACAGGACCCGTGGGAACTGGGTTAAGCTGAGGCAGGGGAAATTTAGGCTTGACATCAGGAGGGGGTTCTTCACAGAGAGGGTGGTTGCACACTGGAACAGGCTCCCCAGGGAAGTGGTCACTGCACCGAGCCTGTCTGAATTTAAGAAGAGATTGGACTGTGCACTTAGTCACATGGTCTGAACTTTTGGGTAGACCTGTGCGGTGTCAAGAGTTGGACTTGATGATCCTTAAGGGTCCCTTCCAACTCAGGATATTCTATGATTCTATGATTCTATGATTCTATGATCTTTTCAAGGCCAATAGGGCCTGGGTCAAAAGGCACGTTCAGGTCACCAGGGGGCGGAACAGCCAAAGCCTTCGATGGCTGTAGCAGCAGAGGGGCCCATGGCGTAGCAGAAGGATCAGTGAAGGAGCCCGCAGCTCCCTCACTGTCTGGCAAACCACACGTGTCTGACTGTGGTCCCACACGGCTCTTTAAGGCCTCAGAGACTGCTCGCCAGGTGCCGAGCAATCCCGCCGCAACCTTGTCGTTTTTAGTTGCAGAGTCCCACACCTTGACCTCAGTTTGGTCCCATGTTTCAGGCTCATAAACAGTCCGATTGTTAATAAGGACAATAAGCTGTAAGGTTACCAGGACAGTCTTTGTTTCCAAGGACGTATGATTCCCCATACTGCGCAGCTGCTTAGCAGCGAGGGGCAGTTGTGTGCGTGGCTCCACTTCTCTCAGCTCGAGCTTCTCTCCAGCTCCGGTGCGCCCATTTCCAGCGACTTTCTGTAGGAGCTTCTCTGAGCGGTTTGCTGAGTTTGGCCGAGCCTATCTTCATGAGGTGATCAAAGTGCCTGTTCCCGTCCTAGTCTCCGTTCTGCCAGCCTGATCATTTTCATTCCTTCTTTCTGTTTCTTTATTGATGACATACACGTAACTTCATCACATCGTGTTGCCCCCTTTTTTTTTAATCTTGAGCACAGGCAACCCTCTTATACCCTTCTCCCCACAGCAGTCATTTTCAAAACAACTGTTCATTGGTCAAACGACTTTGAATATAACAGCAACGGCAAACGCCTAGAAACTTCCATGCCTTAACGGCTGGAGAACAAGCAACCTGAGATTGCATGGAGTCTCCTGAATCACTCTTCTTTGTTTCCACTCAACTCTTTTACATTCCTCCTAACGATGGCCTCATCCTTAAGAGTCTGATGTTATCATCAACCAGGGGGCTTGCTGACCCCCATGGCCACACTCCCAAATCTTCCCCTTCTTTATTAATATCAACCATTTTCTCAACACAAATTACCACTCCATATACAACAGCCTCAATTTGAGGGCTGAAAGCTTCCATTAAGGGTCCTAACACCCATTTGGAGGGACCAAAGCATCACAGTAGGGTACAGGCCGTAAGCCAGAGACTCCAAAGGCCCAGGGTCCAGGTCTAAAGCCTCACCTTGACGACCAGGCCCGCCCACGCTCCCCCTCCCTCCCTCCCTCCCTCCCTCCCTCCCTCCTTCCCTTTATCTCTCCATCCCCATTTTAAGTGTTCAAAGCCTCATTAGGAGGCCCCCGTGTTTCCTCTCTAGGCTCCAAAGCCTTCTTTTCAAGCTCCAGAACCTCCACTTGGCATCCCAAGTCTTCTTCTGATCATCTAAACCCTCAGTTTGCAGGCCCAGGGCCTCATTTGTAGGGACCAAGCCCTTTTGTTCAGGGCCTTAAGACTGCTCTCAGGAGACAAAACTGGCTTCTTAGTGCTTACACCCTCACTTTTCTGGCCCAGGCTGTCATTTTCAGGGCACAACGCCTTATTTTTTAGGGCCCCCAGTTGCACTGGAAGGTGCAGAGCTGCATTTTTCGGGTGCAAAACCTTATTTGTGAGAAAAGTTCCCTTCCTCCCCATTTTAAGTGCTATGAGTGGTTAGAGGGGCGTTGGGTAAAGGGAAAGGTTGTGTGGTCGTGGTGGCTTGGGGGCTTACTGTATCCACCTCAGCTATTGTGTGCTATTTTGTCAGTTTGGGATCTGGAAGTTGGATCTCAACACAGAAAACTAAGGGGAGATTTTATTGGTCTCCATATTGTTATAGTTTGCTCCTGAGGTTCATCCCTCAGGAGCAAACTGCTCCAACCTGGGTCCCCCACAGTTGGCAGCTCCTGCCAGGCCCCCTGCTCCTGCATTGGCTCTGCTCCACAGGCTGCAGCTCCGGCCCACACTCTGCTCCGGTGTGGGTCCTCCACAAGCTGCAGCCTGCTTCAGTGCAGGTCCACCTGCTTCACCATGGCCTCCTCCACGGTCTACAGTGTGAAACCCTGCTCCACTGTGGTACTCCATGGGCTGCAGGCGGAAAGCCTGCTCCGCCATGGTCCTCACCACAGGCCACAGGGGAACTTATGTTGTGGTGCCTGGAGCACCTCCTCCCACCCCTTCACTGACCTCGGTGTCTGCAAGGCTGTTTCTCACTCCTCTCTTTCTCCTAGCTGCTGCTCCACAGCAATTTCTTCCCTTTCTTAAATATGCTCTCACAGAGACGCAAACAACATTGCTTATTGGCTTGGCTCTGGACAGCAGCAGGGCCCTTATCTAAAATGGGGCAGCTTCTGGATTCTTCTCACAGAAGCCACCCCTATGGGCCCCTGCTACCAAAACTTGCCAAGTAAACCCACTACAATTTCTTATTGTTCATATTGTTCAAAAGGGATGGAAAATGGAGACTTGTTTGTAATCAAGAAAAGGAATGGAAAATGGAGCCTGTTCAGTCCTGGAACTTAAAGGATTCTTTGTTCCCTTTCCTGATCGTACATATATATAGGCATACTCGGGTTTAGTATTTAAAGCAATGTTCTGTATATTTAGAATGTTTGATGTTTGTGTGTGCGTTTTGGTGGAGCGTAGACTCTCTGCACACCCAGTGCTGCTTACTTGCCTTTTATACCTTTTATAAATATTTGTTTTATAAATACTACAAAATTCAGATTGAGTTGAGATCTCATTTATAACAGGGGGGAAAATGAGCTCTGGTCCCATGCTGCTCTCAAGAAACTGTGTAGGAGAAGGACGTGAGGAGGGAGCAAGCTGCGAGTCATATGCCAGATGTCCTGCGCCTGTCTCGGAGGTTGGCAATGCTGGCCCAAGGGTGTGGTGCAGGCGCTGCCACTCCAGGGCTGCAGCCCCATCCAAGGGACATCTCCTGTGGCGCGGGGAGCACTGCCAGCAGCCCGAGGGAAGCGATCCTTCCTCTCCGCTGCAAGAGCGGCCTTCCTCATGCTTGGGTGCCGAGGGCCCAGGCCCCAGCATGGCACCTCCAGCCACCCCCGTGAGGCAGGGGCTCTGTCACAGTGGGCGTAAGGCAGCTTTGGGCATCCCTGCCCAAACAGGGGGCGCGCCGCGGTGATGTCACAATGGCCACTGTGACCCGCAGGGTGAGGAGTATAAAAGGCTGCTGGGCCCGGGCCGTGCCCCAGTGCGATTTGGTGAGTTGGGGAGAGGGCAGGGAGGAGGGGGCTGCCCGGGGCTGCCGAGGGAGGAGGGGTCCGACACCTCAGGGCCCGTGCTACAGGCTCACCCTCGTTCTGCTTCTCCCTCAGGTTCGGCAGAGGAGTGTGTGCAGGAGAAACCCCGGCACCGCTGAGGCAGGGACTCTCCAAGTGCTCACTGTCGAAGTGCACCATGTCTGACATGAACGAGAATGCTCCCGACTCGAGGGAGCGAGGTGAGAGAAAAGTACCCCTTTTCTCAGCAGGGCCCCTCTGCTCCTTGGCAGGGGGGACCCAGGTCGGGCTGTGGGTGCCTGCTGGGCCCCTTCCCCTCCACAGCCTCTGGCCCTGCCCATCAGCCAGCATGGCAGGGACAGATCAGGCCCTTGGGGACAGTCCCTCAGGGACACCTGGCCCCGCAAAGGTGCTCAATGGCTGAGCCATTTTCTCTCTCTCCTCCAGCATGCATGCTGTGTGGCCGGCTAGATGTCGACGTGAATGTCTGCGGCCAAACATACGAAAGGGATGGGCTCTGTGCCCACTTATATTGCATGGTGAGTTCCCCCAGGGGTCCTGTCAACATCCCACCAGGGACGGTCTCTTCAACTGTGACTCCTAATGAGATCCTGCTCTTTTCTCTTCTATAGCTTTTTGCAAATGGCCTTTATCGGCGTGAACGCATAAGACAGGGAACTGCAGGAATTTTAATAGAGGATGTACGGCGCACAATCAGGCAGGCATCCGAGAAGGTGAGGACCTGACAGGAACAGGGAGGTTTGTGCCAGGAGATGCTTCCGCAAGCTTAGCCTGGACCCCAGGGAAGCAATCCCGGCCTTTCCAACCTGCTCCGGGACAAACTGCTGCTCTGGCAGATGAGCCTTGTCCACCAGGCAGGTCTGCAGAGTGTGCCCTGCACCCTGTGCCCTGCCCTGCCCAGGGGTGTGGGGCCAGCGGTGGCGGCATCGAGCCTGCTGCTAATGGGGCTGTTGTGTTCTCTTCAGCAATGCTTCGTCTGTGGCGAGCGAGGGGCCAGCATCACCTGCACGGTGACAGGCTGTGAACGCTGCTTCCATCTCCCCTGCGCCTCAGAGGGAGAATGCGTCACCCATTACTTCGGGCGGTACAGGTAAGGGATGCCGGCACCAGCCAAGCAAGAGAGGACCCCACGATGATGCTTCCCAGCAGCCTGGCAGAGCCAGAGGCAGCGCCAGAGCCTGGACGGGCCTGGGGCTCCTTCACGTTCCTCTGCCCTCCTCGCCACAACCGCGGCGGGCCCAGCACTTCTCACCTTGCCCTTCCCTTCCCTCTCCCCCCCAGGTCCTTCTGCTCAGAGCACAGCCCACACCAGGCAGCGCAGGCAGCTCCAGAGCAGGGCACCACCTGCATCATCTGCATGGACCCTGTGGGGGACAGCACGTCCTACCACACCATGGTGTGCCCAGCCTGCAATCACGCATGGTTCCACCGGCGCTGCATCCAGGTAGGAGACCTCCCCTCACCCTGCGGGCACGGCAGCTGCTCAGCAGCACCAGGGCCCGCTCACCGCTCACCACCTGTGTTCCTGCTGCAGGGACATGCCGTGTGCGCAGGCATTGTCTGCTTCCAGTGCCCCATCTGCAGAGACAGGTTGCATTTTTGTGCAGAGATGTCCAACATGGGGATCCGAATCCCAGTCAGGTTGGTATCCCTCTACCCTGCTCTTGAGACACGAGGGCCCAAGCGCTGTGCACAGGCAGGGAATGGACAATTTCGTCCCTTCTCTTGCAGAGGACCAACCTGGGAGGACAACGACGCCTTTGCATCACAGCGTGAGAGGCACCAGCACTGTGATGCCAGCGAATGCCTTTACCCACAAGGCAGGGAGCGGGCGGAAGTACACGGGTGAGTTGCCTCAGCATCCATCTGGGGCTCTGCATGGGACCTCAGCATCACTGCAGGCTGGGGGAGGCAGGACAGAGCAGAAGGGATGTGCCAGCCACTCCCTGCCTCAGACGCTTTGTCCTCACACCCACAACCCTTTGCTTCTTCCCCAGGCCCTGGCAGCTGCTCCTGTGCCGCTCCTGTGCTGCCGAAGGCACCCACCGGCGCTGCTCCAACTTGACCGACAGCGCAGGCACCTGGGAGTGCGCCAGCTGCGCTGGCGTGGACAACGGTAAGACGCACAGGCCGCATGCTGCTGGGCTGCAGGGGCTCAGGGCAGCCTTGCCAGAGTCTCTCTGACCCAGGACGGATCAGAGCCTCTACTGCCGTGGGTCTGGAAGTCCATCCCACTCACCTTCCTGCCTCCTCTTACAGCCTCCAGTGCCAACCAGGGGCTCGCCAGCTCTAGCACCTCCACTGCAGAGGCTCTGGGGCCCTCCCATGGCTCCCCAGCACCCGAAAGCAGCAGCCTCAGCAGCAGCAGCAGCCAGGCAGCACCAGGGCCATCCCACAGCTCCCAGGGGACTGAGAGTGGAAGGCCAGGAACAGAAGAGAGGACAATCTGCCAACCTGTACGTCAGGCCCAGGACACCTGTAATGATCCTGGAAGAAGCCGCAGGACGAGCCGTGCTGCAGAACCCAGCGCTGAGAGCAGCACCCCCAGCTTGGCCAGACGGAGGGCACCAGGAACCTCCGGTCACTCCTTGGTGCCCGAAGGCAGACGTCCCACCAGCCAGCGGGGGCGACCCCAGAGAAGAAGCCGCTCACCGCTGGAACATCAGGCCACAGATGCCCAGAGCCAGCCCCAAAGACGCCAAAGGAGCAGCCATGCACCACAGACCAGTGCTGGGAGCAGCAGCACCACCCGATCTCCCAGGCAGGCGGCATCGGGGTCCCCCAGTGGATCCCCAAGACGTAAACGGCGACGATCCTCCAGCCAGCGGGGGCGACCCCAGAGAAGAAGCCGCTCCCCGTTACAACATCAGGCTCCAAATACCCAGAGGCAGACCCGAAGACGGCGTGGGAGCAATCATGCTGCTGAGGGCACCCACCGGCGCTCCTCCGACAGCGCAGGCACCTTGGAGAATGACAGCGATGCTGGCGTGGACAGAAGCAGCCCGGCAACACTGTGGCCATTACAAGGTATCCTGGTGACTGACAGAATGTGGCACAGATTGCGAAGGAGGAGCCAACATGTAACGTGGGCACCAGAAACCTTTAACCAGCCCCGAGGACACCATGAGACCAGTGCTGCTAATCGCGAAGCAGCACCACGTACCTTCAGGCACTCCATGGTGCCCGAAGACAGATACCCCACCAGCCAGCGGGGGCGAGCCCGGACAAGAAGCCGCTCCCCATTACGTCAGGCCACAGATGCCCAGAGCCGGCCCCGGAGACAGCGTGGGAGCAGACGTGCTGCATCCCCCTGTTCTCAGAGCAGCAGCAGCAGCAGCAGCAGCAGCTCTGATAGCGAAACGGCATCGGGGTCCTCCAGCGATTCCTCGGTGCCTGAACGCAGCAGCCACTCCAGCCACGCCGGGCCAGTCCGGACGCGAAGCCGCTCCCGGTTACAACGTCGGGCCCCAAATCCCTACAGCCGGCCTGAACAACGCCGCAGGAGCAGCCGTGCTCCAGCCCGACGTCGTGGCCCCAGTCCCCAGCCACCATCACAATAAAGCTTGCTGCCAATCCCATCTGTGCAGAGGGATCACACGCATGTGTCAGCTTCAGTCTCACTTGCACTCCCATTAGATGGATTAGAAAAATTGTTGGGCTGCACATGTCCCAGTTATCAGCCAACCGTCACCCTGTAGACTATGGCACGTAAAATTGGAGCCGTGAAATTATCGTGTCTTTGGGGAATTGTGGTATGAACGTTCCCTGTGAGATTCCCAAGTTTCACTCCATTCCAACACCCCTCTGTTTCTAACAGAATCACAGAATCACAGAATCACAGAATTTCTAGGTTGGAAGAGACCTCAGGATCATCGAGTCCAACCTCTGACCTAATGCTAACAGTCCCCACTAAACCATATCCCTAAGCTCTACATCTAAACGTCTTTTAAAGACCTCCAGGGATGGTGACTCCACCACTTCCCTGGGCAGCCTGTTCCAATGCCTAACAACCCTTTCGGTAAAGAAGTTCTTCCTAAGATCCAACCTAAAACTCCCCTGGCGCAACTTAAGCCCATTCCCCCTCGTCCTGTCACCAGGCACGTGGGAGAACAGGCCAACCCCCACCTCGCTACAGCCTCCTTTAAGGTATCTGTAAAGAGCAATAAGGTTACCCCTGAGCCTCCTCTTCTCCAGGCTGAACAAGCCCAGCTCCCTCAGCCGCTCCTCGTAGGACTTGTTCTCCAGGCCCCTCACCAGCTTCATCGCCCTTCTCTGCACCCGCTCAAGCACCTCGATGTCCTTCTTGTAGCGAGGGGCCCAAAACTGAACACAGTACTCGAGGTGTGGCCTCACCAGAGCCAAGTACAGGGGGACGATCACCTCCCTAGCCGTGCTGGCCACACTGTTTCTGATACAAGCCAGGATGCCGTTGGCCTTCTTGGCCACCTGAGCACACTGCTGGCTCATATTCAGCCGACTATCCACCATCACTCCCAGGTCCTTCTCTGCCTGGCAGCTCTCCAACCACTCCTCTCCCAGCCTGTAGCTCTGCTTGGGGTTGTTGCGCCCCACGTGCAGGACCCGGCACTTGGCCTTGTTGAACTTCGTGCAGTTGACCTCAGCCCATCAGTGCAGCCTATCCTGCAGAGCCTTCCTACCCTCGAGCAGATCGACAGACTGCTTTCCCAGGGCTGTGTTGTGCTTCCAGGATATGTCAGGGAAGTTGAAGGCCCCCACGAGAACAAGCGCTGAAGATTTCGCAACTTCTGTCAGCTGCCTGTAGAACTCCTCATCCGTCTCCTCATCCTGGTTCGGCGGTCTATAACAGACCCCAACCAGGACACTAGCCTTGTTGTCCCCGCTGATCCTAACCCAAAGGGACTCGACCTTGTCATTCCCAGCCTCGAGTTCTACAACATCGAAAGACTCTCTAATATAGAGCCACACCACCACCCCTTCTGTGCTGCCTGTCCCTTCTATAGAGCTTATAGCCAGGCATTGCAGCACTCCAGTCATGAGACTGGTCCCACCATGTCTCCGTGATGGCAACCAAGTCGTAGCCTGCCTGCTGCATGATGGCTTCCAGCTCCTCCTGTTTGTTACCCATGCTGCGTGCATTGGTGTAGATGCACTTCAGCTGGGCCATTGCCTTATCCCCCGGCCTTGCTATTGTTCCCCCAGCACAGCTCCAACAATCCTTGCTTCAGCCCCATCCCCCTTCTTACCTAGTTTAAAGCCCTCTCAATGAGCCCTGCCAGCTCCTGGCCCAGGATCCGTTTTCCCCTAAAAGATAGGGACCCGTCTGCGGCCATCAGGCCGGGTGCCGAGTAAAGTGCCCCATGGTCGAAAAACCCAAGATTTCTGCGTTGGCACCAGCCCCTGAGACATGTGTTTAACAGGTGGGCTTTCCGTGTCCTCTCTGTACCCCTCCCTGCCACTGTAGGGATGGAGGAAAAAAACAACCTGCACTCCCGCTCCATCCACTAACCGACCCAGCCCCCTAAAGTCTCGTTTGATAGCCTTCAGGCTTCTCTCTTCAACGTCATCACTACCTGCCCAGACTATCAAAAGAGGATAATAATCAGAGGGGCGTACCAGGTTGGGAAGCTTCCTGGCAACGTCCCTGACCCTGGCCCCAGGGAGGCAGCAGACTTCCCTACGGGTAGGGTCAGGCCGACAAATAGGGCCCTCTGTTCCCCTAAGAAGAGAATCTCCCACAACAATAACCCTTCTGTCTTTCTTGGTGGAGGCAGTCCTGAGGCGTGGAGTCGACCTCCTCGCCCTAGGCATCCTCCTGGGAACACTTTCTACCTCTTCCTCACCCACCGGTCTCTCGAGCTCCAGGGCCTCAAACCTGTTGTGTAAGGGCACCTGGGAAGGTGGGGCCGGAAGGGGAGGGCGTCGCCTGCGATGTTGAGCAGGGACCTGTTTCCATTCCTCCTCAGCTCCCAGATCCCCTCCCTCTGCCCGATGGCGACAGGGCAGGGGGTCCACCCCCATTTGGGGTGTCTCACCTCGATACCTCTCCTTGAGGCCCTGCAGGGAGTTACTCCACAAGTTTATCTCCCGCTCACACTCCCTGATATCCCTCAACCTCTCCACCTCCTCCTTGAGCTCCACCACCATGCGGACCAGGTCATCCACCTGCTCGCACCTCACGCACGCAGTTTCTCTGCCTCCCGCCGATGGCAGCAACAGGCTCAGACACTCCTTGCATCTGGAGACCTGAACTGCTGCATTTTTTAACGGGTAGTCGGTCTGGGTGTGTACCGACTTCCTGGAGAGCCCACCATGCCTGGTGGAGACCATTATCACCTGGTGGAGACCATTATCACCTAGCTAACGGCTGTTGTTAAGGAGGTGTTCATTAGCGCAGGCCCATGAGGTGTTCAGGTCAGAATCCATACAATACAAGCTGGCATCTGCCACATCCAAGTGAAAACCATGCTTAGGTGGGATTGTTGCACAATCACAATGGCACGCAGTTACAGCTTCTTGCCATCCCCACCTACGCTGACCTTGGGCATCCTAACACACCACGGGGCCTTATCATATGCATGGGCTTCGAAAGGCTGTTGTTGACGATTTGGAATAATGGGGAGTGGTACGACGACATAAGGTAGATACCAAGATGTTTCAAGCACAGGTTCTGCTCACCACCGATGTGGGTGTCTAATCCCCGAGGGTGATGTAAGCAATACCAACAAGGCAATTTGTTACCTAGCTGCAGCACACAGCCAGGCGGCACCAGGGTCCTCCCAAGGCTCCCCACTGCTGGACAGCAACAGCCCCAGCACCGCCAGCCAGGCAGGAGTGGGGCCCTCCTTGGCTCCCTGGTACCCAACAGCAGCAGCTCCAGCACCCTGAGACTGACAGGAGTGGGGACGCCCCGCAGCTCCATAGTGCCTGAGAGCAGCGGCGGCTCCAGCCACCCTGGGCCGGAGCAGAGGACAACCCGATCACGATTACAACATCCAGCCCCGAATCCTTCCAGCCAGCCCAGGACATGCCACAGAACCAGGCACGCGCTAGCCCCAAGCGCTGGCCCTAATCCGCAGCCCCCAAGTCCAATACAGTTCCGAGCCAACCACCCCTGCTGCCCTCGCCCATCTTCCTCCAGGCTGATTGCTTTGCAGGGGAGCCCGTGGCAGCAGGGACAAGCACTCTGGACATGCTCTGTCCCAGTGGCACACGTGGGTGATCACAGCACTGCAGCACTGGAGAGGAGGTTGGGGTTGGCAAGAGGTGGGACAGGTGAGAGCAGGGCTGGCAGCTGGCTTTGGGCTCTTGCGTGGCCTTGCCGTTAGCACAAGGACTCGGCTTCAGCTTATCCGGGTTGTTCAGGCCAGGCTCGTGAGCCTGCAAGAAAGGGAGAAGTTTAACGGCAGCGTCCTCCCCAGCAGGTTTGGGTCTAGGCGTCTGCCTGTCTTATGTCTGCTCTGGCACCGGTGCCTGTGAAGAATGACGTCGCGAGGTGCTGGGCCTGCTCTCTCGAGGAAGAACTACAGGCTGAGCACTGAGCCGGAGAAGTCCAAGGTCGCAGGTACGGGCTGGACACGCCTCGCACAAGCAGGACCGCTGTGGAACGGGGCGAGCGCCCCTCGCCTCGCTTGAGATCGCCTGCCTGCCAGTGGCGGTGGCCGTGCTGAGAGAGGCGTGGTGGGGCAGAAAGCGAGCGAGTCCCTGAGCAGAGGCGAGATTTTGGGAGGGCAGAATGAGGGACTCCAGCAGAAACTCGTGTCGCGGTGCTGGAGGACGTGGTGCTGCCTGTCTTTGTCCCATCGGACTCTGGGAGTTCCCCTTGCAGGGCAGACGGCCTCTCGGGTTCTCGGATTAATGCTTTCCTCGGAAATGATGATACTGCCGGGCAGTCATTTGCTCTTGCACCGGCCACCCCAGCACAGTCCGGCTTGTGAGACCGCAAGGCTGGCATTTGAGGGCTGCGTGGCACCCACAGCTAAGGCAAGCTGCTTTCTGGGGCACCAGGGATTGTTTTGCACAAGGACAGCTACTGCGAGGCGTACAGCCTTAAGGAGGCTGTGAGTTAGCGTAGGTGAGCTGTGCCTGCGAGCCTTTCTGTCCCCGCATCTTCTCCAGCACAGCTGAGAGATGCAGTAGCTACAGAGAATGTTGCAGGTACAAGCAGGACATCAGGAAGTGCAGGAGTGGTATTATGATTTTTATTTCCCTTGGGAATGAAACTGGGTAATCACACCCAGCTTTTGAAGGAACATTATCTGGAAGTAGCAGAGCAGCGTTCCTGAAACGTAGTTTCACTTGAGGGGATGACTGTGCAGCCTCCCATTTGTATTG
This sequence comes from Netta rufina, assembly GCF_964035555.1. Classification (NCBI taxonomy): domain Eukaryota; kingdom Metazoa; phylum Chordata; class Aves; order Anseriformes; family Anatidae; genus Netta; species Netta rufina. The sequence continues at coordinate 7,426,391 of NC_140133.1, read as the reverse complement.
GAGAGCAGCTCAAACTGGAAGGAGCCCCTTGCTGCGGAGATGCACTCCATAGTGCTGGTGTCTAGGACTGTTAGTGAGGGCAGTGAGAAGGTAAATGGCTTCTTGAAGCTGTCTTCCCCCGAGCTGATCTGCAACCTGGAAGGTTGTTTTCCTGTAGTTATCAATGTTTTGCTTGTACCTGAAATGAATGGTTTGAGTGTACCTCCTGACTCCTTAAGCTTACTTTTCTCTCCTTTTTCACAAGGGATAGTGAACAGCAGGCTGCTGGATGCACTCTGGACATGCTCTGTCCAAGTGGCACACGTGGGTGATAACAGCGCTGCTACTCTACTCTGTGCTGGTGCGGCCTCACCTCGAGCACTGTGTGCAGTTCTGGGCACCACAGCACAAAAAGGACATTAAACTGTTGGAGAGTGTCCAGAGAAGGGCTACAAAGATGGTGAAGGGCCTAGAGGGGAAGACCTATGAGGAGTGGCTGAGGGCACTGGGCCTGTTCAGTCTGGAGAAGAGGGGGCTGAGGGGGGACCTCATGGCGGCCTACAGCTTCGTCACAAGGGGAGTGGAGGGGCAGGCACCGATCTCTTCCCTTTAGCGACCAGTGATAGGACCCAAGGGAGTGGGGTCAAGCTGTGACAGGGGAGATTCAGGCCTGGATATCAGGAAGAGGTTCTTCACTGAGAGGGTTGTCGTGCACTGGAACAGGCTCCCCAGGGATGTAGTCACTGTACCAAGCCTGTTGGAGTTTAAGAAGCTTTTGGACTGTGCTCTTAGTAACAGCAACAGGTAATAGTAACAGGTAGTAGTCAGAGTAGCTTTGGGTGCAGGAGACGCAGAAGGGGCCTTTCCAGAAGACCATTTTTTTTCCCAATTTCTTATTATTCTTCTGGAAGGACTGTCGGTATGTACTCCCCCAGGGATATCTCCGGGTCCCCTGATACTCATATTTCCCATTTTTCCTAGCCCTTGTCAGTGTGCTGCTGCAGAAATTTACCCCCTGTAGGGTACCACACACCAATGTTCTGATTCTGGAAAATGGGGGTGTACTGCCAAGCACTTCACTGTTCAAGGGATACTGTACATCAGATCTCCTGAGACTAGTCCTTTCTCTCTCTTATCTCATACTTTGTTCATCTCCAGCAGTGCCCCGCACAGAGCTACAGAACCGTGGATCAGGTCTCCACAATCATACGTGTCAATCACATGTCACACAAGTCTCACCTGACCGCCAAGGCAATACTTAATATTTTTTGCCTTGGTCTGTGCACAGAGTTACCAGGCCTTATTCGTCCTTTCTTGCCGTTCTTGTTTCTTATCTCACACTTTGTCCATCTCCAACTGTGCCCCTTGCAGAGTATGGAACTCCTCTGTGCTGTGTGCTGCGGGACCTGGCATGGTGCTGGGTGCTACAGATTCACCCTGGTCTCACTTCTCCCTCAGGGTCAGTAGCACCTGAGATTGTGCTGAAAGATCGCACACGCATGTGTTGTCTTTATTCACCTCTGCCTTTCTCGAGGGGGGGTAACGTTATGGGCTACGACCACAGGGTTGTCTTCTTTATACCTTAAAGGAGGCTGTAGCGAGGTGGGGGTTGGTCTGTTCTCCCACGTGCCTGGTGACAGGACAAGGGGGAATGGGCTTAAGTTGTGCCAGGGGAGTTTTAGGTTAGATGTTAGGAAGAACTTCTTTACTGAAAGGGTTGTGAGGCATTGGAACAGGCTGCCCAGGGAAGTGGTGGAGTCACCATCCCTGGAAGTCTTCAAAAGACGTTTAGATGTAGAGCTTAGGGATATGGTTTAGTGGGGACTGTTAGCGTTAGGTCAGAGGTTGGACTCGATGATCTTGAGGTCTCTTCCAACCTAGAAATCCTGTGATTCTGTGATTCTCCCCAGGGTCTGTCAGCATCTTCCCTACAGCCCCCAGACTCTTGGCTATGCATTTCAGGCCTTGCTGTCCCTGGGAGACTGCTGTTGTCTGGCAGCCTCAAGGATGTGTGCTTTCAGCTGAGGAGCTCCGAGAGCTTTGCGGCTGCCTTTGAATGCATGAAGTCACTCACACGGCTGCGAGAGGGCAACTGCTGGAGGAGGAGCGGCCACCGGGCAGCAGCCACGGCGACCAGGGGGGAGGCCCCGCGGCTCCCCGCTGCCCCGGGCCGCTCCGCCCCTGAGGCGGAAGGGGAGCGGCGGTGCTGATGGCTGCGTGGCGCGGGGCCCCCGGCCTCGGCCTCCTCCTCCTCTGCCTGCTGCCGGTGCCCGGTGAGCGCGGGGCGGCGGCCGAGGGGGGCCGTTGGCGGCCGGGCTCCCTGCACCCGCCGCCGGGCGCCGCTCGGAGCCGGCCGAGGAAAGGCTGCGGGGGGGACCGGGAGACGGGCGAGGGAGGCAGCGTCCCGGGAGCGGCTCCCCCTTCGCCCCCCAGCCTCGACGGAGCCTGTCGGCGAGCCATGGTGGCGGGGATGTGCCGGGAAGCAGGGGGAGCAACGGGCGGAAGGGGCCGCGTGCCGTGGAAATGCAGGGCCACGGCCGCGCCTTTGCGTCCCGTAAATACCCAGGGAAGCGCAGCGGGCGTCACCACGCGATCCTCGGGCTTGCGTGGGGGCTGGAGGAGACCGCGGCGCAGGTTGAGGCTCCGCAGATGTAGCGCGGATGGCATCGCCAGGCGGTGTCCGCAGGCACGTTTGCCTGGGTTAGTCCTTCACGCGTGTGTGAAGGCTTGGGAAGAGCTCCTCGGTGGAGGCCAGGTACTTTGCAGGTGTTCGCCTTTGCTGGGCTCTGAAGGGTGTAACAGATCGGCAGACCCTAACACAAACCCTTGAAACATATTTAGGTGTTAACCTGGATGAGATGGTCAGTACGAGAGAGAAACTTGATAGAGGAGTTATTTCTTTCATTACTAACTCTTGGATTTTACCTCTTTTCAGCTTTAGGCGAGGACTGTCGAGCATATCTTGATCCCCATAGCAAGGTGCAACCTGCAAAATCCTGTCCCAGCTTCTGCTGTGGAGATTGCACGCGTCAATACTGTTGCTCGAATTCATTATTCAGATTTGATGAAGAACAGCAATTGATGTGTAATCTGCTTGATGGAAGGTATGAGGCAAATGGAGTGTGTACAGTGGGTTCAAAGGACAAAAGCAAGCATCTTAATGGTAAAAACCTACAAAGGGACCTTTCAGCTCCATATAAGGCTCTGTCGGGGATCTACTTTAAGGCACGTAACTTACTTTTGAAGTGGGAGCAATGAGAGACAAATTGATGCATGAACTGGCATGTGTTTTCTTGAGTATTTTCAAACACTTCTACTGCTCTGTTTCACTTTTCTTTGAGGATGACAAAATTAATCTCATTTTCTTTTTAGTCTCCATTACCTTTCATGAGTACTTGGAACTTAGCCAGGTGCTAAATATGTCTTAAATTCCACTTTTTGAGATGTATTAACTTCTTACAGGACCTCTGACTTGGGCAACCTGAACTTGCTTTTGGACTCCGAAGATTTAAGTGATTATGGCCCCAGGTAAGACATGCGAAGCACCAGCTTTTTAAATGTTATTTATTTGGAGGCTCTATAAATGTTTTTCTATTTAGAGGTTCTTTATTGCATAGTCAGTCTGTGCTAGGAGAAAATGAAAACAGAAATACGGATTTGTGTGTTAAATATGTTGAACACTTAAACTTGCATACACCTGAGACCATATGAAGAAACAGATAGGAAAGAGACTGGATCATGCCAATGATCCCCATATGCAAGTCCATGTTCCTGTTGCTGAATGGGTTTGTCTTCTGAGGCATGGGCATGCTTACTGTCTTTCTAAGAATTGATGGATTAAGTCTCTAGTGGCTCTGTAAGAGGTGCTTTTGCTTGAAGCATCTCCTTACTTTTTGGCATCTTTTGCACTTAAGATTTTATCAATATTTCTTGTGCTATTTTGATCTCACATGAGATAAGTTACTTTCAGTATGTGCATTGTGTTGGTGGTTACAAGAGTCCTGCTGTAATATGTGCCTGGTTCCCATTCTGTGGAATAATATAAATGAAGAACAAAAGTTAATTATGAACTATTATGACCTATATCTGCATATGTTCAAATAATTACAAACCTTTAGACTGCTAAATTTAATAATGAATGTTACCAAACTGCTCAGATAATATATTTTGATTTTAATTTTAAATTATATTTTGAATTTTCTTTTTAATTGACCTTGAGTATGTTTTCTTCTGAAAACACACCTTTATCAATTTTCCCTTGGCAGCATATATTTCAACAAGAAATGTGCTGTTCTTCATGAAACGATAAAAATAAAAAGTAAAACGTAGCTGTGCTGGCTGTTACGTTTTTAACAAGGTCCCAAATGCGGAAGGGTTTTCCCCAGGGAACTGCAGCGTTTTGTTAGTGGTCTCCAGCGGCAGCTGGGTGAAGCTGCCGGGAGAACATCCTGGTGGTTCCCTCTGACGTGAGGAACTGCTGCAGAACTGAAAATGCAGAAAAACAAAACCACCATCATCTGTCGGTTTTGAGGCAGGGGTGTGAGCAGGTGGGTGCTCTGGACTTGAAGGCTGAAGGAACCGACAGAGGTCCCGGTCACTTCTGGCGCTGCCAGAGCCGCCCCCTCTGGCTTAGCAGCCGAGGAATCCGTACAGAGCCCCGGTGCTCGCTTTACGTTAAAAAAAGAAAAGAAACGGGTTAAGAAAGAAGAAAAAAACAAAACAAAACACCGAGGCAGAGCCTGAGGTGGCGCCGCGTCCCCGTGGGGCGGGGCCAGCGCCGTGACGGGAGGGGCGGGGCCGGGCCGGGCGCGGGTCGGGCGGCGGCGGCGGCGGCGGCGAGCATGGGGTAAGGGGCGGCGGGGCCGGGCTGGGCCAGCTCCGTGCCCGCTCCGTGCCCGGAGGAGGGAGGGGAGAGGGCTGGGGGGCTGGCTGGGGGTCCCGGGTAGAGGGTGGGAGGAGTGCTGGGGCTGGTGGCGCATCCCCCAGGGCTGCGGGAGCCCCGGCTTGCAGCCGCTGCTTTTCCGACGCGTTTTTAGGGGAAAGATGAGGAAAAAAAAAAAAAAAATCCGAATTCCCGATTCTGAGCGCCAGCGTCGGGCCTGCGGAGGCGTTGAATGTGTTTGAGGATGAAAGGAGAAATGTGAGGATGCTAAGAAATGCGGGTTTTTTTTTTTTCGTTTTTTTTTTTTTTTTTTCTCCATGCTAACGAGCACAGTACGGAAAGAAAAAAATAATTGAAAAAAGCCCAAATCTATGCCGAGCCCACGCGGTTACCTAAGGAACTGGAACCGAGGGCCTCAGTCCACAGAGGTGCATCCTTAAATGAGGGAAAACGCTCAGCAAGTAGGAGCTAAGCTGCTTTAACTATTTCTGCCTCGGCCCTGGCGTGTCCCAGAAGCTGTCTCACCGCCAGGCGTTCTCTCAAGCTTCTCCTTTCGGTTGCGTTACAGCTTTGGAAACTCAGCGTGGTGTGCAAGCACCTGGGCTTAACGTCAGGCTTGTTTTCCAGTTAGGCTATTTTAAGTAACAAAAAAATTACAATTGATAATTTTTTCTTACAATTCTAAAAAAAAAAAAAATAGTTATGCACAGAAACATTGCTTTTGAAAAGCTATCTGAACGTGAGTCCAGAGGAAAACTGCTTCCTAAAACTTTCCAAAGAGAACGATGACCTTGAATGTTTGATTTAGGAAATGTTTCAACATCGGAAATGAAAATGAACAGGCCTTCAGTTACTCTTCCTGCCGTCACTGGGGCACCGAGTCACTCGTAGGTTACCCTCCTGTTACAGACTGCCTGGTAACAGTTTTTTTTTTTTTTTTCTTAAACGAGCAGTAAGCTTTTTTCCTTCGAGAAGAGCTCTCGTTTCTGCCTGCAAGGTATGCTCCACCCTTTTGTGCCATGCCAGTTTCTCTTAAAAGACAAGTTTCACATTGCTTCTCGATGACAATGTTTATTTAATACTTGTCTGTGTGGCTGATGTCAGTTCAGATATATTTTTTGTATGCTCAGCAAGATGAACACGGTTGTTTTCTCCTTGAACGGTTTATAACAGGAGTAGAGACAACAAACAGCACCTTCCTTTGGTGTCCTGCACAAATACTACCTTTGATACTGCCCTTCAAAAAGGGGGGTGGGGTGGTTCCCAAACAGGCATTAAGGGTCAGAAAGCATTTAGTTCCTCATTCTTTCTCTGGCCTTATTCCTATATCAAATTACTGCTCTGACTAATTGCTCATAAATCTTAGCTTTTTAAGAGACTTTCATATCTTGGAGGGCTTGTCACTAACTTTGTGGACTGGCCACTGGGCTGTGTGAGCTGGGGGGTCTCTTCTCCCTGCCTGGAAAACCTGCCACGATTATGGTGTGATTCTTTGGGACCATGCTGGGGAAGGGTTTGGCCTGGTGCTGCAGGCGCTCTTCCTGTGTCCTGTCCAGCTGAGCAGTTGGTAGTTCGCCTGTGCTCCTGCTTTTTTGCTGTATTTATTCTGAGGTCTTCAGCAGAAGTGCAAGTACCAGTTTTGAGTAGGTTTCTTTTTATTACTGTCCTTTAATACCAATTTCCTTCAGTATTTAACATTGTATATCGAGTGTTGTTGAGGCAGGGGTGCAAGGCACTTTGGGCACCTCCATGAAGTTCAAAATGCAGGCAGTTACTGTCCTATAATCTCCTTTTGGTCTTTTTTTTAAGACAATAAATGACATTCCTTTGGAGTGTCATAACCACATACTTTCAAGTACTCGAAAGTATCGTGCTTTCCGGAACACTGCATTTAGAAGAAAATTAAGCATTTTAAGTATACAAGTCAGCATTAACTCAGATTCACATGTTTTCCATTATTAGTTTATTCCTAAAGATTATTTGGAGCTTTTAAGTCACAGTGCAGGCATTGGTTTTATACTACTAAACTTGTTAAATTGCCACCATTCATCCTTACATATGAGATGAATGTATGCAATTTATACAACTTCTGCTGTTGAAGAATACATTGAAGGTGTTTCACGTTCTTTTTCTTTAAATTGGATTAGCAAATTGATTTCTCCCCTGCTGTGTTCTGTTTTGGAAACTGATTGCGAGTAGTAAGGTTGAGATCGTTATCCTCTCTCATTCTACAGTACTCAGTATTGCTCCTTTAAGAAGCTGCAGAAGCAGAGCACTGGTTCACTGTAACCACAGTTGTCACGATTTGCATTGGTAACATGGTTTTTTAGCCTTGGTATGCCAATTCTCCAGTAGTGACCCTTACTGGAAAAGGAAATTAGATGACTCACCCACAATTCAACTAATTGTGAAATATTTGCGTGCTTAAGGAGGTGGGGCAGTGCAGAACATCTGCATCAGAGTTACAGAGGAAGAATAATGTAGTTGGCAGAGCTGATAATCGGTCACTCTAAATTGAAAACAGAATTACCATTTCCAGTTAGTTGGTCTCCGTTTCTAAATTAATTTCTGCCTTGAAGTTATGTAACACGCTGCAATGCCTTGAGAAGAGGCTGCTCGTCCTGACGTGGTGGGAAGAGGGAGGCAGAACAACAGCCTTCCCGGGAGGTCTTGGCCAACACAGGACAGCCTTGTTAGACTTGGGTTGTGTGTGTTCAGCCTTTGTCATGGGCTGATCCCTGTGTTGTCTTGAGACTTGGTTCCTCTGTGAAATGGAGAAATTCTGCCCACCCTTGTTTGAAAAGCAGTGTCTGCAGTGGTCTACTGTGTGTATAAGGGGGCAAAAACTATATGCTTCTAACTGTGGAGGATGTGATTATCCTAACTTGCTGTCTCAATTTAGATGTTTTTAAGCACATGCATCCTCCTTAGTCATGGTTAAAAATAGTGATGGTGAACCGTACCCTGTTCTCTTCCTCTTCCACTGTTGCTGTCAGGGACTTCAGTTCGTGTTCTGTTGTGTATTTCGATGTTTCAGCATCTGTAATAGGTTTCCAATGATGAATTAAGAAAATTATTATTTGGAAAATACTTTTTATGCAAGCGCTCTCTATTTAATATTCAGGGAATTTCTTTTCCAGTACTGGTCTTAAGTATTTTATGTAACAAAAGAGTTAAACTGTGCACAGAGCCCTCTCTGTATGTCTTGCATTCAGTCACAGGCTTATCCCACCAAGAAATGTAAGCTACTAGTCTAGGAACAATTCAGATGTGGATTTGAAGCTATTTTAAAAATTGTTCTGTGCTTTTTACTAGCCTGAAAAGTAAATACAGGCTTTCATGATTTGTGTAATGGTAACTTGCATTATAGGGCACTCGTTTTTTGTCTCCATTGCTGACAAAGCAGTTGTGAGCTGCTGTTAATGATTCTTCAGCTGCCAGCTTCAAGCAGGGGGCTTAAATGCTCGTGCAGGTTCGTATGCTCTGAAACCAAGATGGAAAGAGATTGAGAAATGCTGCTCCATGGTTGGGTTTAGCAGCCTGCTCTTCTAACTACAGAAGGCCATTTCAGGGCAAAAAGTAAGATACTGTGTCTTTGCACGTTTAGGCCAGGTGGAGATTCATCACGTGGGTTAGGTTTAGTGGTTCGTTTTTTCTGTAGGTGTGTCCTTTGTTTCTGTACGTACTTATTAGGGTAGGGTGTTTCTTCTAATTCTGTGGGCTTTGTTGTGCCCACAAATAGAAGTCTGAAAAAAGTACATGTTTTGTGCACGGGTTGACTCTGAGAGAACTTGTGGAAGCACCCACAGGTAGGATAATCCTCAGATAAGGGTCCTACAGCCCAGAAGATGGAGAATCCTTGCTTCAAAACATGGTTCAGAGACCATGCTTGTTACTCAGTAAGATCTTTGAGCATGTGGGTTCCAAAGCTACATCCAGCTCTGCTGCATCGTGTACTTCCGTGCAGCAGCTATGGCCTGAGGGGTAGCCAGGTGTATTTGTGATAAATCATGTTAGAAATGTCATGAGGGAAGAGGGGAATGACTTTGAATTGTGTAGTCTTTTGTAACTGCGCTTGTGCGTTCTGTGGAACAAACAAATCAGTTGAATTTTAGGAAATTAATAATTGTGCCAACACTGGTCTTTTAGCAAAACCTATTTTTTATTAAAAACATTTTATACCATTCATTTTAATGTGGTATTCAGTAGTTCACTGTGTTCACTAGTGTGACCTCTGCTTCTCAATTCCACTGAAAGGTCAGCTTAAAAAGTTTTTGTTTTTTAAATTTATTATTATTTATTTATTTTAGTTATGGAAGGTGCCAGTCATCAAAGTCACTTGTGACTTCTTATGACAGTCTTGTTAATGGTGATACCATTTAAAAAGAGAAGTATTGGTCAGCGAGATGTGAACTCTTCTGCAGAGGTCTGCTCTTACTTGGGCAGTGTGAGATTTTCTTTGTTTTTGTCACAGCGGATGGCATGCTTTTCCTGGTGAGAGGACGAGTGAGTAAACACGTCGGTTCGTTATGATCTAGGATAGTTCATTTCCCTAATTGAAATTTTGCTCCTGTCTGAGCACTCAGTTTTTGACTTCTGTAGGTGTGATGACCTATGGCTAGTGTATGGCAGAGCTGCGCTACATGGCAAGCAGAGCTGGTGGGTGTAGCCTAGCTTGAACTTCCTTTGATTGCAGTTTCAGTGTTTGGTAAGTCCTACCCCAAGCTGAATTTGCTCAAATTGTTTTTGTTTTAAACTTTATCTCTCCTGCCAAGTCAGTTTCTAGTTAGTTGCTTAAATATGAGGACTTGCTTTCTAGAATTAGTATTGGTGGTGATGTATGCATAGTATTGCAGTTGTTTATTGCAGGGAAAACTTTCTGCAATACTTAGTGATTCAGTTGGACTTGTTCTATTCATTTGGTTGACCATTTTGGAAAAATCTCTCTCATTGCCTTTGTCTTGGTTTCAAATTTTTATTGGCATGGGGGAAATGACATTCGGTACTGTTCAAATGGGATCCTAGCAATAGAATGGGAGCTGGCTTGTTCGTTTGCCTTATCTGTCTGTGCATATAATTGGTGTACATTTTCTTTTTGCTGCTAAAGGAGCATGCTAAATCTGTTTATTGTCTGTAGAAGTGAGTGTTTTCATAGGGCTTAAGAACTATTTTCATGCTGAAGGTCGAATGGACTTTTCTGAAATTGTCCTGTGACCTGTGTGAAGTTAATGTTAATTCTTGTGCTGTTGATGAAGGACTTCTGAATGCAGCTTGGACATTTCCCCTCTTCGTTACATGCATTTTTAATGTCAGTTACCGACAGCAATTACTCTGAGCTGTCTACAAAGTGGACGTTTCCTGGGAAGCATCCCCAAGAAATTGTATTTTTAGTATGTGCTATAAAAGAACGTATGTAACTGGGTATATTTAGTACAAGAGAACTGCTTAGAGGCCAAGAAGAAATGCTTGTGTACATTTTCTGTTAGAAGCCGTAGGATCTGAGTGTCAGATCTCTGAGTAAGATCAAAAGCTCTAGGAAGTTCCCTCCCTGCCACTTTCTCATATAGGCTGTTTAAGAACACGTTGTGCAAACTATTATATTTTACTTGAAAATATTGTGAAATTAATGTCTTCCAAAATAGTAATTAACTTTGGTTACGGTTGGTCTTTGTGAAATTAAGGTGTGTTATTTTAGGCTTAAGGCTGTATAAAGTAACCCACGCCAGCTTCCTATTTGAACAAACAGAAAAAGGACCCATTCAGGATGTATTTAGCCAACTTTCCCTCACAAAGGCTGTGGCATTCTCTCTTTCTGTAACGCTTTGCAGTTGCAAGGGTTCATGGCTTGCCACGGCCTTATCCTTCTTGCTTTAGGGTTGCTTCTGACTGCAGAGCTGACTCGGCAGGTGCTAAGGGTCCCTGGGCTGCAAAAGTTGGTCCTAACGCTGGAGGACTTCACTCAAGGTTGTTCTGGTTGCAGTAAGCTGAGGCGTTCCAAGGATTGCTTCTGGTGCAAATTTGCCTTCTTTTGAGGATACCCAGAAAGAACTGGGGAAAGCTGTGGGAAATATTAGTGGGTTTCAGGAGGAGTTAATTCATGTCTGTGCTAGAGCAGCACTTAGTGATTGTTTGGGCTGATACTCTAGTGGTGGGTTAGCCAAAGTGAAATGAAAACATTACCTTCGTGTGAAGGAAGTGTACATGGGCCAGACCCCAGGAGGAACGCTCTCAAGTGGTAATTTGAGTTACCAGCTATCTGAAAGGCCATTGCAGAGAGCTTCCAGTTAAGCAAGGTGCACTTCATGACATTGCATAGCATAGAAAATGACATAGCAGTTACTCAAACCTACCACTGTGCCAAAACTACCAGTGTTTCATAGTTCTGAAACCATGCTATTCACTCTGAGTCTCAAGCTGACCCACAGGCTGGCTGGTCTACCAGTTTGCTGTCTATGGAAATGGTTTTTTGAGTCTCTAGAAAAGTGGTTCTTATGTCTCGAATCTTCATGCTAAAATACTAGACAAAGTATGTTGCTTGTGAAGTTGTAAAACATAACCCCTCTGGAATAGCCCTGGGAGGTCATATTGGTTGTTCTTAAAAAGTTTGTCTTTAATTTTTATACTCAATGTTAGAGGCAGTATGTGGCATCGTGTGGCCGTGACTAAAATATTGGGCGTAAGAGAGCGTCTCTGTACAGAGACTTGTTTGGTTTTGTCCTGTACCAGAGTCAGGGCAAGTCCGGGCATTTATCATTCTGTCGTGCTTCTGGGAACAGTATCCTCTTCTGGAGCTGGAAAGAATGCCATGTAGATACTTAAATTTTTTTTTTTTTTGACTTCTTGGAATGGCCTAAATTACCTTCTGAGGTCGTTCCAGACCACCCTGCTTTACAGCTGTAACTCAGTATTTGTAAATGTTTGCTTTTGAAACCAACCATGTATCTTTGAAATGAACCCTGCCAACATGTTTCTTGTAGCATGGAACAAATCTTGGAATAGAGTAAAACTTGTGGAATAAAATAGGCTGCTTAAAATATTTTTTCAAAACCAGGTGGTCTTGTTCTTTTGGGCATTGTGTTGTTTTTCTTCTTTTTTTAAAGACAGAAGTTGTAGTGTGTGCCACTGTCATGAACACATAGATATGCACAAACTTTTTTTACAGTAGAGCTTATAAAATGTCACAAACTAGGTGATACAAACTGCTAAGGAGGTTTAAAAACTTTAAGGTTTCAAAAGCTTTAGGTACATGCAGAGCATTTCACATCTTTTTTCCAGTTAGTGTTTAAAGTTGAGATCTCAGTACAGAAAAACAACCACCTTAAGAATTAACATCTACAAATAGTACCTCTAGATCTTGGGTTTGGTTTTACCTTTTTAACGTCACTTGCATCTCATTCAGTACCAGAAGGCTAAAACAGGCACTAATCATACGTCTCCCTTTATGTGAACTCGTACACGGCTTGGATTATTAGCACACTTCAAAGGTAAGATGAGTCTGCAAGGTACACTCAGTGCATACACAATTCAGAACTTTCCAACTGTACATGTAAGAGAAGATGAGTAGAAGTGGAGTAGGTTGAGCAAGAGAGTGCAGAGATAGGAAGGGGCAGGGAGTCCTCTCCAGATTGACTTCATGTGGATTTTGAGAAGTTGCAGTTCATCACTGTCATGGTAAAGCTGCTAGTGGGTTTGTGTTTTGTTTTCAGTTAAGTTATTGGCAAAAGTTAGCTTTTATGATGTGAGGAGAAAAAAGCAGGAACTGTCAGTGACTGAGCTCAGGCTGTCTGTAAGTGTGTGGTTTATTTAGGGGCTATGGTATATCATGTAGGAGACTGAAGAGCTGTGTGCAGACTGTGACGCCTGCACAGCGTTCCGATCTCGGGCTGTGGCCACCCCACTTTCTGCACCATGATGTTTGTTCGCAGAGTTCATGGGGTAAGGTGTATTTTTGGTTTGGTTTTTGTTTGTTTGGGGATTTGTGTTTGGTTAACTATCCAGGAAGAATCTTTAAGCTACAGTCCTTTGTTTATTCATTTTCATGTATGTGTAATGCAGACTAACAATCGGTAAATAAAATAATATTTAATGCAAATATATATTTTTCCAAATACGTTCAGAGTCCTTTCAGACAAATTCATCATGTGAAAGCAGCTAAATAAAGCAATGGTTTCTTTTAAGAAAGGCTTTCTGGAGTTAGTACACCACAGGAGTCTTTATACATTATGTGGGATATCTTACCTGCTAGAGCTTAGACAGTTCACCGAGTAAAGTGAATGGTGAGCACCATTCTAGCCTTACTTGAGTATGACCTACAGTTTCTAGTAGCCTTCCCGAGCTCTTTTCAGCAGCCTTACTAGTGGGAGTCTCAGGGGGCTGTAATCATTCCTTACTGTGTGTCAGTGTCACTGGATATCCAGGAGGAAGTGCTCAGGGCAGTACTCCTTTGGTGGTAAAAGGGCAGATTAGATGCTTACAAGTTCATATGGTTTTACTTTCCGTAAATGTCATGGTACCTTGTGCTGTTTCAAAAAGTTAGTCTCCATGAACCCAAGAACGGGCAGGAAAGTCATGCTGCTGCTGTAGAGCGGATGATAAAAATGCCTGTGGCAATCCAGTTGTGTGCAGTCCTGAGAAAGCTTTGTGAAGAACTAACTCATGTCTGTTGTTTCGCTCACTGGGCTGTTTCTGAAGGCTTGTAATTTTGGTTTGCAGTAATCACACAGGATTTCAATACGTAGAACTGAACCACAGTGTTTACACATCCAAACACAGAACCACCCTCTGAAGCGGGTGTACCTGGCACTCCTCTATTACAAATGTCTCCATTCAGTTCTTTAAAAGATGCATGAAAAAGCGGTCATCTTGTTTTAGCAAACGTGCAGACAAATGATGAAAATAAAAATCACAGAGTGGTTTGGGTTGGAAAGGACCCCAAAGCCCACCCAGTCCCAACCCCTGCCATGGGCAGGGTCCCCTGCCCCCAGCCCCATCCAGCCTGGCCTTGGGCACTGCCAGGGATGGGGCAGCCACAGCTCCTCTGGGCAGCCTGGGCCTGGGCCTCACCGCCCTCTGGGGAAAGAACTTCTTCCTTATATCTCATCTAAATCTACCCTCTTTTAGTTTAAAGCCATTACCCCTTGTCCTGTCATTACGCCACCTGACAGGGTCCCTCCCCAGATTTCTTGCAGCCCCCTTTAGGTGCTGGCAGGCCACTGTGAGGTCTCCCCGGGGCCTTCTCTTCTCCAGACAGATCAACCCCAGCTCCCTCAGCCTGTCACCTACAGCCTCTGAGCATCTTCGTGGCTTTCTCTGGACTCTCACTAATAGTTTCATGTCCTTCTTGTGCTGGGGGCCTGGAGCTGAAGGCAGGCTCCAGCTGGGGTCTCAGGCGTTCCCCTCCCTCACCCTGCTGCCCGCGGTGCAGCCCAGGGTGCCACAGGCTTTCTGGGCTGCAAGCACACATCGCTGGCTCATACGCAGGGTGTTTCTAAGAACTTGGTGATATGGATATGGTTGTTTGTGTTTGTTTTTTTTTTTTTTTTTTTTTTTTTTTTTTTTTTTTTACCCTAAGCTTTGTTATCATCACATTCTTTACTGGAGAAAGTAAACAGGCAACGAGGAGTTCTTCTGTGAGAAGAAAAGTTTATGACAGTTAGGCAAATGGAGCTTGTGCTTCAGACTGACCAGTGTTTATCTGTCGGTGGCCAGCTGGGCTGCAGACGGGCTGGTACTGTCCTCTTTTTGTCACAACAGAACTGACTTTGGTCCTGAAAGATGAGGGCTCTGCCAGTTTCCTGCTGTGCTTTTTTTATTTGTGATGAGCAGACACATCTCCCCTCTGTTCTCTCAATTTCTTAGGTTTGTTTGAATTTTGCCCAGGCTTTGGTAAAGTCCAGCAAGGTTCATTGTTTGCAGAAGTGAAGAATTTTGTTATTCTTTGTCAGGCCTCCTAATCTCTTTCCTTGACACAGGAAGAACCTATAGGACTTTTTTTGTCTCTGCTAATGTTGCTCAGTAATAACTACCTGAGTATAATGGAAGTGTTAACTTCCCTGCTAAGAAAGCTTTCTCAGGGTTGAAATGGAAAACACTGTTGGCACTCCCCAGCTAGCTGTAATCATAGTTAATTCTTGTTGCTGCCCAGGTTCTGCAGCTGCCTGTAGCTTGTTTTAGGCAGTCGTGTGTGTTGTGAACAGTACAATCATGATGGTTAAGTCTGATGTGTAAATACATTCTGCACACTTCTATCTCTTCTTCGGTATACATTTGAATTTATATGATGAGTTATATAAATATTCTACAGATAAATATATATTCCATGTATAATCTGGTAAGGAACCTGTATAATAATGTTAGGTCCATCATTTTGCAAAGGTGCAAATAAAAGTGACAAAGCCTGTGTGCACCCCCATGGCTGTGCAGCTGTGTTGCAGTTATCTGTTTGTTCTCTCGGCAGCATTTCTGACGTGGTTTCTGTGTCTTCAGGAGGCTGCAACAGTTCCTGCTTCCTGTTCTGCGTGTAAATGCTGAGCTGCAGTACCAGTAGGCAAACCACTGTGCCAGACTTACTGCTTCACTAATAAATCCGTAGTGCTGTACTTAGTACTTCACAAAGTCAGCGCACAAATAACAACTCCAGTTAATACACATTCAACCACAGATAAGTGTTGCTCAGGTTCTTGAAAGATATTTGACCCAATTTCATTGTCCAGGCTGTTGCAGAAGAAAAATAAAATTGATGGGACCTCTGCTAGGGGAAAAAAAACTGCATTTTAGGTTAAACCTGTTTTATTTGTCAACACTTATGTTCAGTGTCCATCTTATTGAGCGTTAAGTTGCTCTAGAAGACTGAGTTGAGGTCCTGTGAATTTGGGCTAGGGACAGAACACTTTATTTTTTATTTATTTTTTTGTTATGCCAGTGATTTAACCTTCTGGTGTAATTGATAATCCAAAATAATTTTTACATTGGATGTCTGGTTGATAGCTGAGTGAAAAATGCTGGAGGTTCTTGAGAGATGTCATTTTGTTTAAAGATGTTAACAGGAAACTGGACAGGAAGCTAGAAAGTTCTGTAGCCAAAATCTTCTATGGAGAAGACAAAAACAGGATGGATATTAAATCAGCTGTCTACTCATTATTTTAGAGCTTGTTCTGCATTAAGAACTGACTTCCTGCAATTGTTTCCAAAACTGATGCATGATGCATTTCGTAAGAAATCCAAGTGCAGGAGACTGGCTTCCCTGAAAGAAGGGATTTAATGATTGCAGACCATAGCAAACAAATCATGTAAATCATTACTTAAAAGGTCTCAGATTCCAGTACTTTGCTTTTTCATTCCGGTATTCCTAAAAAGCCATCAAATTTTCTGGATTTTATGCTTCTAAAAAGGGACTTTTCAGAAAACTAGACAACCTTTCCCATGACAGACAAATGTAGGCTCGTCACTGAGCATTTAATGCTGTACGCGGTTACTTTCTTCTGTTCCGTGTGGTAAGCAGCTCTTGGTCAGCTCCGAAAGCTTTACGTGTGCCTCCATCAGCTGGTAGTCCTTACAGAGGTTAGAGGTGGTATGATTTTTGGCCTCTCCACGCTAGATTTTGGTGTTTTAGGCAGTGTTTCTGTCTCATGTAGTTAGTATAACGTGCTCATTATTGCAGTACAGTTGGCAGAAGTGCTCATCTTTGAAACCATCTGAAACGTGGCTTCTGACACAGCTGTTTTCAAATGCCAAGGAACCTGGCAGGAATCTGCAGCATGGGGAGGTCAGCTCAGTACCGTGACTGTCCCTGGAAGCCTTCCTTGTGCATCAAGGACTTGCTGTCGCTCGTAAGACAAAGGCATTTCATTTCAGGCATGCCTACCTGTATGTCCAAGTCATACTTGGAAAATTAACCAGTGGAATGAATGAATGTGAAACCTTATCTCTGTAATCTTTTGGAATACAAGGAGACATGCAGCCACACCAAAACAAGCAGGATCAAGTGCTCCCATTCTGTCCTGTTCATAGGCGGTGGAGAGGACTGCTTGCCAGGGGCTGGCCAGCTTCCACTGATTTAGCAGACCTGACCTTGTGTGGCACTAGATTGGACTGAATTTTATTTCTTATTCAAATGCATGAAATAGTACCACTAACGGATTGAAGGAAGAGTGCTGTGTTAGCTACAGAAGGCTAGATTTAAAGGGTAAGAAAGTTGTGTGAGGCTTACTTCTGCTGGTGTCTTTCTTGCAGTTTTGGAACCCTTGTTGCGATTGGAATTACCGTTTTTGCAGTGATTGTAATTACTATCATTCTGTGCCTCACCTGTTCGTGTTGCTGTTTGTATAAAGCATGTCGAAAACCACGGCGTAAGTACCTGTACATTTACTTTCTTTTTCTTGTAATCAAAAGACTATTTTTTTCCCCTGAAAGATTGTATTTCTGTAAGAGGTAAAAGTAACGTTTCCTTACTTCTCTGCTACAAAAGCTGCAATAGCTAAGCATTGAAAATAAGCATTTAAGCTGCTTTAAAACGTGACATAGCAGAGACATTTTTGAATGTCTTCTAAGCATTTAAGAAATTCCTTTATTCTCCCCCAGAATGTGTGGATTTTGTGGTTTGTTTTTTTTTTTTTTGGTTGGTTGGTTTAGGTAAATGAGGAATAGAATGAAAAATTAATTTAAAATTTTCCCTAGTCTCTTAAAAACGTACTTGAAAAATACACTTCAGGCCCAGCACTGTAACATTACTTGTTCAGGAGTTAAGTAAAACGTTTTTACTGCCAAAAGATAAATCTTGCATTTGAAGAATGAGAAGTCTCCCTCACCACTATGATAGACTGAAAATAAGTGAATTTGCATGTCCATGGTGATCATTGGGAAAGTGGTTATTCAAACTGTACCACAAGATATGTTCTTTTTTCTATCACTGCTAAGGAAAATCACATATTTCAAAAACAATGTTAGGGTAGTGCAAATCCTGCAACTGTAATATTGCAAATTCTCAGAATTTACAGAAAGCTTTTGTACTTCTAGGCTTGATGTTAGCTTAGAAGTGGGTCATTATACCATGGGAATTTTTGAAGTCAAAGCTGTGTTTTATTGATCATATCAATATGTAAACTTTAGAGCGACCATTTATTGGTCTTCTGTTCTTTATGTTGTGTTTGAGTAATTGTGGAATACATTTTTAATGTTCTCTTTATTCTAAATATTTGACAAATAGAATGATACTAAGCCAAAAAAAACTTTGAAATGCTGATTAATGTGGACAAACAATATGCTGTTTAAAGTAGCATAATCCTCTGAGAACAGATTACAAAACGAGTATTTTAAAAGGAAGTACTAATGAAAAGTTGTCTTGATTAAAATATAAATAAAAGCATTTCAAATGTTAGCTGAGATTAGTCTGCATACAGTCACTGAAACAGTGGACGCGTCTTTATGACAGGATTTAAGTAGAATAAAAGCTTTCTTTTGTTCTTCCCTATGCGTCGAGTGGAATCTTGAGCAATGTTTATAATTGCAGCCTGAAGAAGAAGATCTTGAAACCAAATTATTGCAGTTTATTAGAAATTGTTAATCTTCCCTTACTGCAATAAGGGAAGTAATTGGGAGATGAACCAATAACCCAATGTTAGCTCCTACAAAAAATATGTGTATTTGCCTTTCTGTTATAATGTACAAAGATGTACTAACACATACATGTGTTAGTTTATTACCTTTATCCTTTAAAACAGACAATAACTTTAAAAAATAAGCAGGTTATTCCAGTCTCATACTGAATGATACATCACTTGGCCACAGACTGTTTTTGAACAGTCCAGGAAAAAATGTCTTTGCTCTTTGTGGTTGAGAAATAAGGAAATGGGCTGGGAGAGCAGCCAGTTTGTGAAGGTTTTTAGTACCACTTAGATCAATGGAAGAGTATTTTGAGACATACATCTCTAAATCGTTTTGTGGAACTTCAGAAATTATTTTGGGCAGATTTTGGAGTGAGAAAGTGATCTCAAGAGAAAACATTTTTTACATTACTGTTGTTGGCTGTCCCAGGTGGTCTCCTAGAACCACCAGGACTAACCATATTCCTTCCGGTTGTTTGTAGCTGTGGTGACCACCACTACTGCCACCACAGTGGTTCACGCTGCTTACCCCCAGCCGGGAGTGCCACCCAGCTACCCAGTAGCGCCGTATCAAGGATATCAGCCGATGGCTATCCAGCCACAGCCAGGAATGCCAGCAGCACCGTACCCCACACAGTATCCTCCCCCTTATCCCATGCAGCCATCAGGACCTCCAGCTTACCATGAAACAGTGGCAGGTAAGGCAAGAATGGTCTAAATGTTTCTTTCTCTTGAATAGCAAAAAAGATGGTGACATTGGAGCCAATCCTCTATTATTACATTTATTATGTTTTACATTAATGCTAATGTAAGCAAATTATTTAAAACTGGAGTTACAGTAGATGTTAAATTTCGTCCTTACTGAAATTTCCCTATCACCATTTCTATATTAATCATTGCAAGAGGAGATGTAAGTGGTACTTCATTGGTGAAGTTTGCTGGTGTGTAGGACTCCCAGTGAATCCAGTAGAACAATTTAATGATTCAGTTGAAATTTCATATTAAATAGTTAACATATGGATAACAGTTAATACTTACTGAATGTTTTAATCTAAACACAGATGGCTTTTGCTCGTAGTTCAGTAGTTTGCTAGAATAACCAGTCTGTGATCAACTTCAAATCAGTTTGCTGATGACTGGCCATTAGAATTATTGGAATTTTTTTTTTCTTCTGCTTTCCTTCTTTCACAGCATTGCTTTCATGTAGCTTTACTGTTGCTATGTCTAATTCCAACTTGTTCTGGGAATAACTATTCCCCGAAGAATTGGTTCATGACTATTCAGAGAGACCAAAACTATGCTGTTACATATCCTAGGGTCTTTGAGCCCTCTTATGCACCACACTGTTCATCCTTCTACTTGGAAGGATGAACAGAGTTAGTTCAAACAAAGTTAGTCTTGTATAGGAGGTTGTGCCCTTAGAAAGTTTTTCTTTCGTAACAACTCAAATGTAAAATGACTGTTCATGGTCTTGCATATTTACAAACCAGTTAGAAATTGAACATTAACAATGTGCAAATGAGTTCAGCATGTAAAAACACTGACTTTACAGGCATGCTTATTTTATTTTTCCTTCATGAACTCTGAAGAAGCTCTGGATTTTAGGAGACTACCCCAAAGTGCTTTGGCTTCACCTCTATAGTGTGAGGGGCTCAAAGAAATTTTGCTTCTCCTACTCTCAGGTTTCTCAAACTTTTCCTCAATTAAGTTGTTTGTTAGTTCTTAATTTTTATTTTTTTTTTTTCTGAGAGAATCTTAAATTGCTTTCCATGTTACCAGCTCTTTCCCTTATTTGCCTTTAGTAGCCAAGGGCCAGCCTCTTAATTAGGTCATGTGCAGGAGAGAGAACACCTGCTCTGTCACACAGGAGCCAAACACACTGATCAACTTACAAGATCATTGACAGATAGCCACGTTCTAGGGATCTGATCAGGTGCTGTGTTATTTGAACTAACTTGTGCTGTTTGACAGACCTGAAAATGAAAATGCCTCTTGAAGCAGTTTGTTGCAGAATACTAGAAAATAAGGATATAGTCAAACTCTTTAATGTGCTTGGTAGTGGTGGGTCACTTTTTTAATTCTATTTTAATTTTGCAATTACCTTGTTGACAGTTACCAGAAAAGCACTTCCCCTGAAGGAATCCTAAGATGCTTTCTCTAGTCCTTTTTCTTTTGCCCATTGGTTTATTTTTACTTCTCCGCATAGTGTCAGGTGTATCTTGTTGTTTGTGCGTCTCTGACTTCCACCAGATCGTTTTGTTGTGTTTGTTTTTTTTTTAAACTGTCCTCCCCTGAAAGCTATGTCTTTGTAGCTGCTATAATACGCACATATATCACAATTTTTTTTATCTAATTTTTGAAATGCAAATGCTGTATGAGTTAGGGCAAACTACTTTCAAGTCCAATTAAGATGCTAGTTAATTTGAACCTCTTAATCGTGTTCTTAAAGCAGTTGTCATTTTAGATAGAAAATTCTAAAGGTAAATTTTACAAATCCTGTGATTTTTTTTTTTTTTTGCTTTTGCAGCTGGTGCTGGAGCACCTTATCCAATCAGCCAGCCCCCTTACAACCCTGCTTATATGGATCCTCAGAAGCCCACCTATTGAACAGACCTACTACCGTGCTTCTGCATACAAAACTTTTTAAAATATAATCTGTTCTGTTTACACCATGCAGCTGTAGTACGTTATCCTGGAAGACAGCAATCCTTTGTCTAAGTAAAGTGAAAGTTAATTCAGTATCCTTTGTGGTTTTAAATGTTTCAAGTACTTCTACAAGAAGTCGCTCATTTATACCTCAAGCTAATACAAAAATTGATTTTGTTCAATATACAGTAAGAAAAGTATGAAGAAGGGGTGCTTCAGAAATAAGAACCACAATAACATTTATCGTGCAATAATTCTTAAGTGTGGTAGAAAGGAATGGTCAAATGAGCATTATCAAACGTGCAAAGCTGTAGCAATCTTTTGCACAGTATTAAGTCTGAGAAACTCTGTGACACGTGTTCTGCCTGTTTTGAAGTTACTAGCATGAGGTAAGCTTCAATACAATACATTTCATTTATTGTTTAAAAAGGATTTTTACTTTTTTGAAGTGCATTTGCCTTCAGTAATGGTAGCGATCCATGTTTTAATTGTGTTTGGACTAGTTGCATTATTCTGTGCTAAATAGCATGAGTTGGTCATTTTCTTGTTTTCTTTCCCAATTTTAAGGCTTAAAAACTGTGCCTTCATTGGGCATTTTCTCAGGCTGTTTTACTTTATAGCTAGAAATCAACAACAAAACCAAACCTTCTGCCATTCAGTAGAACACAGATCAAAAGATGAAAACCTAAGAATTCTTCTTAAAAAAATATTGGACAAGTGCTTTGTTTGCTTAATAGTCATATGTTGTTGATGTTGAGGGAAGAAAATAGCACCTTAATCATATGTTAAGCAGAAGTGACTGCCAGTGTTTGGCCATTCCTTGTCACAGAGAAGGGATTTATTTTACAGGATATATGTGATGTCAGAAGTAGACTTTTTTTAAAAAATGTTTAGGGTTTGTCACTGTCTACAACGGGAACCTAGAGATGATGCATCTTTATGAATCAAGTCTGTATCTGAATAATACGTGTGTCAAAAAAGAAATGCCAACCAAACTTGGAGTAGAGGTTTAGCCTCCCTTTTGTCTTCAACATTCCCATAAAGCTGAGTAAAGAACGAGACGTAAGGACTATGAAGAGTGGTAGGATTTGGTCACAGTGCGGTAATATATTTTCAAGAACTATTAGCGGTGTTAGAAAGGCTTTTGGCTCTTGTACTGATCAAGTGAAACATGATTTTTAGTGTCCTCTACAACGCTACCTTTTCTAGCATTGAAGTACACTTTGTTATTTCTCAGTAGAGCTGTCTGAAGACTGTTGTATCTGTCACTGCGACATAACTAGTGAAATAATTTTGGCATATTTCATACACAGATTTTGCTTGTTTAGAGAGGCCTTTTAGCCACTTGTCCTTGTGATTCTACATCTAGGGTATATAACTGTTTAAAAGACATTGAACTTACATAACTGATGGCATTGTTTTACCTCATACGATGGATGGAAGCTGCTATTGTCAAAGGCAGCCTTATTTCTCTAACTGATTTTGGGGGCCTTTTTCCGTGTTACTCCATTTTTTTTTATTATTATTTTTTTTAATTTTTTTAAAATAAAATCTTTAGGGCATTTCAGGAGAAACTTGTGGAAAATTTTTTAACATTGAGAACCATGACAACCTATGCCCCTACATTACACCACTCCAAGACTGTCTGAGTTAATAGCATGCAGTGGCACCAAGAGACACCCGCGGAGTGCATGTTCCTGTGTTCCTCCCCTTTTCTGCCTTGCAAGCTGGAAAATCAGGCAGTGCTTCCTAACACTGTTAGGAGTTCTGTGGGAACAACCAGAAATGGGCAGTGTCCCCTGTATGGAGGATGAAGTCTTTCCCTAGAAATCTGGAATATTTTTGTGTAGGATAATAACTGCAGAAATAATCCCTTTTCTATAGATCCCCTACTCATGTGTTGGTTCATATAGAAGAATGGCAGAGATTCCAAGAGATTCCAGCGACTTTGTTAGTCAGCTGCCTGATGGAGTCTGGCCAGGGAAATGCAGCCAGCTGTTGGGCAGTTCTTGTAGCACAGGTACAACGTTCTAGTGTTGGCCCTCATGAGGTTGTTACTTCACACCTCTTCCTTTCCTCTGCCTGTGATGTGGCAAAATGTATGGTTTGTGGTGGTGTTAGTAGGGTTATGTTTTGTTGGATAAAAAGGAAAATCTGCAATTTCATGACACATTGGCTTAATCATCTGCCATCGTCCATAACAAAAAGGTAGTAGGAAAGTAAACTGGCAACAATGAAAATACCCAAATCTAAAATTTTGGGGTAGATGCAGATAGATAAATTGCCCTGAATATGACTGCACGTAGAGTGGTGGGAGGATATCAGGGATAGGGTTAAGGAGCCTGTTAATTTACACTTCTCTTACAATGAACATCTGCTAATGTTGACTATATTCAAGTGCAGAGATGAATCATTAAGACACAATGAACTACTTTAGTTGTATTGTTACTACTTCAGTTAAAAAATGGTTGAAGGAAGAGAAAATGGTTTGATTTCCTCATTTCAAAATTGGAACACTTAATTAGGTCTTTTCTTACTAATGCATTAATCAACATTATTGATACAGCATAGGACCAAATTTTATGCAGTTATTGCTGTGCAACCCAATTAAACATGTTTTCATATAGTTAAGTGAATGGGACAGCTACAGAAATGATGGAGAGCTTGTACCTTAAACTTGTTCAAGTACTGGTAATGTGTCAGTCCCATTTGGTAATGTCTTTACAGCAAACTAGTTACCCACAGTGCTGTAGGGAGGGGTAATGGAATTCAAATTTTAAATGTTGAAAGAGTGTATGTTCTTTTTTTTTTTTTTTTTTTTTTTAGTTCTGTAAGTGCCTTTGTTTCAGAAATGTTTTGTGAAATTAAATACAGTATAATATTCTGTTGGACTGAATTTATTAGATAATCATTGTTGACTTTTACATACTGTAAACTAGCTTTGTATGTTGTTTGTAGTTCAAACATAAGTGTTCTAAAGAAATGGTATAAACTCTATGCACCTTTGTAATAAATGCAGTGTTTGAAATATATTCTTTTTTGTTTTCTCAATGTGTCTGCGTGCTAAGTCTGAGCATTTGGGAGTGTATCTGCAAAGCTACATTTTACTTAATTGTGTTTGACAGCAAGTGTATTTTAAGTTATCTTGTATTGTGAATATAACTTTTTGGTAATGGAGTCTGAGGCTTAATCAAAATTATAAGGCGCAATACAAAGGAACAAGATGAGCTCCTGAATGATACTCTGAGGGTGTGCTTCAAAGCTAATCTAAAAGAATTGCTTCTGAGGTCTTTTCTATATGATATTTGAATGC
This sequence comes from Netta rufina, assembly GCF_964035555.1. Lineage (NCBI taxonomy): Eukaryota > Metazoa > Chordata > Aves > Anseriformes > Anatidae > Netta > Netta rufina. The sequence continues at coordinate 7,401,970 of NC_140133.1, read as the reverse complement.
ACTAACAAGTCCCAAGATACTTGAAAAATCTACTGTAGGCTTGATGATAGACTCCAAAAAAAGTTATTATTTGATTGAAGTCTAATTTCCTTTTCTCAACACATTTTGACTTGCCTGTCAAATATCATATGCCTCGTTTTTCAACTACAACAGTTTGGTGATGCTTTTTAGTCTGTGTGAAAACATTTTATCTGATGTTTTTTGGTATATTTTTCACTTTTTTTCTTAAAAAAGTTTTTGAAAACATTAGTCCTGAGTCATTACTCATTCAGTTGAAAATATTTGCTTTGGGTGGGTCAAGAATGCTTTTGGTAAGATACCACATGGTACTGAATGGGTTGATACTTGGTAATCATTATTATTGTCTTGGATTGACAGCTAAGTTTCCAGTGTAGGATTTAATTATCTATATATTTACTTCTATTTGACACTTTAATTTTATTTCACATTTTCTCAACTGAATTTCTTTTAGTTAATTTTTGACAGCAGACAAAATAATTGCTGCAATTAAAATAACTTTTGGATCAGGTACCTTTCATTCTAGCATTTCTTCCTTCTGCAGCCGGTTTCCATGGTTCATTCTTCAATGTCACTTTGGCCCTGGAATCAGGTAGGATCTGCTTTATAGACTGCTGGGCAGGTGTTGCAGAACAGCTGTGATGTGGAGGAGGTCTTTAGCAAAACAAATCATTTATCTACATCCTCAAAATACCAATGTACACTCCTGTTCTGTGTTCTCTCTGCTAGGAAACTTAAGCTGGAATATAACAGCCAATATGAAAACAAACCAGCAGTTTTCCTCTTGATAGTTTCAAAAATAGGCCACCATTTGAGCAGCTGCTCAGAATAGTGTTTCAAATGCAAGCAATAGAACTAAAACTTCTAAGATTAATGCCAGGTGAACTGTATTTACCTGCTGCAGGGAGAAAGCACTCAGCACGTTGTTAGCTGTTTGCAGTTAAACTTCCTACGGAAAGTGTTTACCCTCACTCTTAGAAGAATTTTGATAAATTTCAGCCTCACTGGGGTTTTAGGTCTTTATAAAGTCACAGACCATCTCTTCGTATCAGTCTGCTAAATTATAACCAATGAGATACAGCTCTTCAACAACTTAAACAGCAGTTTGCATTCATAGCAGATAATAAAGTCCTTACACAGGCAAATTAGAAATCCTGTAATTGACCTTAATATATTAAACACTACAGACTGTAACTAACACAAAAATGTTATTCTCTGGTTAAGATAACTGACAGTTAAATAGTCTAGCACAGGCTAACCTTTCTTTTAAGCAATAATTTGCACAAGTGGGATTTAGATGAATAACAATTTCCACAACTCAGCTCAGATGTTTTCTGCAGTATTTTCTATTTGCCATCTTCACCTATTACAGTTTGGCTTTTAAAAATGTGAAGCCTGACATGATACAAAACAGATGTTGTTTGTCTTGCCTGTAGAAACTCATGGACTGTGTTAGGTGACCTACAGAGGCCCCTTCCAACTTCAGCTAGTTGATGATCCTGAGCTGTAGGGAATAAGGTGCTATCTGTGCACACTCCATAAATGTTTTAATCAGTGAAGCACCATTTATTTTATCTGTGTACCTAGCTGTAGCAGAAATAAACTGTTCTGTGCTTGAATCCCTTCAGTGCATCAGGTCCCTGGATCACCACAGGACGGCACTTACCAACGCAGCGATGCGTCCTCCTGAACTGTGACTTCGACCAGAAGTGTCAGAACGCCTTACAATGCCAGTCGGCAAGGCCGTCCTCCTCCTTTGTGCGTACAGTGTCTGAGTAATAGCTAAACTACCAGAAGCAATTGCCTTCTTCATTCACTTCTTGCCTAGCTTTAGCCCTGTCTGCAGAGCTCAGCTCATTGAGGGAGGGAAGCCAGCTAGCCTTAGCTCAGCTAGAAACAGCGGGCTGTCTGCTGCCGACTGATCGATGTGATGGTCAGGTATAGAACATGACTAGTTTGTGTTGCTTAATGCTTCAATATGCACTCCTACGGCAGTGCTTGTTGCTGGAGTAAATTCCTTTTCTCAGAGGAACAGTTTATCTGTAACATGGGAAAATAGGAACTGGCCTTGAAAAAGAGCTGCTGTGCTGTGAATTCTACAGGGAGGGTCTGGTGAGAGCAGTCTGAGTTCTGTTACTTTCAGGTCATAGTTTGCCAGTGTGACCCCATCATCCATTAAAAAAAACAACAACAAAAAAAACTTGAATGATCATCTGTTGCATACATGATTGGATCTCTAAAAAAAAAAAAAAATTAAAATCCCAAATTCTAAGAGAATGTAAAAAGGGAAGAATTACGAAAATCCTGTTCTTTTTGTTAGTAACTATAAATGACCTAAATAACAAATTATGGCAATTCTAAAGAGAAAAAAAAGTGTAAGTATAGTCCCAAGAGTTTAGCCTCATTTTTTCTTAGGAGCATGAACTTTTCAGTTGCAGAAAATGTTTTAAAAGCTGCCTTTCAATGTCATAATACCATGATGTTACTATCACTTCTATTGGCAAAAGTATGAGGTGATTTTTTTTTAATATAGCCTCTGGAATACCCCAGGTTATACCACTTCAAAGTCAAAAGTAGGATGAAAACGATCAGAGTGTAGATGTACATGTTAGGGTGTTGTCTGTTAGAGTGGGTGGATGGGAAGGAATCCAGTGCCAGAAGGGAACAATTTCTGTGTATTTTCCAAGCATTTTCTCCACAGATAACACTCCTGTTTATACAAAGTTTAGTGGTAATACACATCTCTCTCTTACCAAGCTGTCCTTGAGATGAAGCCAGGAATTTCTTAAACCCATTTTTTGTAACTTTGGCTTGTGCTAATGATTTGGGATTCCTTAACTCCTTTTAGACCAACCTCTGCTAACAGCTCATTTTATCTGTCCACCCAAAGAAGTGATTTGAATTCATCTTCTCTCTGTATGCTCAAACTATGTTTATAGAAATTAGGTGGTGGAAACAGCAGAGAGCACTCAAACACTGATGGCAGGTCACTGCATTTTGGGATAGTGTGACAATCGTAGCTTTGATAGAACAGCTCTAAGTTGGCCCTTTTCAGCAGGCTGAGTGCTGGCTACTGCTTTACAACTGCTCACAAGACTTTTTAAAGAATTATCTTCGTGTTTATTTTGGCCTTTGAGTAAGGAAATAGTCTTTAATTTACATTGTCATGCTCTTCTCTCTCATCCTAAAGGCCAAGACTTGCCTTTATTTATTTTTTATTTTTTATTTTTATTTTTAAGTGTACTAAATAGTTTTACATTATGCTGAAACTTGTGTAGTTTGTCCAGTGCTATGGTGGTGCTCTTAAGGTAGTTACAATGCAAACATACATGAACTTAGAAGGAAAGGTTTGCTGTATGTGCCTGTGTCCTTCCTTGCTGTATTCAAGCAGGAAAACAGCAGTTCTCCAGCTGCTCTAAAGGAACTTTTGAAGCCTGTTACTGAGAGGAGCTGCTGGCAGCTTGTGGATAGAATTTATCACGGCAACCAGCAGCCCAGGCCTGGTGGAGCTCTGCCAGGTGTTGCTCAAAGTGGAGGATTAGCCCTGGGCTGCGTTGTGGGAGGAAGGAGCGAAGCTTTGTATCTAGCAGCTTTGGCCCGAGAGAGATGCTGGATTACTGCACCAGCTATTCCTGTACAGCTGTTTCTGGGAAAGTTCTCTTCAAAAGCAAGAGCCCAGCCAAGAGCATGTTTAGCACCCTGGGCAGGATACAGCCTCTTTGCGTTAAGACCAGAGAACTGGATGTTTCTCAATTTTCCAAGGGCTTGCCTCCCACTGTAGTGCTCTCCTCTTCATTCTGGTCCTTGGATCCAGGCTTTTTGTTTGTTTGTTTGTTTGTTTGTTTGTTTTTGAGTACGAGTGTGTCCCTCTTGTGCACCAGCACTGCAAAAGGTGATGTAAAGCATCTGCCTGCTCAGACCTATCGGTACAGCATGTGGGGCTGCCCAGCCTGGGTGCCAGCCTAACACCCGGAGCAGCTGCAGAGGATGCAAACCACCACCCATCCAGCCCCAGGGAGATGAACTGAAAAGGTATTTATGGTCCATGGCTTGCTTTGGCCCCAGGCAGTCCTAATACACCTCTCACCTGCTGAAGAGGATAGCAGGAGAAGATACAATGCTAATTTTGTTACACAGCAGATGAAAATAATAAACAGCTTAGGGTGATAAAACAGTAAGAGACCAAAAATATTAGGCTTTAAATTAAGAGCACTGTTAACAGTACTCTTTGCTGCCTGACTGTAATCCTGTCTTGGTAGGAGTCCCTCTTCCCTTAGTGCGTTTGTTGTTTTTTTTTTGCCATCGCAATTTGCTCAGCTGTAATATGATGTATGTTAGCTGCAAAATCTAGAACATGAAGCTGTAGTTTCTTTCATAAGCACTAAAATTGGCACATTGTCCTCCTTGTACTGAAGTACATACAATGTTAAAACAAAGCAATTGAAAGCTAGGATTGAATTTAACTTAGTTTACTATCTGTATCTCATTTCTCCCCTACTTCCTTACTAACACTACATATGGTCAGTTTTGGCCTTAGGAAAGGTTTGTTCCTTCTTTTGAGATGCCTCATAAATGCACCTTTCACTTAAAAATTGAAAAAAGTTCAATGTTTGTTAAAAGAAGGTGTAAGCCATAGCTTCCTCTATTCAATTCTAGTATTCTATAGAATTAGAATCAGGTACCTGTCAAAAGAAGAAAAAAAGCATTCCAAGGTAAAAACAATTTTAGTAGCACTTATAAAAAAAAAAAAAAACTATTTTAGTAGCACTTACACTTCTGCTAAGATCTAAGGTTCAGCCACTACCAGCAGCTGATAATAATACACAGTTGAAAGGGTAAAGCAACAATTCTCCTCAATGTTTACCTTACAAGAATGAGATGGTAACTTTGGGAAAAAGTGCTATTTTTTGTTTTGGCACCTAAATAGTTGTACTTCCAGCACGTTCACAAATTTGAGGGAAAAAATGAGTGATCTTGGATGTTTATTACAGGACTTTGATGAATTTCTTGCTCAGAACTGAACTGCCAACTCTTAAGTTACTTCTACAAATTTATAAAAAGTACAATCTACTAATATCAACGTGAAAATGTGGAAATCATGCAAGAATGTGTTAACAGCTGCAAAAGAAACAGATCAGATGTTTTTAGAAGACGTCCATATGAACTCAGTGATCACAAACACCTCAGGACATTCAGCATCATAAATTTAGCTGAAATTTAGCTTAGTCACAGTAAAATGGAAAACAAAAAGTTTCCATTCTATTTACAGCTGTTTCATGAAGAATGAAACTCAAACAGAACTATTCATAACCCCTGGAGTGGTTTTGCACAGCCAAACAGTACACTGCAGTGTCATTTTTCTTACATCAGAATTCCTTTGCTTTCAGGTTCACTTGGATAGCACAAAATCACAACAAAGAAATACATTTTTGTTTGTTTGTATTATCATTTAATAAAACAGATTATTTAATTTTCAGATTGTCACTGATTATTATGATTTAAATAAGGAAGGAGAGAGAGACCCTTGGTAAACATTAGCTAACTGCAGTCCATTCCCTGATCTTCTGCTTCTGGCTCAGGAGGATACAATTCATCTAACATCAGCTCTGCAACAACAGAAAAGCACGTGTTTTAGAGAATTATTTTTGTACTTGATAAAATTATAGCTGGGATTTTTTTCTTTTGTTTTGAAATACAAACAAGACTTCCTCTAGAAGGCTATATCAAAAAGACTTTCAAAGACCTCTTTACATTTAAACTTTATACATGTGTTTTGTCATACAAACTTTCCCCACCTCCTCCTCTTTCCTTTAAGGCCTAAAAGTAAGGAGAGCACTACCTTGGACAACCAAATTTAGTTACCAGGGGAAACATAGTGAGGAGAACTTCTATTTAAAAGAACTATTTAAGACTATTAATTAAGTAAGTTTTAAGCCTTATTGTTATAAACTTATTTTAAAAAGCCACTAGGCCAAAAGCATAGCATTTTGTGATTAGCAGGAAGAACCTGACTGGTAAGTACGCACATGCAAGCACACACATGCACCACCATCCCCAAAACTGTAAGCCGTTACACTCTTTTGGTCCATTTCCAAGCACAGCTAGACAAGGTGTTAGGAGAAGTTCCAGAAAACTTTAGGACACTCTAAGCAGAGTAGGACAAACACGTAGCATGCTGTTTAGTTTCTTCAGAGAAGTCACTGTTAGTACTTGTGGCATGTTCACATCACCTGCCTTACTGATGCAAAATACCACCACTGAAAGATTTATCACACGGACTCTTAGTAAGACCACGTGTTGTCTGGTGTCCTGTAGCAAACGGCATACTGACATGAGAACACGTTAGCTCTAAAATATGCATGGAAATAATGCCACAAGTGGATGAAGAGGTGGCATCAAGGTCCAGGGAGCAGACAGTTTCACTAGATTTGCTCTGCAGGAAATAGACACGAAGTGTACAAAGCAAGGGGAAAGTCCTGATGTTACATGGGTTAAAGAAGCTTTTGGGGTAATGGAGGAAGGGTGGGGTGGAAGAGGGACAAGGAAGATGTTAAGGGATGCAAGGAAAAAACAATTGCAGAGAGAAAGCGTAATGCTAGTTGGAAATTTGGAATAATTTAAAGTGAGGTAACATACAGTGTAGATTGTTCTACTGAAGGGAGGGGGAGCAAAGGATTTTGTTTGATCAAACAAAATATCCACATTATTTGGTACATAGTACTTGTTAACTGAGGAATGAGACAGAAGTGGAATTTCATTCACACAATAGAGAAGACAAAACACAACACAAAACAACTCTGTAATGTTACTTGATTTACCTTCACAGGCACTCAATTTTTGATTTTTTTTGAGAATGGCTCTTATGCCTGGCATAGCTTGGTCATACTGATGGAGTACTTCCAAACAGTGTTCGTGAAACAGTTTATCTTTCTGAGATAGGCTGTGTAAGAGTAAAACAGCATCTCGTAAAAACTGAATAATTTGCTCCTTATGCGCACACAAGCCGCTATCAGATCTTCTGATCTTCATCCACTGTCTATGTAACATTACAATGAGTGCCTTAACCACCTGCAAGAGATAAAAGTCTCAGTATACAAAATAAAATTAGAGCAGTGGAAAAGTTATTATGAGCTTCACTGATCAATCTTTTCAGACATCCAAATTTTAGAATATTTTCTAGCAAGCAAAAACAAGCTTTCCAGAAGAAGGCAGACTTCAAAGTACCGAACACTTCTGTTTCAGTGGAGCTAAAAAATGGTAAAAAACTACTTCAGCATTGTTAGGAGTAACTTTCAAGTTTTCAGTAGATTAAATTCAGTAGCTGTAGTGACGTACCTCAGGATTACACTGGCAGTCTGTACCAGGTAGTAAAATGGCTGGCCTGGAGCACCGTGTACACCTTGTCAGGAGTCTAACTGTCTATTACAAAAACACGCAGATGGCATTACAATAAGTATTAGGGTTCTGCATAATTATCACACAATTTAGCTGCAAATAAAGGGAGGTAGAAATGTCATTTGCTTACAGTTTTTAAACATTCTTGGTCCTTTTCTTAACAATTCATTTTTTACCCCACCAAAAGAAAAACAAAATGTTAGAGGAAAAACAAACACACACTAAGACAGACGTGGAATTTGCCTTGCACAGAAACCACTTCAGCTTCCTGATAAGAAAGGCTGATGAGGATTCCTTGCATACACATCGTGTGTTTGCACTTCCTAAATGCAATGCAGACAGGGGATAATGAAAATACTTTTAGAAAATAGTTCAAAATTCTTTTAAGTGAAAGTAGAGGTGGAACAAATGGTAGAACCCCACAAGCCACCCCGGCACTACGAACAATATAAATTCAAAAACTATTCTCCCTATACAGGATCATGCATACTGTACAGCAAGCTAGTATTTCACCATATGCTGTATTTCATTTGGAGTCATTTCAAAGATACAGTTCAGAAGTAAATTATAAAATCAAAATGAAACACAGGTCTTGCTTCCTTTTACTGCATCAATCTAAAAGCAAAACAAAACTTGTAGTCTTGAACATTTACAGCCATCCTAAGAGCCTTCTCGCTTTTTCAATGATTTAACTATGTTGACTGCTATGACTGATGTTATCTTGAAGAGTGGTTATTGATTCAAACAGCTTCTCTTAAAAGTCAATGTAATCCTTTACTGCAAGCGAATACTCTCAATTTTTATTTCAGGTGAAGACAGAACTTATTTCAAACAATTTGTGCACTGCCCTGTTCCTCCCTTCCCACCTCCCACCCCCCAGTAGGAAAAAGCACGAGAACTAACAGCTGTTGTTACCTCTTGTTCCAGCTGAAGCCAAAGCACTTCAGATGCTGATTTATCTGGCCTTGATGTGATATACATGTACAGTGCAAGAAGAAGGCAGGTATCTGAAAGAGAGAGAACTTTGTTCTTTTCCCAACTGGTCAATTGTCTGTGATAAATAATAGTTGTTTTTTTTCCACAGAAGATAACATATTCCAGGAAATATGTAGAGTGCTATCCTGGGCTCAAGATACAGATTCAACTTCTTGCTTTAATTGCAGACACCTTAAGCAGTGCTGAAGAAATTAGTATCCCTAAACTTTCTATGCATTTTTGGCGCTACTCTCCTATTACATTTTTTGTGGGTACTAGACAAAGAGTATTTGTCATGCAGGGTACTGTAATCCCTAAGCTCAACATCGTGTCCCTAAGCTCAACATGAGTGCAGGTCCCCTGCAGAATGGAATTAGCCTTCAAATCCTTGAAAACCTTTTTCCTTACCAACTTTTATTATAGTAAACATTCATCTAGAAAGTAGCTTTAGAAGTCCAGATGGGTATCAGAACTCTGTATGGATACTGCCAGACAAAATATTCTTCAAACAGTGACTGGAACTCGGTGCTAGAAAATGTTTTCAGGTGACACAGCAGGCTTTGCCTTTGGGGGGTTTAGTACTTTAGAGCAAGGCCTATTTGTATTATTTTTAGTTGTGCTAACTAACATTCAACTGTTAACAATTATGCATTAGGCAATCTTTTACCTGAATGAGAACAAAGCTGAGCAACCAACATGTGGTGTTGAGCAAGTATACACAACAGTTTCACGGTCAAAAGGACAGCATGCAAAGGGATCTCGGGACACAGACAACGGAGCAGTATCTGGCTACTCAGTAAGTGCTGAAAACTTCAAAAGAAAAATCTGAGTTAGAAACGTGAAAAGCACTGATGATTTGAAAATAATTCACCATTTCTTACATGCAGCATCGTAATTCATGCCTTTTCAGCCATTCAAAACTAGGTGATCTCAACTTACATGCCATGAGCTGAAAAACACATTGTTAGATTTTGAAGACAGTTTGCAATTCACACTATGGTTCCATGTATTAGACCATTAGCAGACAAATTGTTGCACTTTTGAGTGTGCCATTTTATGTGCCAGAATAAATAAATATTATAAACATTTTGTAGTATAAAGTTTACATACTTATAAAACATATGAAATATTCAAATATTATCATATTAATATAAAATATAAATAGAGTAAATAAACAAAACAGAAAGCCCTGTGCTTTCATTCCTTACGCATCTCCCAGCAATTGGAAGAAAAAAAAAAAAACCCTCATCAACTGCATAGAGCCTTGAGAAGTTTTCTCTCTTCAAAGTGACAGCTATGCAATGAGGCAACAGCATCTGCTTCATATAAACCTATAAGCAGATCTTATTATTAATTTGGGGCAATTATCTCATTTATTAGCAGCAAAGGCAGATCCTCCCATGCATCTCAAAGATGAGCTGAGAAATTAGATATTCTCCCATAACTGTCATAATTTCTACTGTCATCTGCACAAATAAGTTTAAACAGAGAATGAAAACTAAGAGCCTGAGATCATTTTAAAGCTATTACTGACTTACTTTATTAGCAAGTCCATTGTTGAATTTTCAGCTAATTTTACCAAAACTTTCAGGCTTTGCTTTAGTATGTTATCAGTCTGGGAGCCTGTTGTAGTAGAAAAATCTAAAACCTGAATCAGCTTTCTGAACAAAGAATGTTGAGCTCGATCGTTAATAGGGACATCCTGTGAAGCTTCAGGCAGCCCTCCTTGTGTCCTGGTGTCTTCTTTATTATCACACAACACATCTTTGTCCATCTTGGAAATCTGTTCATCTCCAACAGTAGAACCTTCTTCTACTTCAGTAGACAGCAATATGTGGACAACATCCCAGCTATAAAACGCCAAATAATAAAGAATACCCAGTGATATAACTGTCGTTTCTTCAAGAGACGACCTGAAGTCCTCCTTACTTGATACCATATTTGTGCTGGTTCGAGAAGAAACAACTGAGTGGTTTCCACAAGAACCATTTACTGCCTTGTCCGCCAGTTGTACTGCTTGACAGTATGCACCAATGTGGTGCTCCACCAAGGGCAAGAGATGCACAGCGCCTCGGATCTTGCAACATTTGAGGGGCAAGAACTCTCTCCCACTTCCTGCTAGGCTTCCTTCAGCTGATCCTTCATCCATAGCAATTAAGTTCAATCCTGTTATTGCAAGTTTTTGAGCTTCTCGCAGGGATACAAGAGGAGCAATTTCTTCCTGAGTTGTCCTGATGCTGGGTATTTGTGTCGGCTTCCTATCCGCATAAAATTAAAAGAAGGAAAATACTTCAGCAAAAGAAAAGGTAGCAAACATAGCTGAAAATTTTGATTTCATTTATTAGTTATCCATATTCTGAATGAAATAATAGAAAGGCTACTGTAGTTAGGTGCCTATTCCCAAAATTAAAAAAAAACTACTCCTTGATACTTGCATGGAAGAACAGTATCAAAACAATCCTAAGTCTTGTGAAAGTATTCAGGACTGATAGTTGCATAACTTTACCAGCTCGTTAGTAACCATTGTCTAAAGCTACATTTCAAACACTGGCTTCTCAGCTGATCTGCTTGAGACCTGTTGTATATTCTTATCCTCCCCTGAAGTTATTGGGTAGCTTTGGGGAAGAAGGAATATTTGTATATTACTGATCTGTAACAGGAAGGGGCTGTCAAAAGACTTCAACAAAAAAATGGAGGGACAGCTTTTAGCAATTAACTAGTCAAAATGCAGCTACAAAGGCCAAATGCAGAAACTGCCTGCGTAAGTGGCATGGGCATTGAGACGTGAGCCATGCCATAAATCCCACAAAACACAAGAATTACTAATAAAACAACATATCAGAAAAGCAAAGGAATTTCAGGAGCTACAGTCTACTTCTTTAAAGTAAGAAACGTTTGAAATGTAAAGTGTGATATTAAGTTTTCACAGTTTATTATTAAATATGTATTCAAGAGAGATGGTGATAATAAGCGTGGCTGATTAGTCTTGGGAAGCAGTAAAGCAGACTGAGTAGATGATTAACTTGAGAAAGCTCTGTTGAAAACCTTTAATAAAAGTTCTCCTGCATCAGTGGGTGCAGGAAAACATTTGCAAGGTACCATCCTGTAAACCTTCCCATAAACTATGGGTTGTGATCCAGATTTTGGGAGCAACTAATTCCTTTCTAAACTATTATCTTGAATTTAACAATCAACAAGAGCTAGCCTTTATGTCCAAGTAAACCTTAAATAAAAAGTATAGGATTCTCAACAAAAAAGCAGTAAGGCAGGTAACAACAAAAATCTTAGGAACAAATATGACTTTTAAAGACATATTCAGCCAATTTTACACCTAATATTCATATTTAAATGCTTTACAGAGCATTGTGTCTGAGAAAAATTGTGCATGAATTGAACATAAATTTAGATTAAAACAAAAACTCTACAGTTCTTTTGATCACGTTCTTTTGATGATTTTTTTTCACTGAGTTTTTTTTTGATGATTTTACTCTTGACTCATGATCTTGTTTATATACTTCTTTCATTGCAAGTTTTATATCCTTAGATATGGATAGCTGCGGCTGATAGCAGCTTTAAAGTTTTACTTATTCCTGTGTCTTCCCCTAAAATAAAATTAACCTAGTTTCTCTCTTAGTGTTTCTCCACAATAATCAAACATTAATAATTGAAGACACAGCATGAATGACATTCCAAATTGTGCTTTAAATAGCCTCAGCAAAACAGCATTGAACACAAGGAATGAAGTATCCAACACGAGTCCTACATGAGTAAGCGTTTCATACAGAGTATACCATTATGCTGCCACTATACTAAGAACATGTCTGATACGGTAAAACAAAAAGTAAACTTACGTATCCAGAAGGTTTGACTGCAACATAGCTCCTTGTAGGGTCTCTGAGTTACTGCTAAGAAGGTGGCAAAGACCTAGTAAAGACCCAGAGACAATGGGCTGCTTCATCAGTGCATTCAGTAAGATAGAACCTGAAAAGATATATAATTGTCTTTGGAGTAATTTTACCACCAATGACAACAGTAACAAAAAAATATTTCAAAAGATTAACCTCATTTATAGTGCTCTCAACCACAAAATTATTTTTTCATTACAAATTTTCTCTTTCTTACAAGAGAGAAATCAGGAAAAGAATCATGTTCTAAAATTCATTTTTTCTGAAAATCTTCAAGATGTGATTTAAGTATTAACCAAGTTATATTTAGAGAGATTTTAATTACAATCCCCATATTAGCAAAATATCTCAATCCAAATGATTGTTATAACCCACAACTGTCCTGGTGACTTGCTCCCCCTTTTCCAGTCCAGACATTAAAACCATGTGATACAATCCTTTTCTGAACTGGAAGTAACACGTTGAACATTTTAAATGCTGCTCTACTGTTTTTACTTAAAAATAAATAAATAAATAAATAAGTGTGTAAAGTTTGCAATAAAACGTGTAGTATCTTAATAGTGAAAGAGACACCCTCCTAGTAAGATGCCTCTCAACCTATGTCTTGGTCCAAATCCTTCCTTAAAGCTAAAGCCAGGCAAACCTTTTTCTTAAATAGAGTAACAGTATCAGAATGTTGTGGAGATACAAGATAATAATATAATCTCAGATGCTTTATTGCAAAATCACAATGCTCAAAGCACAAAGCAGCTAGCTCACCACCTCTGTGCACTGGCACTGCACACAGCAGGTTCGTCAGCCTGACACTGCTTAGTACCTTAGCCGTACCTCAGAAACGCTCACTGTTTCTGTGCTGCCAGCAATACCTTACCTTGCGTGTTTCGTTTATGTACAGATTTATAGGAACCATTTTTTCCCTCTGTTTCATTCTTCATGGATAAAACTTCAGGATGGGGTATCTTACTATCTAAAACAAACGGGAATTACAATTCATGTATGAGAACTAGACGGCTTACAAACCCTTATCTATCATTTACACACATTCGATTAGCCACAGCCATTATATAGGAAGCACACAGGCAGCAGATCAGCATAAAATACATATTTTGCATAACTCAGTAATGTCAAATAATAATCACAGAATCATAAAATAATTTGGAGGGGACCTTAATGATCATCTAATTCCAACCCCCTGCTGTGGACAGGGACACTCCCACCAGACCAGGTTGCCCAAAGCCCCATCCAGCCGGCCTCAAACACTGCCAGGGATGGGGCAGCCACAGCTTCTATGGGTAGCCCGTGCCAGTGCCTCAGCACTCTGAGCAAATAATTTTTTTCCTTATATCTAATCTAAACTAAAAAAAAAAAAAGGTTAAAGCCATTACTCCTTGTCCTATCACCACATTCCCTGATAAAGAATCCCTCTCCAACTTTCTTTTAGGTCCCCTTTAGGTATTGAAACACTATAATACTATCTAGTTAATATAGTAACTATAATGCTATAGCTAAGAGCTGTGATGCAAGCAGAATTGCTCCCTAAAATATATTAGAAAATGTAAAAATGTAGAAAAAAAGCCTTGGAGGGTTACTAAGACAACTGAGTGTGTTTTTCAAACAAATAGGCATACTGAACGTTGTTACCATAATGAATAGGTGGTGGTGGGGAATAACAGTGTTAATCTTTTAAGGCTACTATATTTATTTTTGTTTATTTTGGGAAGTTCATACTGCCCACAGTTTCAGATTGAATACTGTAGCTGAAGGGTAATGTCTCAGATTTTTCATTTCGTTTTTTGTAAGTATTAGCTGATGATACCCAAATTTTGTTGGCTGCTACAAAAAAAAAAAAAAAAAAAAAACACACTATTTTTGTTTCATATTATAGCAATATTCAAACATATTTCATTTTCCTAAGTTTTATGCAATGAATTTAAAGATGAAATTTTGTGAGAATTACTGCTGTATACGTAGAAGAGGAAATGAGTAACCGGTTTCATCTGTTTCTTTCAATGTGGCTAAATACGTACCATTTAAAATAAAATGCCAGAAATGGTCTGTTTATTAAAGCCAGAATTGCAGTACTACAAAAAAAAAGCATTAGTTGCCTAGCAGACGTTTTCAAGAAATAGGCAAATTATTTCCTGTTCTTTCTTCAGTGACAAAGGCAGATAACAGTTTGGGTATTTTAGTTCATCCCATAATAAATGAAAGTTTTTCACCACAGCCAACAGATACTTCATCACTGATATCCTGGCATCTGGTACACTGCCATTTACCAAGATGTGAATTCAATTGATCTTCATGCAAATTTCTTCAAATTGGCTTAAGGCCAATTGCTATAAAACCAAAATAAATTTAAGCAAAATCAAACTAAGAAAAATACTTCTTTTCCCTAGAGTACTCTTAATGAAACCACTCAGTTACATAGTACAAAAAGCTTTATGTAAAGCAGAATGTTCATACACAGCTAAAAACGTTGCAAGTTATATAGGGGTTTACCTTCTTTGATGGAAGCAGCCTGGGCAAACAACTTTCTTGAAGAAGAAGATGGTCTAGTAGATGTGTCAGCACCAAAAGACTCTTTTGTAGGAAAAGATCTTCTTCCAGACTGTGGAGAACATCCTTCTGATTTCACTTGGATTGCAGAATTCTTTTTAGGGCTATTTAAAAAAATAAAAAAGCAAGAGGAAAAATTACCCCCAAATCGACTTTGATGGATCAATATCTCTTTCAGAAGTATTTTATTAAATAGTAAAGAAAGATGTATTTAATAGCGTTTGTAGCATTGATGTTTTAGACGTATTTCACTATCCACTCTTTGTAAGTAAGTCTTTTAAAGCAAATTCCACAGGGGTCAAACTTTTTTTTGGATGTATTTTTTCAAGAAAACAGAACTAAGAGTTACATGAAGAAATAAAACCTCTGTAGTACTTCAAGTATATGTATTATAAAAGGCAACACAAATTCATTTTCCAAAACTCATACCTTGGTGTTAAAACTGTTTGAGTAACATGTTTATTTCTCTCACAGTTCTGAAGTCGCGTTCTTAGTTCATTCATTTCTGCATCTTTGAACTGCAACTCTGACTGCAAGGACAGTATCTGAAAGGGGAATTCAAGAGACAGTTTTACTGTTACAGATACATGAGCGGTGCTATAACTGCAAAGCAACTCAAATTACTGTAAGATTTCAAGATTACCATCTACTTACTGTGATCTCTGCACAAGATCTCCATTTTTATGTATCCTAATCCAATTAATACTATGTTAGAACCAAGTGTCAAAATTCAGGCAAGAAACATATGACTTGGTAAGACCAAGTGCCACGCAGAGTATGACTACATTGAGGCCATTAACAGCAGAGTAAACAGCACAAAAGCAGCCACTGTCCTCTTCAGGGCCTTTCAGAAAGATGACTGCAACAGGAATAGCAATCTGATCAGAGTCATACAGCATAATCTGTCTTATTTTTCCATTTAACAATACATTCCAATTGTAATTTTCTGGGGATTGTTTAAGAAAACATTAAATAATCAAAAAAATTCTATCATTTTAACTTCGTTCTTTTATGCTGGCAGAAGAAATCTACCAGCAAGTTCTTACATGTGTTTTCTTCTAGATAACAAAAGAAAAACATACGTGATTTGGAAGTTTCACACAAATCTTCTTCCTTTGACTAAGTGGACTATAATATCATTTAAGTCATAAAACTAGCTTCCACACGTGATGTGAAGGTAACTGTTATAGTAACAAACCTTTTTGGAGAACTCTTTTTCCTTTTCCTTTAGGGTCTGAGATTTTTGCTGTTCCAATAGCATGTATGATTTTTTCTGTTCCTCCATAGCACACTCCATCTGCTGCATTGAGTCGCGCAAAATTTTAATTTCTCCATTTTTAGTTAGAATTTCATCCTGCATTTCTTTCAGCTGTGAAGAGATGAATTCCATTAAACGATGTATTTAACCAAAAGCATTTGTATCATTACCTATGTGGTTGAAGATTAAGCATGTTTATACTTTCTAGAGAGAAAAATGCTTCTCTAAACCAGTTTAGAAAGTCTGCAATATGGTTTCTAATCTTTTTTTTTTCCTAATTAAATCAGGCTCAGCTAGTGTTTTCTCTAACAGAATTATAAAGTGACAGCAAAAGTATATGTCAATGTACTATCCTGGTATCTGTCAGAGACCATTCTTTCACCTCCTCTATGTTTATGCTATTTCTTTGACAAGTATTCTAGTCGCACACAACAAAAACTTATTAAAATGTTGGGATGTAACAATGATAATTTAACCACAGTATCTCATCAAGCACAGCAGCCAACAGCAACGCTGTCCTCGGACAAGTTACCACCCCCAGACAGTATCTTCATGACACGTATAGTCTGTTACTCTGAACAGCCATCACTGCTCAGAGACAAGACTTCAGAGAGAGAACAGAATGGGTTATTCAGAAAAGGATTGAGAAAAAAGTATAAAGACACCTCTATATCATGATGTAAAATTATATTTTACCCTCACGTGGTGTACAGGCAGGGTCTTTCCAATAAAGGAGGAAATAAAACAAGTGGAAGAGAGGTAAGGATGGTGACAGAACTGTAAATAGCGTAGAACCCTTCCATATGGGAGAAAGCACAACTGTGAGGAAGCAAAGATCTATTGAAGTGTAACCGCTACGCAGAAATTATTCCTATTTGCTGCCTCTCTTAGTAGTAGAGCCCCATCTGCTAGAACCACACGTGACCTTCAAAGTCAAATCAAAGAAGAAATTTCCTGACAGTGCGTGTTGTTAAGCTGCTGACCGCTTTGACGCTAAGAGGTATCAAAAAACAGCCACCTGGTCATTTTAAAAAGCAGACTGGAGAATATCATACTACCTCTGGTAGTGGTTTCTGTGTGAAGTTTTACCAGAGCCTAAAAGAACATTCTGGTAAAATATTTGCATAACCCTGCTCAGATCTGATGCTTGAGCGGCCAGCTGCACGCCTGCACTCCCCTGCACCTTTCTTCCCAGCAGCTTGTTCCCATGCGGCGTCCCCGGGAGGTAACGCAGCCACCTCCGTGTCCGCCGTCGCCCACCTTGTGCCGGATCTCTTCGTGCTGTGTCTGCAGCACCTCGTAGCGGAACGCGTCCCTCGGCAGCCCGCTGTCTGCTCCGCTCCCTGCTGAGGAAAGAGCCCGGCGGGCCGTGAGGTGAGGCGAGGCGAGGTGAGGCGAGGCGAGGCTCGCCCCAGCGCCGGCCCCGTCCCCCCGCTCCCCCTCACACCGACCTCCAGGCTCCTGCCCCGCGGCCCTGCCCCGCGGCCCGGCCCGGCCGCCCCAGTTGCGCCCCGCGTCCTGCGACAGCGCCTGCGAGGCGATCGTCTCGATCTCCTCCAGCTCGTCCGCCGTGAAGTCGTCGCCGTCCCCGAACGGGTCCTCCGGCGCCTCGCCGCCGCCCGCCGCCGGCCCCTTGGGGCGCTTGTGAGGCGGGACGCCGTTCCCCAGCGGCGCGGCCGGAGCGGGGCCCCGCGCCCAGCCCGCCCCGCACAGCGCGGGGCCGCTGCGCTTCCGCGGCCCGGGCGCCGCCATAGCGGCCGGCGCCGAGCTCTGAGGGGACGGGGCGCGGAGCCCGCCGCGCCGCCCGACAGCCAATCAGCGGCCGACGGCCTGCCCGCCCGGCCAATGGGGGCCGCCGCGGAAAGCTGGGGGTGACGTCACGGCAGCCCGCGTGACCGCCCCCTTGCTGTGGTGAATCCCTGGCGGCCGCCGGGTGGCAGCGGTTGGCCCTTTGGGTCCTTTCCCACAGAAATTGGGGTCCCAACCGCGTTATTTTCACTTTTTTGTGGTTTGTTTGCTTGTTTTGCTTTGTTGTCTAATAAAGCAGAGCCGGTAGGGGGTCATAATATCGGGAAAGGGCTCTGTCTGCGAAAAATCTGTGGTAAAAGCCTGCTGCTGGTCTGCCGGCAGCAGTGGGCTGCTGTACTCGCACCTCAGTCCGTCTGTAAAACGTCCCTAAATTGGGTTGAAAAACCGCCTTTCCAGCTGCTGTCTACTCCAGGTAACCCAGGTGGGTGTAGGGCCACCACTATGCTGCCAAACCCTTCCGAGCAGGCCGTGGCCCCGCAGCGTTAGGCTCTGCAGGAGGCTCAGTGACAGCCCCGGTGCTAGGGAGCCCCGGTGGCCCTCACACGAGGCCCGCGGTGCTGCTGGCAGCGCGTCTCGGCTTCCACAGGAGAAATCTGATTGCTTTTGTTGGTTTCTCTACTGCCCTTCACATAGAGCGCACTGAAATCACTGCTGGAGCACAATGTGTTTTATTCATCGTTCATGCATAAACAGTGGGAGCCTGGGACCAGCTATAAAGGCCGAAAGAAAGGCAGCCTGAGCGGTGCTCTCAGCTGGCCCAGCTCCTGCACTAACCTGGTCACAGGTGAGCCCTCAGGATTCAGGCAGCGCAGCTGCAGCTACTTAGCACAAGGGGGAGTGGTTGTAAAGAGGTTTGAGGTTTGTATCGTTTTATTAGTGAGGTATAGGTGTAAGTCTTATAAAAAGATATACTTTGTTAATTAATTTATTAGGTGGAGGAGACTGTGGAAAGTCTTGGCATTTAATTCATTGAATGTGTCCTTTGTATTTGGAAATATTATTTGTGTCTGTAGTGGGAATGTTAGTCTGGTGATAAAGGCAATTACTGTTAGTAAGAGTGTTTTTACTGGATTGTCTTTAATGAGAGATGCTTCAAATAGATGGTGTAAAACAAAAACTTACTGTGTTATTTAAAACCTTCTTGTAGAGGGTCCAGGTTTCTGTGTCAGTCACTCTAGAAAGGCAGACCGAGAGCTTTAAGCAAAAAGGATCTTGACTTAGATTGTACTTGGTCTTCATATTTTTAATTTTATTATTTTTTTAGATGATAACTAACTAGGCTAGCGCTATTGTTATTTACTGTTTTTACTTTTAATGATGATGATGTATGGCTGATACAGCTTAATTTCTCCTCCCCCCCCCCCGCTAAAGTTGAGGAAACAGAGTAGAAAACTTGCATGTACTTTTTTTTTTTTTTTTTTTAATAAGATATAACAAGATATTGACTGTCTTTCTCCATTCCAGGTGTTTCTGCTGAAGAGAACTGACTTTGCAGGTGAACAGAGTAACAGCAAAGGCAAGTCTCAGTTTACGAGCTTAAAAAAAAAAAAAAAACTCTGTGGAAGATGATGAAGTGTATGGTAGTGTTAATTCATTTGTTTCTGCTGTCTGTGTGATAAGGTTTCTCAACTCTCAAAGCTAAAAGTCTTCCAGAAAACGGGAGGTGGGGGAGAAGCTTTTTTTTTTTTTTTTTTGGGGGGGGGGGATGACAGAATGAGAGAGAATACTGCTTAAAACTTGTTTCTGCTGAAAAATGATATATTTCAACAGGTCTTGTTTGTGCTGGAATGCTGTTTACAATTGCTTAATTACATTCACACTGTTTTGTTATAGGAAGCACTGGTATTCTCTAAAACAGCCTATTTATTTAAATGGCTATCGTAACAAGCAGCAAAAAGCTAGTTTCCAAAGATTTAGATATTGATGCATATGGAACCATTTTCTGGCATGGAGATGAAAGTGTAAGAGTCATACAGCTATTGCTTTCTCTTTGTCTTCTTTCTGTGGTTTGCTTAGCTTGAGCTTTCAGTATGAAACTTGCTGTGGAGATCCAGATGTGACTTTGATATCTGCTGCTGGCTGTGGCATCTTTTCATTTTTACAGCAAAACCTTCTTAATCCACCTGAATGCACTGCTTAGTGGACCTAGGTGCTGGACCTAGGTGTCAGACCTCAGTGCAGGAAGCATTGATCTGTGCTAGCAGTGTCGCAACATTTCCTTGTTCTCCTGCAGTGCTTTCAACTACTTTTCACTTGGTTGCTTGTAAGTCCTTTCTACTCTGATTTTTACTTGAGTTTCTTGTGAGTAAGTCAAAACCAGGTCCCTTAGTACCTGTTCTAGCTTTAGTAGAGCCTTGTCTGACCGGGGATTTGTGTGTATATTCGTATGGGCATATGCAGCTTGGAAAGGAGAAGGTGTTTTGTGTACTTAAGCACAGTTTGATACCTTGTCTGAATTTGATAACTCTTAATGCTGTTAACAGTAACGCTGTGTTTATTCTGAATGCTAGTAAGAATTTAATGACTTCAGTATATGCATAATGATGTGTTTGTCCATGTCACCTGGAAATGAGTAGCTGCCTTCTTGTGTTTGTGGCAATACTGCCAGGGTGTCAAAGGTTTGTCAAAGGAGTCACGCAGTGCAGATATGGTAGGGGAATTCTGTATTATCTAAAGGGAGGGGATGTGAATAATGTGGAGAAGTGTTTGAGATAAGTACCTGGCAGAATATGTAGGTTAAATGTAGTCCCAGAGCTGGTCTTACAGTGACAGTAAAACTTTGTTGTGCAGGAATAATTTTCTGCTACAGGAATTTTGTGTAAACCAAAGTAGCATCTTAAATAATGCAAGCTTACTCCTTTTCATGTAACTTGACCAGAAGTAATGATTGTGCCTGCTCAGATGTGGTGGTGTGGCGTAGTCCATGTGCGCCTGGATAATCTTACCAGTGAAGTCGCCAAAACTGGAGACATGGATTTTGTGTTCTGATTCTCAATAAGACAAGTAATTGGATGACTGTTACATCCAGCTACTGGCAAAGATTAATTTTTTGAAATTAATTTCTAAAGTCTGAGTTACTAAAATGCATGCTGGACTTAATTGAAAATGTTTTCTAATAAAATAGTATCTTGATACAGCGCTCTACGCTTCCTCAGGAAAAGAGGTCTTCTAGGGCTAACAGTTGTGAGGGGAAAGAAAAAGGAAGCACAGAAATTCACTGTCTTCCTCGAAGAGATAAAATACCTTTTTTTTTTTTTTTTTTTTTTTTTCCCCTCCTGTATTGGATAAAAATCTCTTTGGCTAGGTTATAAAATGGCATACAAAATTATTTCAAGTCCATAAACCTTGGAGTATATGATGGCTAGATTTTTAAACGATGGCTTTAAAATGTGAAGTCATAAAGTGGGACTATGACTATCCATCCAAAATTCAGGTGCTATAGTTCTGTCACTTGAAGTTCTTGACCCTTCTGTCTTGGTCATGTTGCTCCATATGAAGTAGGGAAGAGCAGGGTCAAGAAGTCTTACTCAGGTGTATAACATCAAGTAAGCAGGAGTAAAGTTAATTTTATTGTTGTCATACTGTTCCAAACACTTTTGTTCAAACCAGATGGGAACTTGCTTTCCTGAAGCAGACTTCCTACAAACAGTAGGTCTGAAGAGGTTCTAATTGTAAACATAGTGAAAATTGCTTGACTGCTTCAACACCTCAGATAGCAGCACCTAGCAGAAATAAACCAGAGGGGGCTCTGTGATTCACCAGTGCTTTAATGAACACATTGTCCTGCTATTGCCAGTGGTAACTGAGCATTTCCCTGGGAGCTCCCCCTATGTGCGATGAGACTCGAGTCTGCTATGAGTTGTTCTCCTGTATTGCTCTTTCCTGGTGCTCCAGCTAGGTGGGTTGGGATTTCTGGATATATCCACAGTGACTTCTGACCCTTAGGTTAAAGGGATGGATGTTTGGAGGCTTGGGGAAACTGGCTGTAAATAACTTCTGTAAATGCGAAATCTGTGTTCAACTGATTGTTAGTAACAACTAAAATACCAGCCAAACCTTTTTCATGCTTCTACTGATGAGTAAGTATCTGGTGAACTTTTGAGCAGCAGTAAAACAAGATCTGCTTATAAAGGTCTGCGGATAAGCCTTCTCCTTAACTACTGTGTATGGCTTTAGCTGCTACTGAGCTAGAGCTGATGTCACGCTCTTAAGCTGACGAGTAAGAGGTGCAAACAATTGAGCTGTGCAGCTGGGGAAACAAGATGCTGTTTAGCTCCCTCACAGGTGAGCTCCCTCTGGCTCTTTGGCAGTGCCTCAGAGAGGAGCGGAGGAGCAGCGTGTGCGCTTCTACCAAGGCCGAATATAAAATGCTCGAGCCGCAGAGCCCGGTGGTGGTGGTGGAGGTGACTTCTAAGGCCGAACCAGCGGAAGGGGCTGCGTTCAAATCCCACCAGAAAGGGAGAGCGGCTGGGGACGGCGCCAACTCCCTCGCCCTCTGCCGCGGGGCGGGGCGGGGGCGGGGCGCGCCTTTGTGACGCGAGCGCGGCGCGGCGCCGCCATTGGCTGGCGGGGCGGGGGCGTGGCGCGGAGGGGCGCGGCGTGGCGCGCCGGCCGGGCGGCCATGTGGACCGAGGTGTGCACGGCGGCGGCGTTCGTCACCCGCCTCCTGCGGGCCGCCGGCGGTATCGGCGAGGAGCGGCTGCGGCGCTTCCGAGAGTGCCTGCAGGAGGCGCTGCGCGGTGAGCCGGGGGGCGGCGGCGGCGGCGGCGGGGGGCCCCGGCCCGGTGGCGGGGCGCGGGGCCGCGGTGACGCTGCTCTTTGTTCCTCCCGCAGAGCGGTACAAGCACCACTGGTTCCCCCTGGCGCCCTCCAAGGGTTCCGGGTACCGCTGCATTAGGATCAACCACAAGATGGACCCCTTGATAGGCGAGGCGGCGGGGATGATTGGGCTGAGCCACGAGAGGCTCTTCCAGCTCCTGCCCAGCGAATTGACTCTTTGGGTCGACCCTTTCGAGGTGTCCTATCGTATAGGTGAAAACGGCTCTATCTGCGTCCTTTACGAAAGTCCCCAGCCGGGGTAGGAGACGACCAAACCGCTGGAGAGTGGGACCAGCCGTAAGGAGCAGCAGATCCAGCCCTTCCAAGAATTACAACATGATGACAGTTTCTAGTTAAGTTCCTGTTCATTGTTCAACGATGTATATATATCCTGGTTTCTGATAAAAGTAGATGCAACAGAGATCTTTTATTCTTTTTTTTATTGGTAGTGGTAGTATTTTCCACCCTATAGTAATTCAAGCTGTAGTAGCACTGCCAAGTTCTTTGTGGCCAAGGGCTAATGTATAAAGCAGCTCTTTAAGCTGCCTGTTACTCTGGATCACGTACTGTAAATGCACTGTGCAGTCAGCTGACTGTTTTACACGTTTATATTTTCAAGGAAGTACTAGCTATTTGCAATAAGAAAGCAATATTGTAGCACTCCTCATGATGAATTTTCGTCAAGATTAGCACTTGGTTTTAAAAAAAACTCAACTTGCAAAGCAATAACACGGGATTAAAAACAAATTTAGCAAGCTGCACATAAATCTTTCCAGTGACTTGTCTGCACAGAGTTTTCTCAGGGTCGTTCAAGTTTGGCTGTAAGGCACAAATAACAAAAAGTAACTTCTATTTTTAACTCTTTCAAAGCATGCATTTATGTCGGGGCTGGGTTTCATCTTTCCCCAACATTTTGATAAAAGGGATTGGGGAAATAGTTATCTTGTTATTTCTTGTTATTGAAGTAGAATAATAAAGATTTGTTCAAACTGCTTTTGACTTCTGTTGTTTTATTTTTGAAACGTTGCTCTGAAAGCTTTCTGTAGCTCTTCCTAATCATTTCAGATACTCTACCTTTAAGAAGGTGAAGCCCTTAATATTCACCCTTATTTCAGATAGCTACAACAATCTTAATTTAAGCTCAGACACAAGGTGTCTGAGTAGAGCTGTGTGGTTTTTCAGTGTGTGCTGTATGAAACTGGAAGCAAAATTGTTTTTCTAACACTCGATCAGTTACATGAATGTTTTTGAGTTCATTGGGAGATGGAGTTAATGTTTAAAACTGCAACTTAAAGCCATGTTGAAAGCTGAAGTCAAACACTAATGATAAGCATCACTTAACTGTTGTGATTTTTCTGGGAAATAAGAAACTGCCATTTCTTGAGTTAGGTTGGATTTCTTCTCATCTTGTCTGTGTCTCTAGTGCCTGTTAGGTACAAATTAGGTAAAATATCAAACGCAGCGGTTTCAATGTAATATCAAAACCTTGTTTCTGGTTTATGTGGAGACTCCAGAATGGGATTTGGTTCCTCAGAGCTGTTCTAAGCCAGAAGCTGTGGCTTGTAAGGCAGCTGTGGAAAACTGCACCGTTGTTCTCTGGTAGCCCAGTGCTCAGTCAGAGCTGGATACTTGATGAAAGAGCTTTGTCTGGTGGTAGTATGTCAGCAAAAAAAATAATATAAAAATCTTTTACCATGTTATTGACATGGTGTAACATACAGTGAAGGGGCAAGTCTGGGCAAACTGGAAAGGGCAGAACTCCAGCCTGCATGAAGATGTTATTTCTTTGTTTGCATTAGAAGCAGCTGTGGCTTATTCACTGCTGTTTGCCTTGATTAGTGTTTGCCTTGTTATTTTGGAGGCAGGCTCATCTAGCAGTCTTTGTTTCATCTGAACAACGTGCATAGTGCCCAATCCTTAGTAGTTAAAACTTGGTGAAGAATAAAAATACAATTGATTTTCTAGTCTGTTACTCCAATAAATGAGTTTCTGGGTTATTTTAAGTAAAAAAAAATGTTTATAATAAAAAAACCAAACTTGCTGCAAGACCTTAAAAGAGTGAAAAATCAATTCTTATGGCATTGTTTTATGTTTTTAGTAACACCTTTTCCTGTGATAGAATTGCCTGTATGGGATATTTATTTAGGACCTCTAAGGGACAAATTTGATGTGTTTGTTGCTAATTGTATGAAGTAACTTTAAATCTACTAAGGAGGAGGTGCCTCCTTTGGATAAGTGTCATTTGCAGGATAACTGGCCTTGCTGTACACAAGATGAGCATAGCTTGGCTGAAAGGATGTAGCACAGCGTTCAGCTGAACAGGGGCTTTTACGGAGCAGTAAGTGTTCAAGGGAGCGGAGTTAGAGGTGAATGAGGACACCGGGCATGGTTTCCAGATAGTGGGTGTGGTTTGACAGACAAGCAGGGCACAGTAGCTGTTTTTGGATGTTCTTTTCTTGTGTGCTGCGTAAGAGCAGAGAAAAGCCTGGGTGAATCCAGCTCTGGTGTACTCTGCTTCTCATTTATTAATCATCCTGCTCCAGCAGCACACACTTGGTACACTGTATAGTAGCTTGTATCTAGCATCCTGTGCCCCACTTGCCAGAACCTTCTCTGGAAATGTGATGCTAACCAATAAAAGGGACGCTTTTGTCTGTGTAATTCAAGTTCAGTTTCATACACTTGTGCTGCAGGTGCAGAGTTCAAGTTACTCTGCAGGTGGAGGAGGCTGGGAGCTTGCAGAAAACTCAGTGGAGCAAACACCTGATCTGCAAGTAAAGAGACCGGACTAGTTTGTGACATCTAGAGCTTCATTCCACTGCTTAAAAAACATGTCCAAGAGCTCTTGGACAGTGCTGTGAGAAACAAAGGCCTTTCTGTGAGAACAGAGCCCTTGGTAGTAAAGGAGGCTGTTGTTGGCAGGAAGAAAGGTGCCATCACTTTTTAAGGAAAAAAACTTGATAAGTAAAGCTAGAAGAAACATTTACACATGCAACAGGATGTGTTTGCCTGTTTCTTAAAAAGATTGCCTTGCTGCAAAGATGCTTATTTAAGCTTTGTCCTTATGAGCTGTGTCGTGGTTTACCACGACAGCTGTAAAACCCATGCAATGCAGAAGGTCCCGTTAGTTTACATACCCTTACCACTTACGTACTGCAGGTCCTATATAGCATGCCCCGATTCATTATTTACAGCTAAAAAAGTAGAGAGGGTTTTAGTTATGGTCTGAAGAGGTCAAGAGATAAGGGTATTGTCTGCTCTCTGTATTTGTTCAAGGCTGTTACAATTAGTGTTAGTTCAAGGAGGGATTTGGCAGGTTTTAAATGTGATCTGTAAACATTGGTGTCCTCATTCCTTTATCCTCAAGATGAAGAAGCCTTTCAGTGTGGCTTCCTGGATGTACTTCATACTGTAATCAAGGTCAGTCGGGTTTTTCTTTTCAGGATTAAAAAGACTAAGCCTTGTAAGTTTGTGTAAATCGTACTCTTCTAACTAGGAATTACACATACGCTTCCTGCAAACTCATTCGTTTCTTTAATATGTGCATGAGTGTGCTCTTAAGGAATGAGTGTAGTGAACCAACCGACCCAAACCTCGTTTCTGACCATTTGCAGCTCTGCCAGCAGTGATGTTACTCTGATTTTCACTTCACTGAGAACACTGAAAAATTAATTCAGATCTAGTACTGCCATAAGCAGAAGATATCACATTTAACAGTTAACCTATTTTTAATTCACTCAGTGCATTTCTTACTGTGTAGTTTTATTTGGTTTAGAATGCCATATTTTAGGTGAAGCGTCTTATAAAAGCCCAAGGAGTCTGTGGTACTGCAATTACACAGAGAATGGAACTGAAGTTTAACAGGATAGCTTTTCTATAAAACAATGATAACTGGGAGTAATGATGCTGTTTTCCTTCTAATTATGCTTCTTGTGAAGTAAACTAATTCTATATTAACTAACCTTTTTTATTTAGTTATTAAAAGTGCTCCAGCTCTCCTGCAGTTATTAGTTATTACGTTTTTAATATTGGGACACCTGCTCTTGAGAAACTTTTTAGTTACTGCAAAACTCATCAGAAATAGGCGTCAGGGTCCCATAGATATCCAAAGCCAGTTCTTAGACATTTTTTCAGGATCTTGTGGTTATGTTTTTCCTTACAAAATTATAAAAGTGATTTTGATGCTGTCTGTTCTAGTTAAAATATATTGGAAGTATTTCATCACCCTTGTGTAGTACAAAGTTACCTGCATTATCAAATACAGATGGAAAATATTTGTTGAATATATGCATGGCTTCAACAGTTTTACTGTCTTCATCATGGTTTAATTACTGATGTACCTAAAAACATTACACTTCAATTACTGATGTACATTAAAAGGTCATTGTGTTTTGCATAGCTGGTTTCTTACCTATTTTAACCACTAATTATTCCTTTCACGTTATTAACTTTCTTCAGATTTTGTTGCTTAATGATAATGCATGTATGGTTTTTCCATTTTGCATTTTTTTCTCTTCATTTGTATGGTAAGAGGTCCAGAACTCTGATCTCATCTTCGTTTCTGCAGTACGTGCTATCAGTGCATCAAATCCATGGTCATGAATTGGGCTTTGTGTGGTTCCTCCAGGCTCGAGCTGATGCATGTTGACGTGGTGTAATGGGAAGATGTGTATTTTGGGGTTGGTAGAGGTTCTTGATTAGTAATGTTGACACCTTCTACTGTCACATTTACTTTTAATAAAAAGTATTTTCTCTTCTGACACCAGAATTGCTGTTGATAGTTTTTATTCTGTGAATAACAGGCTCATTTTCACTGTTGTATTTCAAAGGATTAAACCTATTCCAGTATTATACTAGAAAGCAAATATCACTTGTTAAAGTCATCTCAAATTTTCTACTGAGAAGTAAACTGACAAGGGGAATTTGTAAATTTGGTAACTTCTTGAGGGAGCAATATATTTTAGTCACATTTTCTTTATTATTAAATGTATTTATAAAACACTTCCATAGATGTTCATCTGCTTGGGGGGATCGCCGTGCACTGAGGTTTGTCTGCCCTTTGCAATCAGACTATACATAGATCTTGAGCACATCAGGTAGCAATAAGAATTCAAATTACATTGTGATTCGTGACAAGCTTGTTTTTTATCACTAATTTAAACTATTGGACCCAAGATTATTGATGGTAATATTTGTATAGCCTCATTAGCAGAAGTTACGTGGTATCAGTTGTTCTCCCTAGGGGTTCTTCAAAATCTAAGTACTGTGAAAGATAAATGTTTAGTCATTTATGTTAAGAGCAAACCAGTCCAGAGTCACTGAAAGACAGAATTGCAAATATATAACCTGATAACATAACTTTGCCATACATAATTCAGTTAGAAGAGAAATTACATCACAGAGTTTCTTTAATGTTTCAGACAAACCTCTCAGGCTAAACACATACTAAGCTTAGGGGGGAAAAAAAAAGGTTGTAATCCTGGAGATCTGCCCAGAATGCAAGTTTGTCTTTGAAACATGTTTTTTGAGGGGGGAAAAAATGTATAAACATAAACAGTCTTTGTAGATGCTATGGTGAAGCAGCTTTGAATATTAGCTTTCAAAAGCATAAACCATTAACTTTGTGTAGCTTGGTAGTAACAAGTACAGTCAGCATCATAATGTAGGTCTTACTAGGGAGCTTTCCTGACTCCAGTCTGACTTTTGGGATGATTGTCTACTACACAGTGGAAGAATGAACAAGCAAGGAAACTAAGTTGAGTTGTCCCAGAAAATATTTAACTTGTCGGAAGACAGCCTGGGTTGTTCTGTTAGTTCCAGGTAGTCGGGCAATACTGCACAGAAGCAGGTTCGTTATATCCTCAAACAACTAAACCTCAGTCTCTGTGGTGTGCCAGCACTGAGCACTCTTCCCTCCTGCCATTAAGGAGGAAAGGGACTTGCCAATTATTTATAAATTCTTACAAATATTCATGAATACTTAGAAATTATTTGTTATTGCAAGACTTCAGCTTTACTTTGTATGCTAAATATGGGTAAGTAAAATACTGAGTACTCTCACTGTACATCATTTTTGTACGCATTTTAGTAAGCTTTAGATCAATATGAAATGAACATGCAAGCTATGCTTCGCACCACTCCTCTGCATGTTACTTGTACAGCATCACTAGCATCAAAGCAAGGTTGTGTGAATGCTTCTGTTGCAAATGTGTGCCCCGAGGGTTAGATTTGCAAAAAAAGGCATCTGTAAGAGTGAAGAAGTATAAAATTTGTATTGTCTTACACTTTTTGATATTCTTCAAACAGATTGCAGCAGCAACCTTCAACTTTTTTTACTCTGTGAGTTAGGGTTATCCTGGGGTTTGGAGGCAGACGGCGTATTTCAAAGCTGCAGAAGTATAAATGAGAATGGAACTGTTTGAACATGTACAATGCAATAAAACCTCATTTAGTGCTCAAAATAATGTGTTACTGATCTGGCTTCTTTCTTCTGGGGATATGGTGCTTTTCTTTGGGGGTACCAGAGGTTATCACATGCATTTCTCACTTCACTGCATGTTGAAGGTGGTTGCAAGAGGGTTTGGTCAAAGTTTTTTTTTTCTAGTATTCTGGGGGGGGGGGGGGAGGTACAAATGGAGAGGGACATCATATCCTTTCTGCCCCAGAATGAAATGGGCTGACCCTATAACCAAAGGCATTGAATAGACCTCAGTCAACAGTAATTAAGCACATTCAATGGTAATTAAATATGTACTTGGACTTAGTAGTGCTGGACATTTAATGTGGAATAAAGAATTTTGATGGAATTTTTTTGAACACGTTCTTAAACCACATTTATGGAGTATTTTTGAATAACCAGTATTTTCACAAAATTTTGGCTAGTATCTGCCAGTCTTCATATTTTGTTGATGACTCGTTGCTGCACATCGAGAGAGTTTCTTCTTTCATAGAAGTCAATGTGATTGCTCCCATATTTAACACAAAGTATTTTGGCTGTGGCCTAACTGTTTCGCGCATTTGCGGTGTTTAACTGAGGCCTGTGTACGAGCTTCAGGGAGCTGTCTTTAATTTCTAAAGCATCAATCGAAGATTTAATTGAAGCTGAAGCCTGCAAGTCACTTGCAGGTGACTGTCTGCAAGTCACTTCAGCAAAGAAGAGAATTTGTTTAAGCTTTGTCACAATCGTCTGTTTTTACAATCTCAGTGTTATATTCAGGAAAAGCTGCCTGTATTTTCTAAAATAGGTATTTAGC
Source organism: Netta rufina (assembly GCF_964035555.1). Taxonomy (NCBI): domain Eukaryota; kingdom Metazoa; phylum Chordata; class Aves; order Anseriformes; family Anatidae; genus Netta; species Netta rufina. The sequence continues at coordinate 7,371,983 of NC_140133.1, read as the reverse complement.
TGTTTTCCCGTAGGCCTTCAACATTCATTCTCTCTAAATGTGATCTAAAATACCGATGACTGAACTCTTCATGGAATGAAAACTGGAAGCCTGGAATCAATAGGCTGCATTTAACTTCAAACTTTTGATCTGTGATCCAGCGATCCTGTGTATATCTTTCAATTTACCTGACTAGAAATCCTAAGTAAAGCACATACAAGACTGATTTTTTTCTTCCTTCTTCTGGTGTCTCTGTCCTCTATGTTAAATATATACATATATATATACATATATATATTTTTTTTAAAAGTGAAAGTTGCTAACCCTCTATAACAGCAGGAAATGAAAAGAGATTAATGCTGGTTCATTGGCAGGTGCTGTGTCTGGACAACGACCCTAAGAACTAGAATAGCAAGAGTGATGCATTAAAAAGGGAAAGTTAATCCAGAGGTGGAGACATTGTTTTTTGTTTTTTTTTCTAGACTATGGCAGCTCTTTCATTTTCATACCAGACTGGGGAGTGTAACAGCATGCCTCAAGGTTTCTTTTGCATGCTGTTCCTAACTGCTGTAATGCCTTTAAATGACCTGGAAGTTACTCTTAAGGAGTGAGATCTGGTCCTTTATTACTTCACAAGGATCCATAATTGAGAATATTGAGATCTGGTATCAGCTTTGTTAACTAAGTGAGGAGAAACAATGATGGCTTTGAAAAAAGCTGCCCCGTAACTTTAGCCTTCTAGAATCCTGTCTAATAAGCTATACACACTTTTTACTCTACCTCCTGCTAATGTTTTATAGAATTTCTGCAGGTTTCTTTACAATAGTCATTTTCTCCCGGGATTACTTCAGAAAATTCAGTCTTCAGAAATATTGAAGATGTGTTTATCTCAAGATTTTCAGTGGGGAGCAATACTGAATGGTTGCTGTTTTTGTAATACATGTCCTGGTGGGGTTCACCGCCTGTAAACTACTTATTTAACATGGCTGTGATGAATTATGTTACTTCCACTGCTTCAAACGCCTAACTAAACATATTAAAGCTGGGATTCCCTTTTCAGCAACAGCACCAAAGCCTACATCTGCAGCTATTCTTAGGCTTACCTAAAACCCCCAGGGAAGTTGGAAGCCCTAAAATAGGTTCTTTGATTTTTATTTTTTTTTTTTTTAGCGTGAAAAAAGTTTGGAATAGAATTGACTCCTCTGAGCCTTATGCTTAATTTCCAACTTTTGAACTCTTTACCCCAGGTATGTTTAAATCTTCGGTTGCCATTTGATGCTTTTGTGTGTACCTTCCCCCCCCCAATCTCAAGTGTTGTTTTCATGTCTGTATTCACAAGGCTGTGGGCTTGCTAGTATTTTTCTTTCCCGTCTTGCTGTGTCACGTCCATGATGGCTTTTATCATGTCCTACCAACACTTTTCAGTAACTATTGAATGTTTTCCCTGGGGAATGGTAGGTCTATCATCTACAGAGATTATTATATAGAATGTGTAAGGAGTTCTTTGTGGGCTGGCATCGTTTGTTCTGATAAATGTTTTGCTATGCTGTAAAAAAAAAATAAATATATATATATATAGAAAAACCTGCATACAAAATCTAAAGGTGTTTGCCCCCTTTAAAGGAAGAGAAAGCAGCACTTGCTTTTAATGATTGTCTTAAACAATCTTTGTTCAGCCTTGATGCTTTGTTACAGAGCTATTGTGTGCACCTTTGTGTCGACTTCTTGGAAGAGGGTCCAAAGAGGGTTATTCCATGATATTGTATGTAATCCACTTGGTGCCTTTGTGGACATCTCCATATAAAAGGAAGAATAAAGCAGTATATTGATGTTCTTTCACATAATTACATACTCTCCCCATTCATATGATGGGAGCCCTATGGATGTTTTCAGCTAACAGATTCATCAGTAACGCTGCTTTTACTGTAGACACGGTGTTGGAAATGATTGCTTTAGGAAACTGGCAGCAGCAGAAGGGTCACTTCTACCAAAATAAAGATTGTATTTTATGCTGGCAGTAATACAGGAGTATGCCTGAAAATCTGAGAGCAAGGAAGGGCAATTAGCATTATATCATGCACTGTGGTCTAAAAGAGCAGTATGGTGTTTGTGGAAGTTTGCTGTCACTTCTCCTTACGCCTAATACGTACGTTGATGTGCCTGTTTGTTTGTAGGAATGGTAGATCAACTTTTTCTATTGATAACTTTCCATATAACTTCTGAGGACTTCCTGCTTTGGAAGACTGTTTTTGGAAGTCTGTTTTTTGTCTATCATGGGGGTAGGAAAGTCAAACCATAGGCAGGAAAAGCAGCTTTTATTTATTTTTTAATAAACATTTAGAATGGAAATGTTCCCTTTATCCATGGTCACTTGGCTAGAGAAAGAACGGATATTTAATGGATATTTACTGCAGCAAAGCAGACTGAAATTAGTCATCAGCTCAGCATAGCTGTGCACTGGAAGGTATTTCCCAGAATATCCATCAATGAGTTTTTTTGAGGAACAGATGAAGCAAATACCTGTCAGCTGGTCCCAGCTAGGGTCAGAGAAAGGGATTCTCCTTCCCCTTTCCTCTGATTTCTCTTGCAGATGTAAATGTTTGGTTTTGCAGGTGATAACCTAGACAAACTACAGACAAAACTTGTTTTAAACTTAACTTCCGCATTAAGTAAGCTGTTATTTTGTTGCCTGTCTGGTTTGGTGTAAAGAATACTGGACTTGAATGGCTGCATTTATAGGTAGAGAATGCCTCTTGAAGCATCTGAAAAGAGGTGGGATGGAGCAAATGGATATAAAAGGTTTGTTTTGGTGTAATTGGAAGAGAAAAGAACGATGTCAGTAAAGAGCAGAAGAGAATTGCATCTCAGTAAGGGGTCTTAACTTTCTGCTCTCCGCTTTCTCTACTACCTTAGAAGGAGCTGCTATTCTGCTGATGCTTCAGACCATCACGGGGCAGTAAAAGTGGTAGGTTGTGTGCTCCTAGGTGGCAGCAGGTCCCTGTCCCAAGAGCCATGGCTTAACAGAGATGCAAAGCCTCTTCTTGGAAGCAGGGAAGCACCTAAATTGCTTGTCCTGAAGAGCGGTTCTTTGGTTCATCTTTGCTCTGTCATGGGGATAGATTGAATGAGCAGAATTGAATGAAACAATCCTGTTTTATGGATTGAACAGGCACTGAAATGGGGAAGACATTTGACAGCAGGTTTATTAAGCCATTTTCCGTGAAAGCTCTGGAAACGCCTGTTCTTCTAATAGTAACTTAGGTGCTACTGTTCAAGCAATGATCCTTGGAATATCCTTCAATTTGATCTCTGGCTTAGATTTCTGTATTGTATTAGACTATTCCATATTGAATTATGAAGAACATGCTTTGGGAGATAATGAAGGACAACGGTCACAAAGGGAAGGATGGAAAACGATTCACAATTTTTTCTTCCATTAAAGCAAGCCTTTATTTTGCTATGCATGTCATTTACTGTAATGTATTTGTATTCTTATTTATTAAATGTGCCAGGAATTCTATATTCAGAAAAATAACTAAAAGCCACAGCATGCTTTCGCAAATACAGTATTGCAAGTAGAATACTCCAGCAGAAGTAAAAATGTTCGTATCTCACTGGTCATTAAGTAAGCCATCTTTGTGAGATGAAGCATCACTTCTAAAATCCATTCTTAGGAAAGTGATGGCATGTAAGCAGAAATATTTGGCATTTGGTTGGAACATGGGGTTGTCCCTCTGGAAAAGGATGCCCTACAGAAAGAGTTAAATGTGGCAAAATGATGCTCAGAGAGGGGCAGTGGGTATAGAGACAGGAGTAAAACTGACCAGGAGGTTCAGACTCTTCTCTAAATTCAGCAGGGCCCTTGGGAAATGTTCACAAACTGAATACTGGGTGTGTGATTTGAGGGAAAGCTAGAAGCTGAGAGGGCAAGATCATACCTTTGTCCTCTGCCTTTGGTCCTTGAGGGGTCCTTGTATGAGGATATTCCACTAAAACATTGTTAAACCTCTCTGAGATGCTGCGATGTCCAAGAGGGTTAACGTACACGCAGCTCCTATGGCTACACAGAGCACAGGTAAATGCTGGTTATGCTGTGTTGTTATTTTATCTATTTTTTTTCCCTTGAATAATTGCTTGAGTCGCTTGTGGTGGCTGTATTTTGGCAGGTAATACAGGTTATTCCTGAAATCGTATTTTTTTTTTCCCCACTGGATCAATATGGATCTAGTCTCTTGAAAAATCTCCTGTAAAGCCTCTTTATACAACTCTATCTAATTATTGCAGTGCCCTTGATAAAGAGTTAGCCACGGTATGGCTTTTCTCACCATAATTAATGGCCTTCTAGGACTAATCTCTGAAATGCAATTTGCGTGCGAAAATAACAGTTCAGGCTTATGGGCTTTGATATTTTGTGCATTCCTTGTTCTCTTTTATTTGCTTCTGTTTCCTTTTCTTGCAGTTTGAGTGCATCTTCATAAGTACCATCTGCTTGCTCGTTCCTATTGAAGTTTGTTTCTGTCTACTTTTAACCTCTTCCTATGCATCTCTGTCTGAGCTCTCCCATCTGAGCACAGACATTAAAATAGCACGGCCTGACTTTCTGAAGTGTTCAGTGAATGCAAAGCCTTCTGCTTTGGATGGGACCTGGAACCGATCAGTCCTTCGAAAATGAGATCAGTCCTGTTTAAAGGAGGTATGGAGCTGGGATGCTGAGGTAAGGTAAGTAACTTTAGTGACCCGTGTACTTTAAAATCCTTCCTGCAATCAGGATAATGAACTAATGGCAGACATTAAAGCTTTAACTTCGGCAAAATCAAATGATTCATTTGGAAATACTATTAACTTTAGACCAGTTGGGACCAGTGACATAACGTGGCTTGATGAAGAGACCCCAGGAGGATTGGTTCAGTCCTTACGTGTGGCAATCCCCTGGCTCGGCGGTGAGCACGCCTGTGCATAAGACATAGCAGTGTCTTATGTCTTACGGCCCCAATGTGGCTGCTCACAGCTGCACCTCGTCAGCCTCATCTGTAGATCCAAGGTCACTGAGAAGCACGAGGGCTGGGAAGGGCTTATAGGGAAGATGGGGAGGGGATGTCTGAGGAGTGCGTGCAGCTATATGGCTGGTTTTCAATGGATTTTGTAAGAAAACTGGGACTGAAGTCGGTCATTCAGAAATTATCTCATTTCAACATTAAAATTATGTACATACCTTAGCAGAAGCTTAAAATTTAATATAATTGAGACTAAAAAGGCAGCAAAAGATGTATCCTTAGCTTCATGGTGGTGAAGTTATCCTGTGCTAGTTGCTGCTGTCCTATGATTTTTTCAGTGTACAGGCTTCTTAATAAAAAGTGCTGTTACGTCTAACCTTCAATGAGATAAATCAGAATATTCTTTCTCTCAGTTTTTGAAATTAACTTAACAGCAGCAAAGGTCTCTATCAAGCACTTGTCTGAAGCAAGTAGTCCCATGGAAGATCTGATCAGGACCATCACGATATTCCAGCAAAATCCCAAGACACACAGCAGAACTAAATAAAGGGAGATGTTGAGCAATCTCACCTTCAGATTTGTCTGTCTACAAGTAAACAGGAGGTAGAAAGCAGACCCAGAGCTTCTCCTTTTAATTGATCATCTGAGATGTCCCCAGCCATATGAGGAGTGTGGGCAGACTTTTTTTTTTTGCTGCTGCTCTGTTACACAGTGCAACAACAACAACAAAAGGTGACTTTGAGGCATGGGAAGTACAAGGGGGAGGAGTGCTAGGCTTTGTGTAGGCACCTGGCTGTATCTCCCTGAACCAGCAGATGAGGCTGTTTCCCATTGCTTTTTGCACCACTGCAAAACCCTAGAAAAGCAGTTGAACAAAATATTGATAATTGAGTCCTTACGGAAGAACGATTGGAATCTTTCATTTTTATTGGCAGTGCTGCTTTTCTTCCTCCACAACCAGAAGTACTGGAGGTCAAGCGAATGGCTCCTACTTCCTTGTTGCTGTGCAGAGTAAGAAATTGGAAATATGTTTGATAAACACGAGCGGCTACTGTACCACCTTGTGAGCAGTGCTTCTGAGGCTGGCCTGGCTGCTACTGACGGATTTCCTTACTGCTCCTGGGGTCTCATGAATCAAGTAACAGGATTTTTTTCTTAGTTTTTGTTACTTTGCTTGCTTTTGTCAGATTATCTCCTCTTTCCAGATGATTATTTCTGGCTGGAGAACAATTCTCACCACTGAAGTGCTTCTGCTCTGTTTCTTTTTGGCTGGCTAGCAGAATCACTCTAACACTTTACAAGTAACTTTCTGATAGCTGTCAGTATAACTTTCACCAATCTCCCTAGTTAAATTAGAATTAAGTCTACTCTAAATATGCTTTCGTGTCTCTTCTCTGCACTCTTAATGTCTCAAAATGAAATAGCTTCAAAATCAACCACTAAGTGGAAATATTTTTGGAATTTGTACATCCATACTACGTTGACTGGTGCCTTCCAAGGTACCAAGCCTTGCATGAGAAGGGGCTTCACTGTTCTTTGGGCCTGTTTCTGTTTAAGTGTAAACTTTTTAGAAGATCATATATTTTGGGGTATTCCTTTTCTTGTCACGGTTAGGAAGAGCTCTTAGGTTTGAGAGTATCTTAGGTTTACTTTTTGTCTAGAAACTTGTGGGAAAGATGTGAGATGCACCCTTACTATTCACTTTTGTTCCAAGGGAAATACTTTCATATCCATTGCAGTTCTTATTTTTATTGTTTTACACTTGCTTTTGCCAAGCATTTCATCAGAAAGATTTCCTAATCACTTGATAAATACCCACTTCATTGCACTTAAAGGTAACAATCTACAGTTCTCTTAGCAATTGCTATTTTAAATCAATAAAGCATTTAAGTAGAACGTGCTGTCGCTGATACTGTGATAACACAGGTCCAGAACAGGTAGGTCTGGCAATAAAGGGATGGCAGAAGCCTTTTTTTTCCTGGGGAGGCGGAGCACTGCAAATGGCAGCTCGTGGACTGCCTGAGTGATGTGGTTTGTGCTCCCAAGGCAGGTGATGTGCTCCCTGCTCGTTTTCAGAGCACACCCAGAAATCTGCTCATTCTGTGCTTTCCCCCCTGCTCTTTCCTTGAAATTTCCCCCCCCCCACCCCCCCCCAAATCACCTCGCTGGGAGGCTCTGCAGTGTGGCCGAAAGTCCAGTTTCATCATCAGCTTAATCAGGTCTAACAAATGGCTAATCCTGCACTTGCCACCACTTTTGGTTGCGTTCCCATTGCTGCTTAATGAGAGCTGGAGGGTTTATGTGGCTGTGCAGTGGCATAGCGGTTTGCTGAGTGAACTAAAACGTTATAATAAGAAAAAAGCAATCTGAGACAATCTGACCATTCGTTGGATGAATCATTTGCTCTGCCTTGCCATATGGGTGTAAAAGGACTAAGAACAATGCAAAGAGGGGACAGCAATGTATGTCCAGATTGGGGGGGGCGAAGCATTTGTCTTAGGTGCTGCTGTGTGAATACAGCGATCGCTCCACCAGTCAATAACACTCTGGTACCTGTGAAGCTGAGGCATTGTCTTTTGAAGTATTTGGCTGTGTCAGGGTAACACAGGATTCATCAATAAAAAAAACTGCATCACGGTCCTTCTGTGCCATCTCTTGGTATTGTCACACAGCTTGGCATTGTGGGGTACAAGCTGAAATGTAAGGTGGGACCAGTTTATGTCAACGTGTAGTTAATCTTCTGGAGACCTTGTACTTCGTGAACCAGGAGTTCAACCTGGGGAGGTTTTGAGGTTTTTCACAAAAGGGCATAGCTGCACAGTAGCGCTGGAGCTAAAAACTAGGTAAGTCAGTGTATTCCCTTGCCTATTTAAAGATGGTCATACAGGACTTGCACCAAAAAAAAAAAATAAAAATTAATATGTCCTTTCCTTTAACCACTGCCAGGCCCAAGGGCTAAGCACAAGAGGTTGTGCAGGTGATGTCAGCCCATGGGGTGCTGCCCAGGGGCAGTCGCATGTTGCACAAGGATGTCTGATGGGTGCTGATAGTTTGACACACAGCACCTGCCCTAAGAAGTGTTGCTCTGTCACAAAAGCATCAAAAACTCATACTTACGCACAGCTCTGGTAGTTGGCTTTTACCTCTTCCTGTAAGGAACATTTTGTCTTCCAGTTGCAGGTATGTCACTTCATACCAGGCGAGACCTAAAAGCTCTTTATCCCTTCATCTTTCCTTCCTTGCCCTCAGGATTAAATGCTGTAAGAGCAGACTGTAAGGAGGTGCTTAGATGGGATTGGTCGTGTTCCATTCTGATTTAATACCTTATCAAAGCTACTAGGGTTTCACCATAATGTTCTGCTTAAAGGCCTCCTGCAGTTTCTAGTTAATCTCCTTCTCCGTTTATTTTCTCTTACTCATCCAAAAAATTCACCATGATGTATATCCATTCCCCTATCCTAGCTCATTTGTAATGTTTTGTTGATGTCTTCTTTTAATTTTTTCCCCCTCTCAGTGAACACACAGGACTTTTATCCATGGAAAACAGTGTTAGGGATCTTGCCTGTATATAAAAATCTCAACTGTTCTGACAACTCGTCTGCATTTTATATACTATATAGAGAAGAAATGAATCTGTGCTCTGGATCTTTAACTTCATTTCCTCCTTCACCAGCCCCTAGCAATGTAACCTCGCAGTAGTTATGCCTGTTGACTCACAGCTGCAGATACTGCTGGCTGGGTAAGTGTGTGCAAGCTCTTGTTGATTAACAATGTCTATGTTGTTGACCTTGTCGCCTTTTCTTGCTACATACTTATTCCCAAAGCCATCAACTTCCTTAGCGAGTAAAATAAAATATTTCTTATGGTTGGAAGTACCAGGTATGATTTCTAAATAAATAAATATAAAAACACAACACCAAACACCTCCCACCCATCAAACTACACGTTAGTCACCTTTATTCCCCCCTGCTTTGGGTCAATGCCGCTCAGATTGTGAGATGGTGAAATGACAACTGAAGCATGAGGTTTTCTGGATTTCTGGTGTATGCATGAAATTACGTAGATCAATCATGGATTCAAGAGATAAATAAGGCATGGAGACTATGCAGCAGCATAATCCAGATAAAAAAGGTAAAGCTTTAGAACTGTAATGAGGTGTAAGTTCCATCAGTATGCGCCATTATGGATGGCTTGAGTGTAATGTAAAACTGTCAGGTAACCTTCATTAAACATAATTGCATCTTTTGAATTAATTTTAATTTAAGAAAAAGAATTTTAGTGTTACTTTTATTCAACTTCCTTGGACTTTGTCTGGAATTTTTGATTTTTAAATAATTTCTTCAGGCAGATGTTTCTTGGTCGCAGGATAGGATCTTCTGTGTCATGTTTATCCTTTTTCAAAAATAACAGGATAATCTTTTTACAGAATTCTTTCTTTTTGGTGACCTGCAGAACCAAGATGCAACTTACAACAAAAATCCTTCTCATAAGCTTACAAGACATTTATGTTATTGGCATCTGACTTTATTATGAGTCTCAGTAATGCTGTTTTTCCTGATACCTGGATTTAATGAACTTTGCTTAGCCATCAGAATATTAATGCAAAACACTTGCCTGCTTTTGTTTTAGCCTCAGACTAAATAAGACCATTTTTAACTATTTAATTCTTATTCCTTGGTAAATTGACAAGGTATATAAAAGACTGCATGTGTGCGAGTCCCACGCTGGTAATTCTGTGGCATGACTGGGGAAAGGACGTGACAAAAGCTGAGAGCTGAAGTCTGCTGGTGGGAGAGAAGTCATGTTGTGGTGGGCTGAGAAAGATCTGTGTACCGGGGATAATCCAGGAGAGCTGAGATCAATAAACTAAAGATGTGAAGTTGGTGGTTAGTTCCATAGTTTAAATCAAATTTAAACAAAAACATACCACTACAAGCATGGGATGATAGACAATAAACTGGGAAGAAAATTTACATTAGCTAATGTATTGTTTGCCTTTACATAAAGAGTCAGGAAGGCTGTCTTCTCCTAGCTGCAAATGTTTGACTAGCTTTACATGATAGTATTTTATTAGCTTATAAGAATGTCGTATGATCAGTGTTCTTGTATTTTATTTTGTAGGAAAGTCTTTTATTTATCTTGCATTGAGACTATTTGCACATTTGACTATTTGCACAGTGACCTCAGTATACTGAGTATAATGAGTATACTGAGGTCACTGATTTAAAGGCTGTATTTAAGGTTAGTGTTTTTTGTATCCCTGACAGTGTAGAGACCTAGGAAAGAAGAACTGTGACACACAGCTCAAGAGAGCCACCTGGTACAGTTGTAGAATCCGGAAAATGGAAATGTATTCTTAAGCCTGTGGTGTTATCCTGATGCTTTCAAACACCATCAAAAAGAAAAAGGTGAGGGGATTAAGGGAAGCTGCAGAACTGGAGGTATGATTACCCTACACAATCCTGATGCAGTTTTAACATAGCTTATTTACATACTAAAATACCACAAGCACCTGATTATCTACTGAGATCCTCAGATGGATTTTGAAGCTCACTGAGCTCTGTGCTAGTCCCCAAGGTAGCTAATTAAGACTAATCCAGGTATGTCTACGCAAGCTGTACTTATACCGCAAGACTATGCTGGAGGAATTCCAGTTAAGTAACACTTTAACATCATTAACAGCACAGAAGCCTAAGATACTTAAGTTTGTGTGTGTTGTAGATAGTATCTAAAATAAGTAACACTTAAAAGCTGATAACGTAGAGAGAAATATGTTATTGAATTTTTGTCCCTCTAATTTCAAAGTTTCACCAATGAATTTTCAGAACCCCCCTGCAATGTAGCAAAGTGGTAATTGTGTGCCATGAGATGTGGGAGGAAGAGGTGAAGTCACTTGCTGGAGACAGTGATTGCATTAAAGCTTACGTGTTTTCTGTTTTTTTTGTTTTACTGTTTTTTTTTTTTGTTTATTTGTTTTTTACCCTTGCACTCAACTTGTACTTTATTTTTCTGTGTAGCCGTGTACTTTTTAGAGGTATGAAAACTTTAAAGAAATTCTAGTATTACAAGTTGATTCTATTAAGACAAATTACTTCTGCCACTACAAGTCAACATATTTGTCTTTATTCATGTAAACCTATTAAGTGTTCATATCCTATGTCTCTGATGTACATTAATTGTGGAATAATGCTTCCACTGAAAGTTTTGTATGTAACCTTGAATGAAATTCTTCTACCACGTTTGGATAAGATGGGATAACACTTTTTTTTCTCTTTTTTTTTTTTTTATGTATCTGTTTGTTATTACACAACATAATGGAACTTAGCAAACATGCAAGGTGACAAACATACTTTAAACATTCCTCCTGTGACGTTATTTTGGTCTTTATTAAATGGCCAAAGGAATCAGGTATTCACATTTCCTTTTTCATACAAGTCTATAGCATATTGTTAAATAAAAGGACAAGTGCATATCAATCCACATTTTTGGCAAAAATGAAGCATGTATTCTTTAGACTCCATTTATTTTTCAAGAATCTAGTTGAAATTAGGTTATAAATTATTTAAGTGACAGCACAACACAAAAAATCAAGGACTTTTGGCAGATTTTTGAAGGTTTTATTTTCAGCCTTCTGTTCATCTTTTCCTTTTTTTTTTTTTTTTTTTTTATAAAAAAGAAAAGCATAATCTTCTTTGCTTTAACTTCTTAAAGACTGTGTAAATCGTAGTTGGGCTCTACTCAAATAGCGTGTTTGTTATACGAGGGCATCAGAAGGTAACACCTGCTTGCAAGGTTACTGTTATGGAATACCTTCCTCAGGAAGAAAGAAAAGGGAAAAACTGTAAGCTGTTAGAGGTAAATTTTAAATGGCAATTGAAGTTTTGTTCTTTGTAGTCAAACCCGGGAGGGGACAACACTGAGGGAGCAACGGAGGCTGTGGGCGGGCTCGGGGGCGCTGAGGCGGCCGGCCCGAAGATGGCGGCGGGGCGGGGCGGTGGCGGGCGGCCCTTCCCGCGCGGCGGGCGGCGCGCAGCCGCCATGGTGGCGGCGTGAGGGCGGCGGGCCGGCGGCAGGCACCGTCCCCGCGGGGCGCGGCGGGGCGGCCCGGGCCGGGCATGGAAGTGGAGAAGATGGACGAGAATGAATGGAAGTACCACGGGGAGGGCAACCAGAGCCTCGTCGTCTCGCACTGCCAGGTGCGGCCCTTGCGCGGCGGGGCCCGAGCGCCCCTCCCCCGCCGCCGGGCCCCGCGTGAGGGGAGGGAAGGGGGGGGCGGGCCGGGGCCTCCCCAGGTGCGCGGCCGGGCCGGGCCTTTCCTTAACCGGGGCAGCGGTGGCAGCGTGGAGACGGCTGGGGGGACGCGCTGGCAGTTACCCGCCTGTCGTGTCGCGATATGGGCGCGACAGAAGGCAGCCCCGGCAGGGACCGCGCTCCCCTGGGCGTCCGCGGGGTCTGGCGCCCTCGGGGGGGGGGGAAGGGGAACGGGTCCCGCCGGCCCCGTGCCTCCGCGCACCTTTTTTTTTGTTTTTCTTCTCCGTTTTTCTCCGTAAAGAAACAAACGGAGCCGGGCCCGTTTGCCGGCAGCATCGTGAGGCGAAGCGGAGGCTGCCCACGGCGCTGCTGTCACCTCACAGCGCCGGGCTCGGCCCCGAGCGGCCCTCGGAGGAGCTGGGGCCGTGCCTGACCTGGCTCGGGGCCGCTTCGGGGCTTCAGGGTTCTGTGACTGAGTCTGAGTGCTGCCACCGCTGTGCCCCAAAATGCCCTTGGTGTTGCATGGATCTAAAGGTTTTAGAGCTAAAAGGCTAAAGGGTGGTATTTATGTAGAAAAAACTACAAGCTGTATGAGCTGAATCCTGAAAACCGTTTATTTTTCTATACGTATGAAAGAACAATCAAAAATACTGTATTTGTTTGATATATCTTTTCTGGGTTTTAAACACACATTGAATGTAAAAGACGTTAACAAACGTCAGCCTGAGGAAAATGCTGGAAGTATCACGGCCTCCTCAAACTCAGGAGGGACATTTCTGTGGCTCTCCTTTCTCTTTATATGAGATACTTTTAAAAGATACTCTGACTACAAGAAAAAAGCACATGATTTTGTTTCCTGTCTAAATTTAAGCTCTGAAAAAGGCAACTCAAAAAAAAAATGCAGTCACTGAACAATAGGAATCAGAAGGCGTAATGGGTCAGCAGTGATGCAATTGTGATATCTTTGAAGACGTGGAAGATGAGGAAGTCTGCCAGAAACGCAGAGTGCTTGCTGAGTGTGTCAATTCTCCTTTCAACAAGAGGCAAAAACTTTAGGATACAGTGAAAGTAAAGCAGATGTATTTTTTTCCTGTATAGATAGCTGGTGAACTCTTGGAAAACAGGAGTATCTAAAATAGTGTTTAGATGCTGATTGTTGCGCTGTGTCCCTTGCAAACAGGACGTGCTTGCATGATTAATCATCCTGCTTGTGATCCGTTGTCAGTCATTCTCAGGTTTGTGTGAATGAAACAGCAGCATCATTAAGATACTGAATTTTATTTTAACTGTCCTGCCTTCATTCTGTATCTCTTCGGTTCGTGTTTACTGTGTGTAAAGGTCAGGGGGAGGGATGGTGATTTGGTTGTGGCAAAGGGGATGTGAATGGGGGCTGAGACAGAAGTGCTGGGATTGCGAGAGGCCAGGGCGGAAGCGTTCGTGTGCTTGGTGTCGCCTTGTTCTCCCTTCTTGTGTGTAGTGGTGCCTCGGAATGAGGGAAGGAAGCTGGTCCCTACCTGCATGGGTCTGAACCTCTCATCCTTGCTTCTTCAGGAGGATCTGAGTGGTTTAAAAATAAAACAACACCAACAGCAACAAAAGCCACAGAAGTCCCCTGTCATTCTGGAGAGGAGAGCAGAAGCCGGTCTGCCCATTGTGAACTAAGACCCAGGGAGTTTAGCTTCAGCTCCTGCCCTCTGATCCACTCTCTGAAGCACTGATAACTGGTTCTGTGCAAGCTCATGTTATCAGGTCCCTGGGGTTCAGGATGGGGTGAGCAGGCAGGCTGGGCACACACTTGTTACTGATTGTGTGGAGCAGAGCTGGCTTGTGGGTGAAGACTAAGAAGAACAAGGCACGCCTCAGTTCGTGGCGCAGGGTCTTTTTAAGGCTATGTTTATTTTTTGGCTTCTCCCATTCCCTGCGTATTTAAGACGTGAATGTAACGCCCCGTTAATCCAAAGTTAGTACAGCACCAAAATTGAAAACGTGGTCACAGGAAAGTCACATGCCCAACAAGCAGCTCCGCTAGTGATGAGCTGATAAGCCCTGGATGCAGCCAACAAGCAGACGTTTTTTCCAGTGCCTTTGGGTGGTGGCCTGTAGGCAGAGGTTGGTCTGACACAGACCCGTGTCCTGTGGAACACGCCGTGCTGTGTGATGTGCTGTGAAGCACTGCCTGGGGGGCTGGTCCCCATACCAGCTGCTGACCTCCAGGACGCCGCAGTGACACGGCCCCCCGAGTGGTCGGTACAGGGGCAGAGAGTCTGAAATCACTGCAAGTGCATCTCTGTTCCTATTCACCCTGCGAGGAAAAAGAGGATCTTGGGTGGGGCCTGGCCTCGTCAGCGCATCTCTTCTCACAGTGATAGTTTCACAGAGTTACTTTAATTAGTTCTCCAGCATTTAATGATGGAACGCCTGCAAAGAGTTTCCAGTTACGCCGTCACCACTGAAGCTGCTTGCTTGCTTAATGTATATTCCAGCTTCTGTTCTCCTGGCTTTTTGTAGTTCTGATGAATCTAAAATTTTGGCAGATGTACGGTATCATGGGACAAATTTCTCTGGTGGCAAAGCTTTTCCTGTTGTCTTTTAATACAGCTGTGATTAACTTAACCCAAACTGAAACTGAATGATGGTCAAAAAGCCTTTGTCTGTCTTGCAACCTGCCAAAATGCTGCTACCAGGAAACGAACAAGGGTAGGCCTTCTGTACCATTGGTGCCAGTGAGAAATACAACTGGCACTTCCCTTTGCTTCCTGAGGCCGGTGCTTGATCCATTCAGACTGATCTCTCCCAAGTACACAAAAACTGCAAGTTCATTGAATCAATAATTGCGTAGTCCTTGTCCGTACGTGGCAATGTTGAGTATTTGATTCAATCCTAGTAGCCTTTGCTTGCCACAGTTTACCATCCTTACCAATAACTTCCTTGCCACAATTCACCATCCGGTGAATCCTCTGGTTACTTGTTGTAGCTGTGTTCTCAGAGATGCCTGAAGTGCTGTGGTACAGATACAGTTTTAAATAAAAAAAAAAAAAAAAAAAAAAAAAAAAAGAAAAGCAGCTGAACACAATCACAGACCGCTAGGCAGTTTATAAAAGATGCTTTGTATTCTCTGCATTTTATTGGAATGTTGCTCCTTCTGCATCAAATTTGGCTTCTGATTTAAAGACGGAGCTTGACCGTTCTTTACCTCCTTTGCCCTGCTCTCAAGCAGCAGGGAGGGTTCTGAGGAACTGCGGTAGGACAGTTACCTCCTAGTAAGCTGCTGCCTTCTGCTGAGGTAGAGGTAGCTGGTTTTTCAGAAGTAAGCTGGAAATCCTCATTTGTAGTTCTGCCTTTTAATCAGTTGTTTCCTCTTACAGAGACACTAAAGCTTCTTTTCATAAAGGCTTCAGGAAATTGTTGTTCTTATAAAGTAGCGTAAGTGACTCTAGAAATAAGGACTTGTATTTCCTTTGAATGTTGAAATGCTGCTTGAAACATATTTGAAGTTTTTGCTTCATGTATCTATGTTCCTCCTGTGCTTCGCTGCAGTTGACTTTTTTTTTAATGCTGGGATATGATGGCAATCTAATGCTTCCTTTTAAAATACGTCTGAACATTAAGCTTACATTTCAGGATGACTACTTGGAGGTGATAAAATAAAACAATAAAAGGGGAGTTTTTTTCCCAGAAAGTTTTGCATTCAGTAAGATAGTCCAAAGGAACCTTGATGTGTGTTTGCAGAAGGTTGCGGTGTGTGTCTGCAGGTGCCTTTATTGTTAGTAATAATCTGTTTCTCGTCTCGGAGTGCTAGCAGCTCTGACAGATATCTTTGGGGTTTGGTAAGGGACTTAGTTTGTTAGTAAATATGTAAACCATCCCCAGAGCATATGGGAGCTTACTAAATAGAAAAAGGAGATGACAGATGGAGAAGGTAAATGAAGCAGAGCTGAGGAGGCTGAGGGAGGGAGTCAAGGCAGCTGATCCAACTTGCGTAAGGTTCCTACAGCTGGTGCTTGTAGTAGGCTAATAATACCTGGCTCTTCTCTGAAATATTAGTTAAATCTTCAAGTTATATGGGTAAGGGTGAAGGATATCACAGTGTCATCAGTGCTTCCTTCACAGATATCCTTCCCAGTCCCTGTGCTGGGTTTGTGGGGGCTGCCGGGAGTAGAGGGCTGTCGCATCTGGATGTTCAGTTCTGATTTCACTGCGACTGCCGCTGCCTTACGGTGGTTGTGAAGGATGTGCAGAAGGGCCCTTTCTGCATATGGGACACTGATCTGGTTTTGCTTCCTATGAAATAAAATGTATTCTCTGTCTGCAGGGGTGCTTTGCATCACCTTGGGCTAGGTAATTGTTCCTAGTACTGCTTTGGAAGTATGAAACAGTCTGCCTGGTTGTTTTGCTTGTTTGGGTTAGAGTAGTTAAAACCTGAATCGTAATGGAAAATTTTGTTGTAATGAGCTTACTTTGAGAGAGGGCCATTAAGGAGATTTTATGTTTAGACACAGGAGTTTTTGCTAAGAGAGGGAAAAGTTTATGGGCAGCATTATGAGCTAGATGCAGCTTGGTCTTATTTGGCAAAAAGGGAGTGATGCCGACCATCAGTTGCTGTCTTGTTGAGAGGATCGTCTTGAGGCACTTCTTCAGATGCTCACATTTTGTGTACGTTCAAGAGCCCGAGTGCCCTGTTTTGTTCTTCCCTTTCATCCCATTGCTTTTCTACGTGGAGTTGGCTGAATCTGTTTTGTTGTCTTGAAAGTAGTGTAAGTAAAGTATTGCCCCCACACTTCCAAGACATTCCTGAGAAATTCCAGTTCCCTGACTAGGAGCAGGTTTTGTTGTGTTTTGTTTTGTTGTGGTTTTGTCTTAATGTCTGTGGAATAGTGAATTAATACCTGTGAGCATCTCCACTTCAAGGCACTGAAGAGCAGACTGCTGGCTCTTCTGCTCTGGTTCTTTTTGCTGTTCCTTGCAGGTATAAATATTAGAAATACTCCCCTGCCTTTCGCTGGCCTTATCAGTGGTGGCCTTCTCTGCCTCTCTCACTGATTAAAGAATGGCCGAGTTACTCTGGCTTTGCCTTTTCATGCTAAGAAGTTATCAGAAGCAAGACTCAACTTCCATTCATTGAATTTTATTTTGACTATTCGGAGAGACACAGTTTTGTTAAGACTTGAGCTTAAAAACTTCTGCATCCTTGAGGAGATTCTTCTGAAATTCCAAACCAATGGTCGTTCTTATTTCTGATTGATTTCATGCTCTGGAGGGGTCAAAAAAAATCACCAAAGCTACACAATATAACATAGGGAGGAGTTTTGCATCTGCTTCTGTAGAATTTTCTGAGGAAAGAAAAGCTTTCATGTGATGAAGTTGGACCAAGATTCCAGCATAAACTTTAATGGGAGTTAAGGACCAGTAAAACCTCTTCTGTTGTGTCATGTCCCCTGTTACAGGGCATTTCTTTGGCCTTGTTTCTCTGGCATCGTGTTCTTTCGGGGGTATGTGTATCTAAGCATAGACTGTCTAGCAACCCCCCCACCCCCAAGTGCATTCCTTTTGCCTATTAAGAAAAAGGACAAGAAAACAGATTTATGACTAAATGTAATGCATTCCTTTGTTCCTTCTTTCCTAGTTGTAATTACTTGAAAAACTATTTATGTATTTATTTACTGTGAGTGAGCAAAGGAGCTTCTGCCCAAGTTTACCGAAGCAAGCAGCTACAGAATCCAGCTGAAAAGCCAAGTATGTGATCGAGGTGTGTCATCAGTGGAGAAGAAAAGAAGAGATGTGTGCCGTGCTGTAAACAACAATTAAGTTTTTAGGAATAGGAGGCAATTACTAGTTTGAGTTGAGTGGCACTTGAACCTGTGAAACTGTACGTTCCCTGTGTTAACCTTGTTTAACTAGTACTTAGATATGCGTCTATAATCACTGCACAAAAGGAAGACGGTTTTGTGTTTGCTTCTGATCCTTTGGCTAAGTGGGTGTAACTGTGGCTGTTGATACCATCACTGGCTGGACCAACTCTGCCTGAGTGCAGTCTACAGAGCTTTTTATTATAAAAGAATCAGAAGTTGGAAAGACTTTAAATTCACAAATGAGCAGTGGATTAGCTGCAAAGCTTTTTTTTTTTTTTTTTTTTTGACCCAAACCAGCTGCTTGAGTCAATGTCTGTTACAGAATTTTGATTTCATATTGTACCAGACTACTAAGTTTACTTTGTCCTTACCGGGTTTCTGCACCAAGAAGATGCTCTGAGTGCAGTGCAGTTTAGCAGTGTATTTCCTAAGGTGAAGGGGAAGGTGACACGAGGCAGGGGAAGTGAATGAAGAGAGCAGAAAGAACAGAAAAGCAGAAATACCCTTCAGAACTCGTCTTACAACATTAGTGCCTCAGACGGTTCTGTAGATGCAGATGTGAAAACGTCTTGTGTGTGTGGCATGAGACACCGGCTGTAGCAGCAACGTCCCTTTTCCCTTTTATTTTAACTGTTTTGACTTTTAATTGCTTCCCCCTCCCTGTAAATGTTCTCCTGAAACTCCTTGCTCCCCCGGCTCACCGAAGCTGCCAGGTGCCTGGCTGTACCTGCCGGTGCTGACTGCAGGTTTGGAGCAGTGTGGAGGAAGGAAGCTCAGCACACGTTTTCATGTTCCTGTTTGTAGAACTCACCTGTTGGACAGAGCCGTGAGGTATTTGATGCCCTGTTAGATGTTAAGGACTATTTTTTCCTAACAGTTAGGGTGCCAGGCCGTGTACAGCGTTACCCAGCTGCAGCGTGCCCAAGGGTGGCCACCAAGAGGTGATCGGTGCTGCTCGCTCTGCTGCACGGAGCGAGTCCTGGGGTGGTGTTTGCTCCCAAGTAATGGCTTAAAATGCTGAATGGGGTCAAGCCAAGTGCTGTGGCAGAAAATCTTTATTCATGCGAAGAGATCAGATTGTTCTTAGGGGGCTCCTGCGCCAAATAGAAGAACATTGTTCCAATTTTTGAATGCTTCCTTGCGCTTTGTGTGAGCGATTGCTAAACTTCCTCCATAGTGGCAGGAAACGTAGCTTTCCTCACTTTGTTCTGTGTGATCTTATCCGCATTCTTATACAGAACAAAACTGAGTTGGAAACCTGCGCTTCTATACAATATTACCGTGTGTGCTGCCCTCAAAAGCTATGGAGTTTTCCAGTTTTTAGTTTGTGTTCATCTCTCATGTCCCACATCCCTGGATGAGGAGACCTTTAAGATGTCATCTGTTGAGTATCATAAAGATAAGCTTTGACTGGAATTCCTAGGCAGTGTGGAGGACGCATTTTTACTGGGTTTTATTAGTTCTCAGAGGAAGGAGCGCTCCTCTGTGCAGCTGTCTGCTCTGAGATGTGACAGTGACACCTCTTTGGCCATCTGCTTCCCTCCCATGGTGGATTCTTTGCACAGAAAACCATTGTTTTCTGTTTAAATCCCTCAACCTAAAGTTAGAATCGAAGGGGTTGTGGAATATGAGTTTGGAACAGAAAATGTCAGGATAATTTAGCTAGCATATGAACTGCATGCAGTTCAACTGTTCTACTGCAGAAATATCAGCAGAATAGGTCCATAGTTCATCTGTGGTACCAGTGAAAATGTCATTTATTAGTATTTGCAGATCAGTAACTTCAAGTTGGGCTTGTGTAGCAGTGCTGTTTAACTTCACTTAACCCCTACCTCTCCCTTTGACTGAACTTTAGGTAGAATGCACTTCTTGTAGGTGTAACGGCTGAATGCTGGTGTAAATCTGCTATGACTAAGTTGCAGTACATAGCCACAGTGGTAGAAGCAAGTCTGACATTTGTAGAGCTATTTTGGGTAAGTTCTTGATAACGTTTTGGGTTGAGGAAAAGAATCACAGGATGGCTGAGGTTTGGAAGGGACCTCCGAAGATCATCTAGTCCAACCCCCTGCTGGGCAGGATCACCTAGAGCATGTTGCGCAGGATGGCAGCCAGGCGGGGTTTGAAGATCTCCAGAGAAGGAGACTCCACAGCCTCTCTGGGCAGCCTGTCCTGGTGCTCTGTCACCTCCCAGTAAAGAAGTGACCTCCCATATTCAGCTGGAACCTCCTGTGCTTCAGTTTGTGCCTGACACTAAAGGCCCTAAATTAAACAGTCAGTTTTTATTGTATAAAGAAATTCTGCAATGCTTTCAGGTATTGTTTCCTAAAAGTAGGAGGAGCAGCTTCATTCCTTCATCTCCTTAAGTAGTAGCAGGTGGTGGTGGTGCTGTGTCTAATCGATTGCAAGGAGTTATTTGGCGTTAAGTGTAGGAAAGATTTGTTACCAGTCTTTGAGAGTGTTTTCCACGGTAATTCACAACTGGGAGCTCATGACATTTATACAGACAGCTTTAAAGCTCTTCTGGGGTTTATTGTTCTGCTTGTCCAGCACATGCCTTCATCACAGCGGTATGTTGACAGCAGAGAGGTTAACACCTTTGTGTTGTAAAATTGCACACGGTGCTCACGGAAACACCGGTGAGGTTCCGGGCACTGCAGCTTAGGGGATGCTGTGGAGGGAGGGGGCAGGAGGGTGGGGTTCCTCTTGGGACTTAGTTGTTACCCCAAGGGGTTTGGTTCCTACCAGAAGACCTTGCAGATGTGAACACCAGTTGGTGACCAGCTAGATCAGAATCTTTTCCTGTTACACCGGGCAGTTGCAGAACCAGGTATCAGAGAAATGTTTTGCCTCTATAGAAAAGCACTTTGCTTGTTCTGGTTAGAACAACAGCAATGTAATCACAAATGATGTGAGCCTGCTGACTTGGAAAGGCAGAAGCTGAGGTGGCATTTCCCAGGCTTTATGTTTGGACAGGCCAATTCTTCATGTTCTTGTACAGAAGCTTACTCGAAAGCTGTGTGAGCTGAGGTGGTAGAGTAGAAGTAAAATACGTAAATACATGGCGTTGTTGTCGATGTTGTTCTAGGCAAATTTTCCCGTTTCTTGCATGGGCACCATCTCTTAAACAGATTTTGTTAACAATGTAGCAAGAGACTGAAAGTCAAAAACCCCTCAGTGATGCTAACTACTTCTGGTTAGTTTTAGTTTTAGTTTTTCCCAAAGCATGAAGTGTCAGGATTATAGAGTTGTCCCAGTTGTGTTTAACTTGTGAAAACTCCCCCATTCAGGAGGCCTGCAGAGTAGCTTGGTCTTAAGAGAAAGAAGTTTTAAAGATATTTCCAAACAATTTTAGTCCAATATCAAATATCGGTCTGTGAAAGAATAAATGTATATATATATTTTTAATCCTGGCTTCATGATGCCGAATCCAAAGTGCCTAGATTGATGCCAGTCATGTTTTGTTATTTTGGCTTAACTGCAAGCAGTGTTTGGATTTCTTTAAGTAAAATTGAAATAATAGCTAGAGTAACTGTTTTAGAGAAGAAAAATTACTGCAGATGATCATTTGACTTCCTGGGGACCAAGACCAGCAACTCATTTTTTCCCAAGATACGTTAAGACAAAAGTTGTGTGTGCGTGCACGCACGCGTTTGTCTTCTCCAGTGACTTCTTTCAGCACATTTTTGCAGCCCCTCTTACAGCTTCTCTCTTTATTGGCAAGCATCAACTTTTAGTTATGATTTAAAAGACAAACAAACAATTGTTTCACGGTAGGGTGCCAAGGAAGTATTTGCCTTTAAGCAGATGTGTAAGTATAAGGCTGGAGTCTCACGTTGCTGGGCCTTGATGCAGTGCCCTTCTAGAGCATGGAGCTATTGTTAAAAGCCTGATGTGCTCTGTGAGCAGCTTTCTGTATCCCTGCTGCTCCCACTCACACTGAGCTGCCTCTAACAGCTGGCCACGTTTTGCTGTAGCTCCAGTGTGGTAATGGGCTCTGGTGGGAATGTTTGTTACCATTTACCAAATTTCATGCAATAATTTTGCTTAAATTCTTTATTTGAATAATAAGGGCAGTCCTATTTGATATTCTGATGCCTTTTGTTGTGAACTGAATGCTGAACATGCTTACAGAGAAAGGACTGCAGGATTGGTTTTTAATAAAAGAAAAAATTGCAGTTTTTCCTTTGAATTCAGTATTTTTTTCTAGCTTGTCTTCATTCTTCAAAAGATCTGAAGCCTCTTGATGTGTCATGTGTTACTTTTTCCTACTTTAATGTAGTGCTTTTTTTTTTCTCTCCTTGATTTTGTAGCCTGTTTTTTTGTTTGTTTGGTTTCTTTCGTTTTGTTTTTTGTTGCTGTTGTTTTCATCTTTTTGTCTGTACGGACAGCTATTCAATTAACTTAACGCTTTGGTGGTAAATAGTGCATTGATGAAAGTACTGGTAAGCAGTCTAAGGGCTTGAGGGGTACATATAGGGAATGAAGTTCGGGGAACACTAGGATCTAGTTGATCTGATCCTCCAAGTGTGAAGGGTAGCACCAGCTTCCTAAGAAATCTGTTTTCTTCTGGATTTGGCCCTTCATTTGGCATGTTGTATCTTTGATGTTCAATCCTTAAAGCATTTAAGATAACAGACAAAAAACCTCATGGCAACAACTGCACCCAGGATTTGCAAGTAAAGAATCAGTTGAATGAATCAATAATGCACTAGCATGAAAAATACACCCCTGATATTTTCACTGGTAATAATTCTCAGTACCAGTATCAGCGGTATCAGCAGAGCTGTGTAGCTATTGCTGCTAACTAAAAGCTATCTGCTTAAAATCAGCTCAGTGTCACAAAATGTTATAACCAGATATTTTATTGGGTCTCACAGTTTTTTCCAAAGACTTTTTGGGCAAAAACGATAGGGTGCTTTTCTGTATTTTTGTTTGATGCTGTGCTTTAGGGGCAGTCACAATTGACACAGCAGACTTTCAGTGATAGAAGCTACGGGAGTGTTCTCCCTTTTACAGCTGGTGACAGGACAGAGTGGCTGTCTTGGTAAGGTCAATAGAGGAGGTTGTGGCAAATCTGGGAGCAGAAGTTGATGTACTTGATTTCAAGTTGAGTGAATCAAGCCTTTAAAAAGCTTTTTTTTTTTTTTTTTTTTTTTTTTTCCCAGTGTTTTAGATGAGCTAGCTTGGGGAATCAGACCCTTGCGGTGTTCAGATGCAATTTACTTTGATGTGCTTAAATACTAATGAAATCAATATTCTTTCCTATCTTTCTTTAGCGCTGTGTGGTGCTGCGGTTTTTGAAGTCTCCCCCAAACCAGAATAAGGTAAGATTCAACACGTCCTGGTGATAAAAGCCCCCAGGTAAGTTAAAAAAAACCTGTCTGAGGAGAGAGAGGAAACCTGCAAAAGAACTGCAACCGACAGGAGTAAGAAAAAGGGGATGTTTTGAAATGTGCTTGTGTTTCAGGAGTTTTGGCAACAGAACAGAAATGTGAGATCTTCTTACGTAACTAAGGTTATGTGACTGCTGAGACCATGACCTCTGGGGGGATCAAATTTTAAGATGGCAGTGACTGTGTAGAAGGGATGGCTTTTTGTAAGGATGTCTGTGGCAATGGGGGCAGTGTTAATGTTGCTTATCGACCTGTGGGAGAGCAGTGGTGCTGCAGGAAATACTGCAAGAACGGCCATTGTCACTGAGCGACTTCACTGCCCTGGCTGCTGCAGAAAGCAGAGCGGGACACGGCCTCTGTTTTCATGGGCTGTGGCACAAGATTTTTCTGCTTGAGAAAGGAACTGAAGGGGGTTACCTTAGATTTACTTTAAAAGGCATAAAAAACTATCAGGAATCAAAGGTGATGGGTAAAAATGAAGTGTCAGCACAGTGCTCCCAGGGAAAAAATATAAGAGCAAAAGAAGCAGGAGGTTCAAATTCTGCCATGTCTCTAACCTGGTGAGTAGTCTTTTTGGCATGTTACTTGAGAGGTGCGGGGAATGGCTTAAATACAAAGTGGTCTATGGCTCTTTATTTAAAGAACAAAACACGTGAGGTACCAGCATTTATTTATTTATTTAGTCTGAAGATATTCTTGCATGCTAATTGTTTTTTAAAAACTGACAGGTCAGGAGGAAATGGCAGTGGAAGCTAGGAAGTAACTTCACCTTTACGTATCTCAGAGTTGAAGTTGATGATACTTCTGTGAACTTCTTTGGTATGCACGTAGGTTTCTGGATTGGAATAGTGAAACACAAGGGAAAATGGCCTGGGCATGCTGTTCTTTTACTTCTTAAGCAATGCTCAGATTCTTGATTTTTTTTATTTTTTTCTCCTGCATAATCAGGTGAATAAAATTGCTCAGAATGCCACCAAGCATAGAGATATGTCTCAGTAGGTGTTCCTGCGGGTTGTATCTGATCTAGCAATGAGTGTGGCCCTGCAGAAGCAGAGTTTTGGGACAAACTTGGACAGAGCAATGTAACAGCAATAGAGAAGAAATGTTTTTTAGGTGTAACTTATATTCCTGTCTGGTGCAAGATCAGTTAGGATCCAGGGAGATACATTTCTGCATGTGATGTTGTAGCTCATCCAGCGTAAACAATTCTGAAAGAACCAGCTGAAGCAAAATACTTTCTAGTAAGAGGCATACTGAAATTCAGATGTGCATCTCAGTCTCTGCTGTTTAGCTCCTTTGGAAAAGGTTTTATTAAAAAAAAAAAAAAAAAGTCCAAATGCTGTTTTGCATTTATACTGCTTGGGAATGAATTTGGGACTACATAACTCAGCAGTTAAACAAGGCGATATTATCACAAATTATAATTTTCTTGTTACAATTAAGTGTTTGAATAAAAAGTACTGATAGTGAATAATATAACTGGGGATTACATTTCTTGAGTAGAATGCCAAGTATCAGGACTCGTGGAATGACTTCAATGGCATGTTGCTAATTTTAGTGTACATGGGTGTTTTGCACGAGTGGCTGTTTGCCTTTCTGTTATGTGGAACCTCTGAGAGTTGGCATTTTTGGCTAGATGAACTGGCCGGAATGGTGGCTCCTTCAAAGTTTTTCATCTTTGCCTTTTTTAATGTTAAAGGGTGGTGCTCCAGTAGTTTGTTAGTTGTTTTTTATTTCTTGTTTGCAGTGTTCCCAATACACTTGCTGTTAAAGGGGTGTGGGCAGGTGTCAAAGCAGGGTGAGGGCAGAGGAACAGGGCCGTACCCAGCGCTGCTCCCTGCCTTGTGTGGGGAGCAGCAAAGGAGCTTGGGCTGCTGGCAGCCACCTCTCGTGGATGTAGGTGTGCTCAGCACTCGTGATGGGTGCTGGCCTTCCTGCAGAACGCAGGCTGAGCAATGCTGCTTTAAAAATAGGCTTTTTTGTACCCATGTGGGTGGTCTGCTCACTTATCTTGTTGCCTATTCATTATTTTCTTTTAGAGGCACTTCTTTAGACCAGATGACGGCAGCTGAGAAAGTTACTCAGGCACCATCGGTGTGTGTTTTGTTGTAAAACTCAAGCAGTGGAAGATTGCCTGTTCTGAGGAGGCTCCAAGCTTATTTTGGCTCTCTTAAAAGGATTCAGGGAGAGCTGTTCTGAGAAATAGCTCCACATACAGTATGCCAGGCATGTTAAAGAATTAGTGCTGTCCTGGCCTTTACAGAATGATAGAAATGCAAGTGCTCGGAGAAAATTGGACTTCTACTTGCTGCAAAGGATTTTTTATTTGTTTTTTTTTGTAGCACGCTCCATAATAAAGTAGCAGGGCGTAGTACTGAGTGCTACTGAAGTGAGAGGCTGGAGTACCGCAGCAACATCCAGTAGCAGCCTCTCGGTGTATTGCAGTGCTGTGAATTGCTGTTTCAGTCTGGAAAATTAATTCTGCTAAGGGAAGAGTATTAAACTTGGTGTGCAGTCTCAGCAGGCCTGAATTCTGGTAACAAAATAATCCGAGTTATGCAATTGGTGTAAATTAGTTAGGTAACCCCTCCTGGTGGAAAAAAATCTACCTATTGTAATGGCATTATAGAATAAAGGTAATAAAATTGCCTGGTTAGTGATGGTCTGCTTTATCCTCCTTACACATTTAATTCCTGCTGGCTGTTGTCTTTCCCTGGTTCTACATCAAGTCTTTGTCATTACCTGAGTGAAGCCCTCCTAGCATTTTATTTTCTCTTCTTCTGCTCTGTAGTGCAGAGTACAGAACTTTTTTTTTTTCTCCTGTTGATGTTTTTTTTTCCCTCTGTGATTTTCTAACTGGGACATCAGTGTTACACTTCCTCTTCTTCTACTGTAACTTAATCCCAGGAGCACATCTGTGTGGTTCAGTGCTCTGTAGTGTAGGCAAAGGAGTGTTTCCAGAAAAAGATCCAGGAAGGAAGCTTGGAGGTTGTAGTACCAATAGAACAGTGTGCAGAGAACCAGAGTATGCTCAGGTACTGGGGATGTGATCATACTGAAAGGCTTCTCGTGCACGGGCCCTCTGCTGCCTCTCTGAGGTGCAGAAGCGTGCCCAAGTGAGACCACACCGAGGTGGCCATCCTGCTGCTGGCACTCAGACAGCTTCGTTCCTGTCTAGCTTGGCGTTTTTATCTTGTGGAAGAACTTCGGTGTTTCCTTATAGACGCACAGTGTAAAATTAATGATGGTGCTATACTAAGAGTTTTCATTGTCTAGGGCAGCATTTGGGACAGGTAACAAGTTTTGTTTGTGCAAAGGTTTGGGATTTGGCTCAGTCTTTTGGGCCATTCTCTTCTGAACCTCCAGGTGAAGTATTTTGTAGCACTCAGAGGCTCTCCTGAACTCAACCTCTTGGTGAGGAGGCTTGCTGCGTCTCTGCTTTTACTTAGAGATCTTTGAGCTGTTGAGTACTAATAATAGATCTTGAGTGATCTCCCCAACTTCCACTTTCTTAATTTTCTCTGTCCTTTTTTCCTCTGAAACTCAAGTTGAATAATCATCTTCTCTGTTTTTGTGGCCATCCCAGCCTCTTAAAGAGCAGCAGGGAAACAAATGTAGCCTAAGTTGTGTGTGTCCGTTTAATTTCAATATGTACTGACTTAATTGGTGTGCTAAGTCTATGAGTAGTACGCGTATGTATCCTTGAGTAGTGTTTATCATTATTTCATAATTTAATTACTATGTTTCTTTCTTCCAGACTTCAGAGGAAATACTACACCATCTGCAAAACATCGTAGACTTTGGAAAACATGTCATGAAGCAGTTCTTTGGGGAGAATTATGTTCACCATGGGGTAAATGTTTTATTCTTAAAATAAATGGCTTATGCATGGTAAACTATACAGTCTTTTCGGGAACACTGAATGCCACTGAAAGCAATTAATAGGGTTTAGAGATATTCTTGAGCAAACTACACACACAAGAAGCATTTGGTTAAGAACAAAGATCCTGCTTTGTGCCGCTGAGGTGATTGGATTGTACTCTGTGGCTTGAACTGTTTCAAGCTACTGCTGAAAAAAGCGGTCATTCCTTGGCCCTGTATAAGGTGAGAGGTGAGAAAGATAGGTTTTGAGACTACCTTTGCAAAACAAGGGGAGGAATCTGGTTCACACAAACTGTCTAGATCTGTGTGCACTCAGAGGTAACTTTCCTTGCCATGCACTTCAAGGTGGCGAGATCTCGTTAACTGACCATCAGGTACCTGAGTGGGGAAGTTGGGGTTGGAACCTGATGGGCACAACTCTGCCTTGGAGGGGTGGGGAGTGAGACACCGGCCAGAAGTGGGACTGTTTCATTTGGGAAATGATGCAAGTTTCTTCATGAACGTTAAACTCATCCTGAAAAATGACATTTTTTCATGCATTTGTTAAAATTCCATTTTGTTTTCAAAGTGTTGTATGTGAACTCAGGTGCAGGTCTTCATATAGGTGGTTAACCTGAGGGAGAAGCTGCTGATCATATAGCTTAGTATACTGCTGTTAATGTCCGTTGAGCTTTGGTATTCCTTTTTAAGACTCCCAAACTCTGGGTGTTAATCTTTGTGTTGAAATACATATATTTACTTTTTTTTTTTTTTTTTTTAAATAGGAAATTATTCAACTGCCTTTAGACTTCGTAAGACAGCTCTGTTTAAAGATTCAGCCAGAGAGGCCAGGTAAGTGTCCCATTAAAAGGGGGTCATTGCTCAAGCTATAAAAACATTGTGCTTTAAAATAAAGTTAAAAAAAGTATCATAACCCAGAACATGAGGGAACTTCTTTCAGTACTAAAACAATGAAAAGCTGAAAATTTGTTGTGGAAAAATGGGTGTGTTCCAGGCTTTAAAACTGCATCTGCTAGTGGTTTCATCAAATTGAAGAAAGGGATCCACATTAAGCCTGTGTTTGATAATTCCTGAACAAGCTTTTTACCTTGCTCTTGAAGTCCTTTAGAAAGATCAAGGAGGGTGGTGGAAGATACACATTAAAATACTGTTTTCTCAAGACTTCTTTAGAAGGCTCAGAAACATCTGTTTTAGGAGATTTCATAGAAGAAAGATGTGATATTAAATCCTTTGGTAAGTGTAGCCAGTTCCTTGAAGCCTTTGATCCCTTGGAAAAAGTGACTTAATTTACCTATGGAAAAGGCAGGACACTCTGTATTGACTTGTCACCTGAGAAAGTTTCACAGTACCAGAAACCAGGAAAGTAAGTAAATACTGTGCCTAATAAAAGTTGCTAAAGTGAAAAACAGAAGTTACAAAACCAATGATGCTTTGGTAGAAGTTAATGATAGAATTTAGTTACTTTTTTTCAACAAAATGATCTCAAACAGAGGTTTCCTCTTGCTCATCCTAGTGAAGTACTGCATGTGTTTGCAGGGTGGTGCCTAAGGAGGCTTCCTTTTCTGTGATTTTTTTATTTGTTTTGTTTTCTATTGTGATATATTTTTAAGAATGGGCTTTTTTTTTTTTTTTTTTTTTTTTTTTTTTTTTTTTTTAAGAACAGATGCTGTTAACTGAACACATGTATTCCCTGTCTTTTTAGCAACAGAGATATTTGAAAAACTAGGACTGTATGTTCTCATTAAATTTGAATTAAAATCTCACAGACCTTTCTCTGTCCTGTTACCTTTCCCCGAAGGTGTGTGGAGGGAGGTTATTTCAAGGCTTTAATTTATGCAATTCCTTGTAACCTTGGTCCGAAACCTTTTTGCTTGTTTGTGTTTTTTTTTTTTTTTTTTTTTTTTTTTTCTCCTCAAGACTGTTTATCTGGACTATATTCAGAAATACTATTTTTGGGTGGTTTTAAAAATTCTTGCAATAAACTATCATAGAATCAGGAATCCTCCTTTAAGGAGGAGGAGCCTAACTTTTGTTTCTTTTATGTTGCTTTTGTCCTATTTATTATTTTGTTGTAAATACTGGAATGTTAGGGAGAGGTGGTTCTTCAGTTAGTTGCTTCCTATCAATATTTTTTAGTACATTGTATCTTGATTTCAAGCCTGGGACAAATGTTTGAAACCTTGCAGAAGCACTACATGCAAACTGAGGAATCGAGCTAAGCCACTTGTGGATTCTGTTTAGATTTACACTTTCTCCTCAACTTCTGCCTGTCGCTATTGATACGCCTGTCCATTTCCACAGGCCCAGGGATGGCAGCAATTTTAGTAAGCACACATGAGATCGTGTCTTTGAATACAGTTATAAATCTCTACCTTGGCCACTCCTTTGCTGTTTCAGGCCTCTCATTGCTAAGTTTCCTAGGATGAGCTGGAAACAGGCCATTAAAGGCAGCTCTTGAAGCACTCTTTATGACACTTTTGAGGAAGGAGAAAATGGGTGTTGCTAATGGGAAGGCCAGATTTATGCAAGTGCATAATTGGCTAAATCCTGCTAAACTGTGTCCTGCCTTTGTGTTGTGTTTTTTTTGTGTGTATGTGTGTTTTGTTTCATTTCTTTCTTCCCCCAACTGCTGAACAACACAACTACAGTGTAAAAGAAAAATCCACACACTTAATTTTCTTGGTGGTGTTTTTTTTTCTCTCTAGAGTCTCGCTGTGATAAGGATATGGACACACTTAGTGGTTATGCAATGTGCCTTCCTAATCTTACCAGGCTGCAGACCTATCGTTTTGTGGAACATCGGCCAATCCTCTGCATAGAGATTAAGGTATTGAATAGGAGAAAATCCTTCTGTTTTTTTTGTGGTTTTGTTCTTTTACAGTTTTTAAGCGTGTACTGACCAGAGCAGATTTGAAGAAATTCAGCAGTAGGATATGGCATAGCTCACTGCTTTTGCTGTGACCCATAGGATAAAATACCATCCCTGCTCCCTCACCAAATTTCTGATCTTTTGAAACTTGTTAAATTCCCAGATATTAGTAGATTTCTTCTGTAGGCCACAGCAATTTTGTGTGTCCTTATTTCTTCACTGAGTACTCTAAAATAATTGGGAATAATGTACAGTGACGTATATAAAACCTTTAAGTATTAGGCGTTGATTTATATTTTTTTTTCTGTGTAAATACTTGAAAGATTTGCATATTGTGGGCCCTTTGTAGAAAGAAATGCATTTCTATTTGTAATCATTTCTGTTTGTTTGTTTTAGCCCAAGTGTGGCTTCATTCCTTTTTCCAGCCATGTTTCACAGGAGATAAAACACAAGGTGTGTCGTTACTGTATGCATCAGCATCTAAAGGTAATTTTTTGGTCTTCGTCCTGCTTTCTTTTGACAGTACTGTGTTTTATTCACAGTTATAAGCTTATTTCATGTTGAAACTTGCGTGTTGTTGCTTAAACCTCTGATATGACTAACAATGGTAGGTGGATATGGATCTGAGTTGCTGGGTGTGAATCTATTTAGTGAGAGGTGGAAAAATTTCTGTGGGAAGTTGGAAGCAAACAAATACAATATTTGTCCTTAGGGACTATTGAACCTGTTGATAAGGTAAACTCTTAAATCAAATTTCCTCTTAAATACAGCTCAGCGAATGCATGGTGACATCCCATACCGTAAAGCAGCAGGTAACTGTGGTGGTTTTAATCCGGTGGGCGGCTGAACTCCACAACTGCTCTCTCACTCCCCCTCCTCAAAGAGGAATGGGGAGAAAATATGATGAAAAGGGCTCAAGGGTTGAGATAAGGACAGGGAGATCATGCAGTAATTACTGTGATGGGCAAAACAGACTCAGCATAGGGAGATAGTAACATCTATTGCCTATTACTAACAACCTAGAGAAGCAAGAAACAAAGGAAAGAAACCAAAAGCACCTTCCCCCCATCCACCCTCTTCCACCTCCTCCCACCGAGTGGCGCAAGGGAACGGGGGAATGGGGGTTATGGTCAGTCTCCAATGCTTCTTCGCTGCTCCTTCTCGGTCACTCTCGTCCCCTGTGCTGTGGGGTCCCTCCCATGGGATGCAGTCCTTGATGAACTGATCTGGCGTGGGCTTCCCACAGGCAGCAGCTCTTCCAGAGCTGCTCCAGATATGGGTCCATACCACGGGGTCCATCCCTCAGGAGAAAACTGCTCCAACCTGGCTCCCCTACGGGCTGCAGCTCCTGCCAGGTCACCTGCTCCTGCGTGGGCTCCTCTCCACGGGCTACAGGTCCGGCCCGGAATCTGCTCCGGCAGGGGTCTTCCACAGGCAGCAGCCTCCATCGGTGTAGGCCCACCTGCTCCACCGTGGTCTCCTCCACGGGCTGCAGCGTGGAACCCTGCTCCACCGTGGTACTCCATGGGCTGCAGGGGGACATCCTGCTCCACCATGGTCCTCACCACAGGCCGCAGGGGACTTCTGCTCCGGCGCCTGGAGCACCTCTCCCCCTCCTTCTGCACTGACCTTGGCACCTGCAAGGCCGTTCCTCACTCCTCTCACTCTCCCAGCTGCTGTCTGGCGCAGTGTTTGTTTTTTTTTTATTATTTTTTTTAATTTTTTTTTTCCCTGACTTAAATATGCTCTCAAAGAGGCACAAAACAACACAGCTTATTGGCTTGGCTCTGGTCAGTGGTGGGGCCCTTCCCAAACATGGGGCAGCTTCTAGATCCTTCTCACAGAAGCCACCCCTATAGCCCCCTGCTACCAAAACCATGCCACATAAACCCACTACAGTAACATGTGGGATGTATATGAGCAATGTCCATTTTGTATCTGAAATCATATAACTGGCTTACTGGAATTTAATGTGACCTTTCGTCCTACTTTCCATTTGTGAATACAGTTTGAGTGTTTTGAGGCAAATATGACATGGAAGACACTTAGTAGTCATGAGCTGGAAGTCCAAGGAGTTTAAGTATCATGGGACTTCTGAAGAGAGGATATTAGTGCCACACACCTGCCTTAAAATAACCGAGAACAGCTATTACAGAAAGTGATTAACAAGAGTAGTTCTGCTTTTCAACAGGTAGCAAATGGAAAATGGAAGCGACCAAGTAAATATTGCCCATTGGATCTCTTCTCAGGGTAAGGAGTTGTGTGACTTGTGTTTTTGCGGCAAAAAAATCCATTGTAGATTTCTTTCTCAGATTACTTTGAGTTTCCCAGAAGCATTAAAAATGATTAATGCCTGCTTGTCTGACTTTTACAGTGAATGTTTCTGGTGCTATATGCCTCTTAACACCTATTTCAGGAATCAGAGTTCCTTAATTAATGCAACAGTACCTTCTGCTACATAACATGAAACCTCAGAAGTGTTTTAATTTGCCCAGATTTAATATTCTAATTTCCAGTAGTTAGTCTTTGCAGTGACTTTAGCATGAGTAACAATGCTTAATGGGTGTGTTCACTTCAGGTGCCCAGTTTTGACTCGACAGAGTCCTCCAGGCATAGGTGTAAATACCTAATGGTGGTGATAAAACATTCTTGGATTTCTTGGATGTTTATATGCTTTTTTTTCGCCCTAGAAATAAACAAAGAATGCACTTTGCTTTGAAGAGCTTATTACAGGAGGCACAGAACAACTTGAAAATATTTAAGGTAAGCAATCAAATCCGTCTCTGTCTTGCTTTTTTAATTTCCTTGGTTAAACAACTTGACTTCAGCACCTGAACAGTCAAGATACTGCTTAATTGGCACCATCACTAATGGACCATGAAGTAGAAGAGAATGGAAAAATGGAAAAATCTGTTGTTAGATTTCAAGTTAGGACAGGTAAATAGGAGTTTTCCAGAACTAATTAGTTGCAGTGAATCACAAAGGAACAACTAATAGAAAAAGACTTTCAAAGGTGACCGTTTTAAAACTTGGTATGCCTCAGGACGAAGAAGGTAGAGAACTTTGCATGTTGCTACAAGTATTTTTGGAAATTACAATTACAACATTTGTGCAAGTCAAACGCACAGCATGCCTCACTGAAGAAGTAAAAAGTCACCTTTTATGTGGAAGTAATGTAGGGAAAATATAAAGCAGTAAGTGATGGATTATGCGGATCTTAGATTAATTCTAAGAAATAAAATTATTTTCAATTTATTCAAGTATTAAGCCAACTACTTGAATTACTTAAAATTGTATGAACTGTCCTGTTTATTTATTAGACTGCAGGTAAATATCATGATTTTTCTGTCTCTTTCGATTATAGCTTTCCTTTTCCTATTTGGCTTTTAAAAAAAGGTTGTTTAACATTGCACTTTTTCACTATTGACATTATTCAAAAAGAAGAAATAGGAAAACAAGCTAAGTATCATTTCACTTCTATTGTTCTTATTACTTACAGTAGTTGAGTAAGTAGCATGTGACTTAAATGGTTTGTTTTATTTGTGGTCCTAATTCAAAGGTTGTTACCTGGGGTATCTGAGTAAGAGATTGGGAATGGGTGTATTTGTATGTATACTGTTATACTAACGCTTTCATGTGTCATTTAAAAACATTAAATGTAATACTTTGATTAACTAAGTATGAGTAACTGTATTTCACGAAGTGTCTCAATCTCCCTTTTTCATTTGTAGAACGGGGAACTAATTTATGGCTGTAAAGATGATCAGGAATGTGTATCTGACTGGAACGAACTTGCTCGTCACTTAAAACCTTTCTTTTTCCCTTCAAATGGATTGGTCAGTGGACCACACTGTACAAGGACAATTGTGAAAGAACTAATCCATGTTATAACTATGACGCTACTAAGTAGTACTGATGCCTGCAGGGCAGGTGATATGAAGACAGTTCCCATTTCACAAGGAAGAAGCTACTGTGAAGCAAGTGCTTTTAATAAGGAGCTAGTAAGAAATGGTAAGAAATAATTACTTGAACAATATCAATAACTAAATGCTATCACATAATGATTTGGATGCTTGCCTCTCAGTTGGTCTTTAATAGTGGTGTGAGAACTGAAACAGTGGGAATTTAGTGATTTCTTTTTTTTTTTTTTTTTTTTTTAAAAAAAAAAAAGTTCTGAGCCGCATAGCTGCTAAATAATTGTTTGTAGGGTGACCTTGCAGTGAGAACTTCTAGCATTGTACCTGCTGACTGGGGTAAAAATGAATTCAGAAGGTAGCAGAGGATAAATTAAAGAAAATACCCATTTGAGCTGGTAACAGTAATAGGTTATTTTAAATGACTGGGGAATTTGTATGTTCTATGTGATGAAATCTGGCTGCTTTTGTTGGTCTGATACATAGCACCTGTTTCTTGCCTTTCCTTGCTCCTTCTGTCAGACTAGCCAGCTAGGGTGTAGCTCACTTTATTTTCTTCTACACCACTCCTGGTAAAGAGAAGGTATGAATACTGGGGGGAAAAATGGGAAATGAGAGCTGGAAGGCTGTAAATCATGTTAATTCCCCGTAAAGTTTGAATTGTTCAAGAAGCTGCTAATTACTCCAATTATACAAATAGTGTGCTTCTTGATCTGCTTTAAGGAAGATCTGTTTTACTGCTGGTTGCTTTTTGCTGTATTTTGTGGAGAAAGAGCTGTCTGTCTTACACAAATATCAAATACGATTCAATTTATACTATCTGAGAGAGACTCTGATTTGCCAAATTACTCTCTACGAGCAGTTTGTACTGTTGAAATCAAATTTGTGGTGGCTTCAAACTTGCAAAAAAATTCTTGTAGATGTGAACAAGTAGATTGCAATGGAAGTGTTCGTTTTCATCTGAATAATTTGTAGAGTTGTATACCAAGTATGGTATTTTACAGCCAAATACGTGTTATTTAAATGTGCAATTAAGTAGAGGCACCTGTTATATTAGTGCTTGGAAATGGAAGTGTTTTGGCTTTTTTTCTTTGACTGGTCTGAAGCACATTTGGATTTGCTTTGTGAACAAGTACCTGTGATAGCAAAATGAAGCAAAACAAAGACATCATATTTGCCTTTTTTTTGAAAATATATTTTCTTCTAGGTAAACATAAATTGGAAAGCTCTGGCTTACCAAAGGGTTGTCTGCTTTATAAAACCCTTCAGGCTCAGATGCTTGACATGCTGGATATTGAAGGACTCTATCCGTTGTACACTAGAGTTGAACAGTACTTAGAGGAGTTTCCTGAAGAGAGGTAAGATTTGATGTCTTTTCAGTTCTGATTAAATAGCTTTTCAGGCAAGACTGAGTCTGTACACATGCAACTATTTGTTATCTTTTGGTATGCTGTGTGTCACCATCATTAATGGTATTGCATGTTCTGAATCTCTAACTTGAAATGCCAGATAAGTGGAAGATGATAATGGCATTAAATGCAGTAATAATGGCGTTCTTACAGTCATTCTCAAGTCGTATTGGTCTACCTACTACCTGCCCTTTAAAACCCTTACTTTGATATTCAGCAACGATCCAAACTGAACTTGCAGGATGTAACAGAACAATTGAAGGGATAATGGACTAATTAATATCTGCTCTTGTTCAGCCTGACCTTGTTAAGAGTAAGAGTAGCTTAAAATGCCAGATCGCAAGCAATCAAATCATACTTGAGGCACATGAATCTTTATCTTGCTATATATCGTGCCTGGTGAACAAATATTGAATATTGCAAGCTGCTACATTTGTTCTAAAATACGGCTTATTAGTTGAAATAATCACTATAAAAAGCCGTAACTTTGACACTTTTTTGCATTCTTGAGGGGTAACTTGCCTGTAATTCTGCCACTGATCACAAGAGGGCACTGTGGCTTCACTTACAAGGTGGTGCAGCTTTGGGTTCCTTTGTTGCAATTTGAAGGGTTATATTCTGGCAGGCAATGCAGTGGCCTTAAGTTCTGCTTAAACCATTTGTAGTGGGGCTTACCTGGATATTTGTACGTGAAGCAAGTCACTTGAAAATGTATTCTTTTATCTATGTGGTGTCTGTATGCTCTAAAACTCCATTTTTATGGGTTCATATTTTCAGGAGTCCAGGTATTTAACATAGGAAGGAAGGAGACCAAGTAAGCCATTCCATTGCTAGCACATCAAGTACCTGCACGCATTATGAAGTGGGGGGGTGGGGAGCAGGGTCTTGTAAGAAAGTTCATGCCCCACTATTTTCCCAGAAAGCCAAGCTTTCTGGGAACTTCCACAGTTACAAACTTTGAAACTTTCCGATTTTCACTAAAAAAAATGCTGTTTTTGTGATACAGAGGTGAGGGTGAATTAAAAGTGATTAATCTTAAAAACAAACTAACAAACAAACCAAAACAAACACCCAAACCTAAACAGTAGCAGATCTTAAGCAAAATGAGGCTAATAGGGATTGGTCAGGGTGTTAATTAACCTGTTGCCATCTTTACTGGTGTTGGTGTTGGTATGTTCTAATCTGAATATCCGGGCTGCTTAAGAAAGATCTCACTGGCTATCAGTAAATCATCTTGGCTGTCTGTAAATCTTCTTTTAAAATTTATTTAGAAGTACATTACAGATAGATGGGCCTTACAATGAAGCATTTTATGAGAAGCTGCTAGATCTTTCAACTGAAGATGATGGGACAATAGCATTTGCATTAACAAAGGTACTTTTCCTGTATATATTGTTGAAACTTTTGTCTGACAGTTTTTAATAAACACTTATCTAACTGAAATCGATGGATAGCCTGTTAGCATCACCACTGTCTCGTTAGAATTTTGTACAGGTAAAAGTGCTTAGTTTTGACAGGGTGCCAAGCTGTATGGTATGTAGCAGAAACACTTAAAACCAAACTATTTAGCACCTGTTCATGGAAAAAAAAAAAGCTGGCTATTTCCTGTCTAGGCTGAGGAGGCATTTACATGACCAGGTGCTTCTCTGACCTTCAGGAAAAGACATTTCTGTAGAAATAAACACAGTTTTTACACAGGATGCTGTAAAAGCACTTGTTCTTGCTAAACATCTGCTATAGAGATAATTTCCAGCTCTTTTAACTACCAACATAGTAATATACTAAGTGTACCAGTGCCTTTTGAAAGAACATAAAGAATGGTATATGCTTTATATAAAGGTAAATACAAATAATAATGGAAAATTCTTGTCATTTCTATGTTGGGTAGGTGCAACAGTACAGAATAGCAATGACTGCTAAAGACTGCTCCATCATGATTTCCCTTTCACCTTGTCTACAAGACGAATGGTAAGAGTTATCTGCTTTTGAGTGACTAATATTCATTAGGAATCTGAAGATTCATTTACACAGTTCAGTAAATCCATGTAACTGTTGAAGCTTTTTTTTTGTTTTGTTTTCCTGTGTGTGTGTGTGTCCAAATATTTCGCTGTGGGCATATTGGTAAGGTAGGGTTCTGATTTAAGACAGGGTAGACATCTGTTTTTTTTTGAAGGGTTTTAAGTTGATAAAAGGTCAAGCTTTTATATTTACTCCCGTCGTGAAGTTTGAGTTGATTGTTCATGGTAGATATACATGGTATTTAGCTAGGTAAAATTTTTCTGCCTTGCTGTCCTCATCGGAGAGATTTTTTTCTAGATGAGTTGCTTTTAACTTAGAAAACAGAAGTCTGTATTAAGCATATCAATAGAAACAAGGCAATATCAGGAGGTGACATCTACTGTAAGGCAAGAGGCTTTGCCAAAGCGTTACCTGTTTTGACTTGTGTCAGCAATAAGTCTTGCTCTTATATGGGGGATTTTACTTTAGAGCATATGGTCTTCTGCGTTTGCCCTGCGGTTCTTGAGTAAAAGGTTCATGTGGGAGATGGCTCTTGCAAAAGTTGATCTGTTACTAAATTCTCCATCCTTCAATATGCTTGGACACTAGTTCTGATACTAAATTGTATTACCTTGAACCTAGGTGAGAGTTGCAGTAATTTCTTCTGCTAGTTAATAAGGCTCTTGATTTGTATTCAATCTCACCTAGAAATAGTGATATTTAGTGTATTCACTAAATACAGAGACAGACTAATTGTGAGTAGCATTTTGACTTAAACTCTGTGGAAGCTGAAAGGAAAATGACTGGAAGAAGATTCAGCAAATTTACTTAAAGACTACTTAAGCTGGAGCTGTAATTTCCTGAGTGCTACATTGACATTTATTTTCTTAGGCTTTCGTGAAAGTTGTAAAATAAATACGAGAGTCACTTCTGTAAGGGGACCTGGGACGTGTGAATGAAAAATCCTAACCTCGGTGACTCAGATGTGTAATACGGTTTTGTTTTCCAGCTCTGAGCAAAGACCTGTGGTACTAGCATCCAAATCAAGATTCACTTTTTCTGTTTCTGTCCTGGACCTTGACCTTAAACCCTATGAAAGCATTCCTCATCAGTACAAACTCGATGGCAAGATAGTAAACTATTATTTGAAGAATGTACAGGCCAAAGATGACCCAGTTATGTCCAGTCTCTTCAAGGAGAACGAAGACTGCACATTAGTTCTCCACAAAGTGTAACTGTTTCCTTAAGGTTATTTTCATTTGAGCACACTGCAAAGTGAGAGATTAATGGAATACAATTATGGTGATTTTTTTTTTTCTATTGTGTTCGGTGCATTTTTCAGCTGTGAATGTTTTTTGCTTTAAGAAATGGTTTCTAATTGGTAGGCCTTTTCAAAGACATGGAATAGCACTAAAACATGCATTTGCTATGTAACCTAAATGAATGTATTTAATGTGACAGAACAGATAATGTGCCATACCTTGAAGCTAGAGGACAGATCAAAATAATACTAAATGTCCACTTCCTTAGAATTGGAAGAGCACAGAATTACAGGTTTCCTGAGGTGTTGCACTAACATAGAAAACCTAATTACTAACAAGCGAATTGCCTTGGCATTTGTGCTCATACCTGCTAGGAAGAAGAAATGCTCTGACAAAACCTAATATTAAACTTTAGCATTAAGTCCACTGAAAATACAACTGAAGTGGGTATTCAAGTGTTACTGATCTATGGAACTACCATGTTATTGCAGAACACTTAAGTACTAATGCATGAGGTTAAGAACAACCAGACTGCCTCCAGAAGTTTTGTGATCACTTTGTATCTACCTAAAGCTTCTGAAACTAAGTGAAAAGGGTTAAAGGTAAGTTTTGAATTTTATGTGACAGCTGAGCTTAACTTGTCTGACATATTGGTCTTTTATTTTCTATATGTTACATGCTGCTATTTAAGGTGAAACCACAGCTCGCTCTTACCTAATAGAAATTGAGCGATAGGAATGATATATTCTGAATTTTCCAGATTACTTTAGGTCTTTCAGACCGTGTCAATTGCTTTTTGCATTTGTGTGGCATTATTTCACTGACATCCCACCTATTGCGTAGCATGGCCATCCGCTTTCAGGCTTGTTCTTTTTAAGTGACAGAAAAAAATGTGACAGTATCAGAAGCTGGAGGGTCACTTTCTCATGATGAGTACTGGAACTAAGTTTTTATCACTACTTCAGCAACTTAACGATGACTTTACCTTGTAAACATAGATATATACAGCTGAAAGCCTGTGAGATGTTGCAGTAAGCCATTGGCAAAGAAGATCCTGAGTTGGAAACTGAGGATACACTCAAAACTGTGGGTAGTGTGATAAAATCTATAGCCACCTTTCCCACATGCTTGGGAATTACACTCCCTAAAATGTGCAGAGAGATGCTATTCAAGCTACAGTGAACTGCTATGTTGTTATCTGTATACAGTTACTGTTAGCTGTATACAGTATTACTGGTAATATTTTTTCAAAATAATGTAGGTTAACATTTTTAAAAACGTATTTATATTAGGATCTCAATGTGATGTTTAAGTTACTCCATTTTACCTGAAATTTAAAAAGCAAAACTGTAAAATGCTGTAGATTGGCTCAAATCAAGGAAGAAATATGAAATGCAGAATAACACCAATCATATAGCAGTAGGGCTTCGTAGTGGGAAGTGAATTGTATTAGCAGGCTTATAGTCCACTTCCAGGTGATAGTATGCCTTTCTGGAATAAGGTCATTACTTAAATGTGATACTACAACAGTGTAATAAGCTTGTAGTTAACAATGGTAATAACCCCTCCTTTTCAAAGAAAACCAGGGGAAAAGAGGTCCATTTTTTTAATATCAGAAACCCTCCAATTGTTAGAGAAGTTTGGGAAAGATTATCTGCAGCTGAAAAGGTTTTGTTTTTTTTTTTTATGCTGTAACTTTAAACACATTTCTTATGCAAACAGAAGTGTGTTTGCTGATAAACAGTTTCATTTTCATGCAAGAAAGAGATAAAGATGAAATAAAGTAAAGGTTGCACAAAGCTAGTTAAACCAGTAATATGTCAGTGGGTAAAGTAGCAATGAATTTTGCCTGTCTGCTGCATTCCAAACTTGAAATTAGTCTGCCTTATATCTAATGATATATTTTACAGAGCTGCTGTTCATCAAAACTTAATCTCTGGCATTGTTCCACTGTAGATTCTAACACAAACCTATCTGTTCTGTCAGTTTTTCCTAACCTTCCAGAACAGTAGGAGACTATTTCAATGATCACATAGTGGCTTATTAAAACTATGGTGTTATAAACATACTATGGCTTTGAAATTAGTAGGTTTAATTCTTGATTTCTACACCTATTTCATGACTGCTGCATACTTTGTCATAAGTAACATATAGATCAGGCAGTAGCACTGCTTTTGCATGATTATTGCAGCTATGGACTTGAAAAGGAAGTCTTTTAAAATTACTCAAGATTCCACATAGTTTTTATCTTTGATCCTTGATTCTAGGAATAACTGTTACACTCTGTAAGAAGTATGCGATTTCAGATTGTATAGGTTTGGTTTGGACAATGCCATTTGGTTGTGATAGAGCAGGGCATTAACTCTTGAAAAACGCTGCCAGTTCACAAATCAGCTAATGGTACCTCTGATGGAAGTGAAGGAAGATTACAAGATGTCTGTTCTGTTTTGCTTCTTCAGGGACAAAGGTATGAAATGTGGTGCTTTCATAGTGTATTATCTACTAGAATTTTTCCCATAAGTAAAACAAACAAAAAATTAACTAATGTTCACAGCAAGCAGTACTGAACTCACCCACTTCTTGTTATGACAGTATAATGGTCCATTCTTGTTTAGTTTAATGCTGTTTCTACCCAAAACTTATGCTATGGAAAAAAGTTACTTCAGACAATTACATTTTTTTAGCATAATATTTCTTGAAAATCTTCAAATTATTTGCCTGCTTCCAGCCTAATTTAATAAGAAAGCTATTTAACTCTTTGTTCTAGGAGTCTCTTACTGTTCTCTAGTCATTTTAAAATCACTGTACTTTTACAGAGCTGTGAATGAAATTTCCACTTTTTATGGACTTGATTTTGACAGTGCATGATCTTTTAACACTTTCCAGCTATCTAGAAAATGTTAAAAAGATAAACCACTCTGGTACATTAATGATACAGAAAGATAAATTTATAATGAAATCACTCTGTACATGTAACTATTTTATTTGGCATTTTTGTATTTAAATGGCTGTATTTATTTTCATGTCATGACAATTTATATATAACGTGCCATAATTGTACAGATAGCATGTTTTATGAGTATGGTTTCTAAATGGAAAATAACTTAATGTTTATATTCAATAAAATTATAGACTGCATAACACAATATCTTAATTAAAAGTACTTTTGAAATTGCTACCTCTTGTAAGTAATGCTGGAATTGATTTTTCCAAGCCAGCCACTTTGATCAGATTCTCGATTGCTGTCTCAATTCCAAACAGCAGCAGCATGCTTCGGAAGCAGGTAGGTGCATTTTCAAAAGGTGCCATTTTCCGCTCCAAGACTACAAGAATAATGTAAAAGCGAACATGATTTTCAAACAGGTATGCTGTGACTGAAAGTAGCTGTTAGGCTTGCATTTTAGGGTAAGGCAGGTTATCTGCTGTCTAAAAGAAGACACTTTTTTTGCAAGCCTCTTTAAAATAAATACGCAGGAAGTGAAGCTTATCTGCTTGCTAGATTTGGATT
The DNA here is from genome assembly GCF_964035555.1 of Netta rufina. Taxonomy (NCBI): domain Eukaryota; kingdom Metazoa; phylum Chordata; class Aves; order Anseriformes; family Anatidae; genus Netta; species Netta rufina. The sequence goes on along the minus strand of NC_140133.1, from coordinate 7,329,675 downwards.
TGTTGGCCTGGCTGGGCTCTGCAAGATATATTTTATCTAAAGGGATGCTGGGCAAATAAAAGGGATAGGCATTCTCCTTAAAAGCTCAGAAATGGTCTGTCTCTGCAGAGAGTGACGTTACCTTGCTCTGGTACTTTAGTCAGAAGGTCCAGAACAGGTGTGGTTCTCCCTTCTTCATCTATATGTATCTTCCAGACAATCATTAATTCAAACCTGTATCATATCCAGAGAAAAGTTAGTTGTTAACTAGGCAACTGTCTTAGTTTCTTAAAATCAGAAAAAGTATGGGATTCAGGAGGTTCATGCTCATTGTGCTCTTAAACAAAATTCATGTCCGGTAATGCAACTCAGAGATCTTTGTATTTAGAAATGAGAAATTCTTAGATTTTTGAACCAAGGAAAATTGGTAATTTGTTGACAAGGGAAGGTTATTACTTCATTTCCAGGTACATTCAACTTTTTAAACTTCAAGAGGATTTTTTCCCCTAGTTCTTGGTTTTGTCTCTTACAAATTTTAAGTTTACAGAGCACAGTGGTAAAAACAATATGATATGCAAGAAAGAGAAGATTTCTCTGCAACCTGTGGTCTGATACTCTGCTAGATAGAGCATGAAAACAAACTCATTTCAGAAGAAATGTCTGCATAAACAGAGTGAGATTCTGGGCTTGCAATAAGATCCACCCCTGCAAAGTTTATGGCTCTTTTAGAATAATACACAGAGATAACTACAGCCAAGGCCTAGATCCCTGTATCCCTAGACCCTCCCGTTATTCCAAGAGTGTTTCTGGTGTTCTGCCTTATTTCCAGCTTTGGCGGTGGGACAAGATCACTGTACTGTAATAAAAGTGAACAGTTAGACAGTTGGCAGGGTAAGAGTTTTCCTAGTGGAGTACACAGAGATCAGTCTAAAACATTAGTGGTACCTTTGCTGCTTTAAAACAACCCATCTGCATTACTGCATTTGCTACGTGAAGCTTCAAGGATTTTTTCCTTTAAAATTATTTAAAAATGCAAACCTGACAGAATATGTCAAGCAGGGAGCCCAAATAAACCTAGCAAAGTAATACTAATAAATGACATTGAACAGTCGCATCAATCTAACTGATTTCCTTATAAAACAATGGAAGAATATAACTGTAGCTGCTTTCAGCAAAATGCTAAGTGATTTTCTTTACTTTCTTTAAGGGAAAGAAGAACAAGGAACTATGCTTAGCTTCAGTGATTTGTGATCATTGTACCTCCTCCCACAGAAAAAAGTAAGAGCTGTAAGCACTGGGTGTGACAGGCTGCGCAGGCCTTTGCGCTAGCAGGGATGAGCTCTTTTGTTCAGGCCAAGGGGCAGAAACTGCTGCTTTATCTGACAGAAGCAATTTGCCAGCGGCCCACCCGGCCACATTAAGAGGGCTGCTCAGCCTCTGTCCTCTGCCCATTGCTCTGATAACGTAATTCAGAAAGAAAACCAAGATGGAGCAAATGCAGTTGAACCTGATGTGTTTTCTGATGCAGGAGAGGAAGGATGCGTCCTGCCTTCCTGAACTTTGAATTCCAATTCTTCATTGTAATTTGAGCTTCCAAATCCAATATATTATTATTATTAATTATTATTATTACTGTTTTTTTTCTTAAAATGTAACAGTGGGCACACAAGGTAGCAATACAATTTGACTTCTCTAAGAAGGCAACGTGGAAACAGCCTGTACATGTACTACTTTTTTTTTTTCCTCTCTCATTGTTTTCAATGTGTCATTATAACCCTAAAATGTAACAGGCATCACCTAATCTCTGTGTTTAAGAAGTTCTACAAAGCAAAGAATAACTTAATTTTCAAGGAGAACTATGAGAGATTATCACTGTGCATTTTATGATCCTTTATCTACAAAAATCACTCCACAGTTGTAAGTAAAATTTGTCCCTTTTTCTTAAAAACAATACAAGCAAAATCCCATTCATGTATTGCCTTACCCTGGAAGTTTAGGATTCCTTAGAATCATGTAATCTCCCAGCTGTCCTTCTGGAAGGGCTACAACATCAGGATATTTGGCCTGTCAATAAACAGATTCAAAAGAGTATAAATTAGGTCACAGAAATCATAATAGACAAGGTGGCTTCTAGCTAGTAATGTCCCATTGCAAGGGACTTTTAAATACATAAGTTAATAGTGGCAGTATATTATAGTTAGAAGTAACAATAGTAATTGTAAAAAATTCTGATGTTTGTATTTTTTTAAAGTATCATTCATATGGTATCAACAGACATTTAATTTGATAACATCACAATAAAAAACAGGATTGTGCAGGAACAAACACGTCTGAGAAGTCCTAGTGCAAGACATAGGAAAGTGTGAAATAACATTTTAAATTAAGTTCTGTTAATTTGGTTTAATAACACATTATAATACATCACCATTTCACAAAAAATCCACAAACCAAACCTCTGTGATTTAGTTACCCTTACTGTATGATACTCTCTATTCCTTTCGAGAAACAGGATTGGCAAGCTTTGAAAGGATAAAGTAATAAAGGCAATGAGATACCAAAATAACCACTTCTCAAAATCTAATGGGACAGCAGAAAACTACAGAACATATAAAACGATTGACTGCTGTTAAACAGCCACTTTACTGGGAATTTGAGCTATTTACAATTACTGCAGTGTGCTAAGATGGCTCATTGAGCAGTCATCCCATTACTGTTTTGTTACTGCATTTAATACTTTACAGTCTTCAATATGGGTATCTTGAATTACCCCAAACACATAACTTTTGCTAAAACTATTTGAAAGCATGTAAAAAAAAACCAACCCAAATAGTAGCTATGTGTGCATCTTTCAGATATTATGCAATATGTAAGATGACAATTTACTCGAAGAACAAGAGGAGCTCCATATGCATCAAAATACTGAGAAAAAAACCACTTAATTACTGTATCCTGCAGGGACATGCTATTAACAAGCTCTTTTTTTTTTTTTTTTTTTTTTTTTTTATGTTGAGGACTTTAACACTCTACTTGCTTGTACTGCCTTATGTACTTGATGCTAACCCCTGTTCCAAAAACCGCACTTTATATGAAGTGTGAAAAGACTGTCAGCCTAAGTCATTCTGCAGAGCTCAGAGGGCAAGTGGTATGTCTGACGGAAAAGGAGCAGGAGAGCTCATCTTTGAAAGGCGCTGGAGAAAATGAGTTAGGTTTTATAGGATTACACCTCATCTGGCATACTGAAATTGCTACCAGATGTGAACTTGCTCTGTTGTAGGAATTTATGACAAACTGAGGGGGGGTTGTGCAGAATGCCAAATGACATAAAACACATGGAATTTGCCAATTTAAGTTTTTAGAGTATCTAGAGTATTATATATTATATTATTATGGGGATAAAGACCACAACGCACCCGGAGAACAAAGATGTATAAAAGGCAACAAAGTGCATAGTAGTTATAGCACAAAAATGATACTGGCCTAATAACACAATGATTTTTTTCAGCTTCATTCCCTGTGGAATTATGCTCCTCTGATGCCAAAAGTTTTCCAGGCTTTCTTTCTCAATAACAAATATCAGAGAGATGGGCTACGTGCCTTTGTTTGTCTGGTATCTCAGAATCTAGGAGTCTCTTTAGTTCCAGGTTGCAAACCCTAAAATTATGACTACTTGAATCTGCTGAACTCAACTCTTAAGTTCCTCATTGACAGGAGATCTCAAGTGCAGCATAGCTGAGCACTGAGTCACGCTTTATCTTCATCCGCCCATACTGAGACCTTTGGGAATCACAACAGAAAATAGAGAAACTAGGTAAGAGTTCCCATTTTCAAAATGCACCCATTACTTGTTTGAAAGTGAGCTCCCGTGCAGCTGCCATGATCGGTGCTTTTTCCTCCAACTAGTGGGTGGTATTTTTTGTACAGAAAACAGAGGTATCTCAAGGACATCACAAAATACACAACTGCCCTCCCTTGTACATGGGAGCGACTGCTTTGGTGAGTTTTGCACACAGGAAGCAGTTGTTCTGTGCCTTACTGAATGCAAGAGTTTTGGCAATCAGTCTGAAGGCTGTGAGAATCTGATCCTGTGTGTCATTCACAGGGTTTGGGATAAAATCCAGCTTCTTAGCAGGAAAGATCCTATCTTAGCAATCCATCAAACACCCAAAAAAGCCAAAACAGAAATACCCACATCTCTTTTCAGACACATTACGTTCTAAAACTGAAGGGTTTGGAGCAGCACGAGGCAGTGCCTCACCCAGAGCTAGACAAGGTTGTGCTCCTCTCCCTGGCCGACTCCTCAGCGCGAGGGTGTGGCAGAAGCAGCAAGTCAAGCTACAGCACCCGAGGGGAAGCGAGCAGTGTTAAATGCTGGCCATTTGAGAGCCAGGAAACAGTAGCACCCTCTACCTTTCCTTCACTGTGTGTAAAATGTAATGACTATAGCTCAGGTGAAACGTGCATCTGGCACAAGTATGGAAGAGTCAGGCAGAGAGTAGACAAAAGCTGCCCCAGTCCTTACATGACCACACTTCCAAGTGCACTCTGTAGGTACTGGGTTTTCCCCTCACATTCTCTTTTGTGTAGCTGCCAGTTTTCTAGGTTTTCCTCTGGGGATAAAGAAAGCCAAGCAATAACTGGAGCAACAGAATGACCTGATCCACTCGTGGGTCTCTTGGGAAGTACCTCCTAGGGAATCTCACAAGCTGGACAGAGGACAACTGAAGATGTCACGTCAACTACTGTGATACCAGATGGGAAAGATCAGCTACCACTGCATTAAACAAAAACTGACTTCAATCACAAAGTATCTTTCCTCAGATGACTTTTAAATGTCAGTTCATGATCAAACCCAAAAGCCCATGCTATTATTATTTTGGACAGAAATAGTTTTTCCAGATCCTTCAGGAGTCCAAGGAGGGAATCCTATGGGAACTTTTTGTCAGAAGACAAAAATAACAGAAATAGTCTCAAATCACGAGGGGACTCATGAAGAGACTCATCATGATTGAATACACAATCTTCCCTTGCTCCCATGGCAGATTTTACACAGACACGCACACACAGAGCAATCTGAGTGAATAAACTTCTAGGATGTGTTTTTAATCAAAACACATTATTCTTCAACGATTTAAATCTGCTTTGCAACTTTCTGCATACTAGAGCTTTTCTAAGAAAGATATTTGAAAATATTCAGCTTGCCATCTAAAAGCTGGCAAATTCCTTCTAGCCCATTCACCAGAACACACGCTGCTCTGCTCTTAGATGGAACACCAGTTCACGCTGCTACTAATTTTGAGTTCCATAAGAAGTACCGTACATAAAGACTGCTAGGTAAGTCGTGCTACCAGGAATCCATCCGTAATCGTAAGCTACTTCCAACTTTATCAAAAGTGCTACACTTTGGCTCTGATGCAGGGCAGTTTATGTTTGTTTTGCTCAACTGCACATCATCCGCTGAAGTCATCCTGGTAGCATCAAAGCCTGTACTAATATCAGTATAAGTTCAGGAATTCAAACACAAGTTATTTGCAAAAAAATGATGAAAATTCTAACTACTGTAGAATACCAATAACAACATGATTACATTTCAGAAGCATTAAACATTCAAGCCCACAGTAACCAGTCTGCTAACCACCGCAAAAATTCAGGTCAATCCCTTAACAGCCCTCGCCAACAAGCAGCCACCAAGCATAGGACATCCTGGGGTAGGACATCCCAGTGTACTGACTCCACGTGCTCCTGAGGAGATGGTCTGACCTAAAAGTATCTCTGGTTCTCCAACAGCCTCATTCTCTGGTTTTAACTCAGCCTCATTACTGAATTACAGTAGTCTAACTCAAGTAATGCAAAGTAATTACTAACTCAAAATCCCAGAATGGCTGAGGCTGACAGGACCCCTGGAGGTCGCCTTCTCCAACCCTGTGCTCCAGCACAGGGAGCCCAGCCCCATGCCCAGGCGGCCCCTCCAAGGAGGAGCCCTCAGCACCTTGGGGCAGCCCGTGCCAGGGCTGCGGCACCTGCCCAGCACAGACATGCTGCCTGAGATAAATTCTTAGTCTCAAGTCACCAACTATGGTAATTGTTATAAACTGAAAATTGCATACACCATTTCAATAGATTTTCTTTCTAGAAATGTAATTTTAGTCACTTGGAGTAGTTTCATTTTTAGATATTGGATAATACATTTATTAATGCATTTCAATTAACTGAAAGATGTTACTCTGTGAGACAGCTGTCACCAACATGAATATAGAACAAAGATTTATCCTTGCATTTTTTTGAGACTTCTTTTGAAATGAAAATCAACTCTACCTAAATATAGTTTCCTTGAAGCTTTTGGAGGACTGAAAGATGGCCTAAAAAGCAAAATTTCTCCAGTAATTTTTGTGTGTGTTCATATGCAGAACACGCAGGAATGTGCTACCCTGTACAACCTTGCTGAATACAGTTACCAGCAGGTCAGATGCTGCTTTTCTCAAGTGGCCTCTAGCACTGCCCAAACCCAATGGTTCAGCTCCCCCTTCTGCAGTCATGTCTAATTATACGGTAATTCCACGAGAGGTAAGACTCCATTTACAGCCTCTTCTCATGCCAAGATCATGCTTAAAATTTTAAAAGACCTTTTAAAAACTAATAACACAATAAATTCTATTCATTTTCATCCTTCTTTACCTATTGGATTAATAACATTGATGGTACAGGGAGGGCTGTGCATGCTTAAATTATATTTTCCTATTGGTCTCTTGGTCAAAATGAGATTCCAGAACTGTCAGACTTGAATAACAGTCACAGAAACACAAGGAAAACAGGACTGCTGAGGCCTCAGCACTACCCAAAGGATTGGAAAAAATTGTGGTCAAAATAGGATGTTCTAATAACAGGCTGCTAGAGAGGGGCATACTGTTAGCTTCTGCATCACCGCTTCATGTGGTGGAGACAAACAAAGACAGTTTGGTTTGTTCCTGAAATGACAATGTTCTAAACTAAGATCAATTATTTAAATTAGAGGAAATATGGCAATCTTTTCAGGAAGTAAACAATGTATTTAAGAAAATCTCAGTTAAAGCATATATCTACAAACACTACTAGCACATCAGAGCACATCAACTTTCATTAAATCATCATTGCATATTTAGGAACATGGCAGCATGCTTTTATTTTTGGATAAGCATAAATATCAATTTGTAGCAACTGGGATACGTAACAAATTATAGCTATGAAAATTAGTTGTACTGCTGCATGAGAATACCTGACAAAGCTGTTTTTTAAACAATAAAATATGGATGATAGAATTATAAAAGGAAAAGGACAGAGTCAAAGCCTTAGGTACAAAAAAGCCTCAAGAAGCTTGGGCTCCTACAAACACAACCAACGTAACTGAGTTGAACAAGGTAAGGAGACCTAAAGCTGGGAAGCACCGAGATCTGTACCACAAGCTACTGACCTGTGTAACCTGGGGTCCTCAAAATAAAAATGTGTGTTCAATGCACTTCAACAAAGGTCAAATTGCATTTGTTAAAAGCCTCATGATCAATCAAAGTGTTAGGGATAGCAGTGTAGGCATGGAGATAGTATTTCGTTAAAACTCTGATTAAAAGCAAAATCAGTTTATGAAGAAGCGGTATTAAATTTTTAAACAGCTATTAGAAAAGTTTTTACTACTTTCTAGCTGCTTCTAGACCCAGTTCTTAGAAAAATAACCCAACATGTATCATGTGTTTTTGCATGCTGTATCTATATGGATATAAAGATATATATAGATATATAATAAAGATATAATTTCTACTCTGAAGACTGCCTAAATTGCTTTGCAAGGGCTAGAATTATGATATCTTCGACTATTTAAAGAATGGTACGTTGAAAGTTTAAAGCATAAAGGACCTCAAAAGTCATGACAGGGTCTCATTTTGTGCAATTAAGGGAACTGAAACCAAGAAAAGACAATGCACTCTTCCCCTTCACCTAAATTACACAGCATAAAAACACTGTTTGAAAAAGGAATTTATGAAACTGCACCACTCACAATTATGTCTCAGAATAAACACAGCTCCTATCTAAGTAAACATTTTCCTTGACTAGAACAGTCCTGCTGGCAATCTGTAAATTACACAAACCCTAAGTGTGTTCAGAACCAACAACCAACTCTTCAAAAAAGACACAGACAAGGAAAAAGTAGTTTTGTCTATGTAACCATCATATAACATCTTGCACAGCGATCAGTTTGCTTCACGTAAAGCTAAAACCACAAGTGATACAGGTGATTCATTATGAATGCCACACTTGACAGGGAAAATCTTTGCAGAAAAAGTTTACCAAGATTTCCTTACAAGCTCAGGATAAGCCTGGTTTCCTCCAGTAGCATAGCTATGTACAGCTGGTTGCTCTGAATGGAAATTGCTCCGTATCCACCTAATTGCAGATCAGTTTTTTCCAGCGGACTGGAGTTAGTTGCAGATCACTTAGTTAAGGTTGACTCATACAGCATTCCTCAACACCTTGAGGTCAGGTCAATGCCTTAAAATAGTACCCAATACCTGGTACACCTGGGAGGAAGTCTTTTCTCATCAGCAGCCTAAAGCCTCTGTAGCAGCAGCAAACTGACAAAGAAGTTTCTTTATTATTATTTATTTATTCTTCAGTTGATTACAGCTTCACCTTTTTCAACCAGCACTCTATTTCCATTGCCCTTTATTTTCCTTTTGCACATTTCCATAACGTTATTTTTCACATTTTATTCAACCATGATTTCTGCAGTATATGGCTCAGTTTGTCACTGTTCCCCTCAAAATGAAAAGCAGATTCCCTTCCAAAAACTGTACTGTTCCTTCATAATTTTACTCATTTTTCTGTACTGTTTTTAGCCAGTAGAGAAGTCTGAGGGGCTGAAGTCAGCCAAATTCTTCTTCTCATTGCCTGAATAGAGACTACAGCGGCTGGTACACGTATAGCACACACTTACTGCTAATACTTGTATGTATATACATACCTTACAAAGGTGCACTGACAGTCTAATAACCACAATGTGCCACCTGATTGAAGGTGAAAGTAATGCAGTACTTTCTGCTTGGTAAAACAAGCTGCTGTGGTGTATATACCAAGAAGCACCTGTCAGCTACTCATCTACCCCCTCTTGAGAAAATGGAGGCAGCGAAACACCTTTCTTTTAGCATCCCATGTGCCTCAATATAGCATGCATACATTTCTTGATATAACTGTATTAATTTTAACATACTGTTTGCATTTTCATAACTGTACCTAGGCTGCATGCCTACAGAAGAACTAAACCTGCATTACCTACACCCACACATACATACTGCTGTGCATCTTACAAAACATTTCCTTTCAATAACACTTTGTCATATGGTAACCACATGGTTATTTGCAACCTAATTACAGGAGACTAGGAATAAATTACATACTAGAGGTCTATTTACTTATTTTTTTTAATGTGAGGAAAAACAAATGAAAATGAAACCTCTAAAAGAACAGGAAGAGGTACACAATAAACAGTGAACACAGAAGTTGCAAATGTTTTTTTCTTTTTTTCTTCTTGGTGGGGAAGCGATGAACCTTATGTGCATTATTTCCCTTTACAATTATTGGGGCAAGGGATTTCCTCTAGTTTATGAAAAATTATACTCCTGAGCAATGATGAGTGCACACTTACAAAACGTTTCAAAAGTAACAGCACCAAGGCAGTGGCACTTTATTCCCTTATTCCTTACCTTTTTTTTTCTATAGTAAATGGGCAAACTGGAAATGAGAGCACACTTCTCTAGAACAGACAAGACTTGCAGGCTTGCTTGCTCTGCCTTCAGAGCCTTTGCATTCCCACAGCAGCCAGCCAGCACGACCGCTAGGCTCCAACTGAGCATCACCTCTTGATGCTGCTCTCCTGGACACCTGCTGGGAACACTCAATGCAGTGGGCCATAGGCAAGAGAATACAAAAAGTCTGGAAACCATGAATGCTCCTGCTGTTACTGGGTAACCTGCAGTGCAATCCAGCCAGATGTGTCCTCTGGAACTGCCCAGATGTTGCATATCTCACAAAAGCCTGTACTACTCCCGGAAAGCAGTCTGCCAGACCTACCAATTGGTGCAAGCATATACACAGAACAGGCTTGCCATCTGCCTCTTGGGGACAGAATGTTCCCCATTGTTTATTCTTGTATCAGCCATTACTGACTGTCCACTTAAACCGAAGAAAAATAATACTTTTTTTTTTTTTTTTTTTTCCCCTCTGAATTAAAAGCTTTAAGGCTTATTTGTTATTTTATTTAACTTTAAAAATACACTATCTGAATACTAAGCTGTCTGTAGAGCCATTTTCTGGGTACTCATCTGCACAGCTGAATCCAGGACACAGGAATTGATGCGTCTATTGCAGCAGAGCATTAACCGTGCACCTGGACATTTTATTTTTTTTCAGTGGCATTCTACCATCAGCCAATGGAGCTCAGCAGTTCTGTTCTTCCTCCACAAATTTACAGATGTACTGTTTTTTCTGTCTTCTATTTTGAAACTCCTGCCCTACACCTCTGTGATTAAGTATTATTCAACACATCTTGATGGTAAATGTAATATAAAAAGCACTGTATGAAAACCAGCAGATATATCTAATTTAGTAAGAGATACTAAGAAGTCAAAGACGGTATGGAGAACAAAAAGATTATGACAAAGAAAAAATAATGCCGTGTTACAAAACAGTGTGAAGAACAAAAATCTGGGAAGAAATAATCGTGAGTCAGAAAGAAAGGCATTTTTAGGAGAGAAATTAAGCTAAGTTTATGTTTTCTTCCCTTACAACAGAAGCAAGTTACTTTACAGATCCTTAAATATTTTCCTTTATGGAAGATGCTGAAAGATCCTCTCTAAGCCTTTTTGATGGCTTAATAAAAGGGTCAAGGATTGCACAAAGCAACTTAGATTCAACATACCACAGAAATGTTGCTTATCTAAAGTGTGACCCAACTCGCTTTTGTGCAGTTTACATTATCAGACTCATCCAGACAGCACATTTAAAGCGTAATATAAATAAAAACATCTGAATTTAGTTAACATCTTGGCTTTAAAGCTGTGTGAGTTTTTTAGTTTTTTTTTTTTATTTTCCAAGTACCATGGTGCATTTTAAAAAACAGTCATAGGACACAACCCAAACCATCTAGTTCCTCTAAGTAAGCAAGTAAGCTCAGCATTAGGCATTTACTTTCTTCAAAATATGACTAAAGAAGGTTTTCAGACAAGGTATTCAGCTTATGTTCATTATTTACTATTGCAGTTATTTCAGCTTGACTGTGGGTCAGGTAGAGGATGGAAGTACATGGTTAAGGAAAAGAGGCAGTCTTCAACTACTGTTAATCAATAAAACTCCATTATTTTTTACTATTAGAAGAAGAGCTGCACATTGGAACAGTAACTGGAGTTCTTTGAGATACGTTATCCCTGTTAAGATAATGTACATGCTTCTGAGATGAGAGAATTGTTTCCTTGACTTCATTAGCCATTGAATCAGTTCATGTAACTACCTGGTAATTATCATAAATATAACATACTCAAAATATGTATGACCAATTGCTGTGCAGCACCAACACAAAGAAAGAAGGATGGCTAAAAGAACAGAACAGAATAAAGTAGTGTAATAAACTTGAGTCAGTACTAGTTCTTAATACTGACTGCCAGTGTATAGACCAAATATAGGAAAGTTATTTGGTGTTTTGTTCAAACAAAGCTTAGAGAAGGGCCTTTCAGAAAGAGTCTGAAGAGTTATTTACTTTTGTGGGCAAACACTTGTCTTACCTAGTAAAGATGTTTATGCCCACAGATCTACTTGGAACCATTTTTAATTTCTCAATGAAGGCTATAAACTGTTTAAGAGGTCAATCTCTTGTCACTTTGAGCAAACCTTCCAACAGCAGAGAGGACTTGGGTCAATTAGGAGCCATCAAATCTGCTAGTATTATGACCTTCATGTCTTAAGATATCCGAAGTAGTAGCTGTACTGTTGTATTGGTTTTACGTAGACCCGATACAACTGTAATCTTTACTGGACATCAGTGATAAAGGTGTGATCTGTGTTTCTACAGAAGCAAATAATTCTTGCACAAGCTGCACTTAAATAAAAATAAGTTCTACACAGACTTATATCAACATCCACAGCATAATTCCCAACTGCATATATTACAATACCTCTCATTAATCTAGCCAGCATAAGGACCAGATTAACACTTAAACACATGCAGATATGTAGGTAAAATCTGTTCTCATATCAGTCAGTGTTTATTTTCATTCAATACAACTCAATACCATTGTGTTATATTACTATTATTCCTGGACATCACAAAAGGGTTTAACATCTGCATTAGGTGAAAAGTGAAGCTTTCCATAAAAACTTATGCTCAAATCTTTGCCACAAAGCATTCTCCCTTAATTGCTCTATAAAGCATTATGTTTATGGAAGTCTCAACAAAATTTTGCCACCTGGTAGCTTTTATTTGTCTTGTTATTAATGACTCTTGGTTGCCTTAACTGTTCTGTGTATGTGAAATTAAATAGTAATAGGAAATGCTAATGTGCCTGTTGCTATCAACAATAGCAGGAGCCACTTCACTTGAAAAGACCTTGAAAACTTTATATACTCTGAATTCCTTTCTCATAAATTCCAAACATAGTTCTTTAAATACAGCTGTCCAAAGCATCACATTTCAGTTTATCAACATATTCTTAGCATAAACAAGAGTGAAATGGGAAATATTCTTGAGAAGACACAAGTGGCTACAAGAAGAGATTTATGGTACTCAAAAAAACATTTAGTATTTTTGTAATTGTTGTATGCATAAGGGTATAATGCAGCAAATCCACTGATAAATAACAGACTAGTTAAAAATGGTCAACTATCCTCAAACTTTGATCTGCTGAACACTTCAAAGAGAAAGCAGCAAAAACCAGAATAACATCATTATAAGAAGAAGGAACTATGATTACACTGAAACTCTCTAACACCATTTACTCTGCAACTTCATAGTATACCTTAGACTAAACCTCTCAGAACAAGGATGGTTCGGACTCTAATATTTGTCTATTGTCAAGTACAAAAGCATGTTTAGGGCAGTGATGATAATTCCTTAGTATACCCACTATGAGAAATCACGTGCAGTTGCCAGGCAAATGTATTATGCTCCACCTTATTTGGTTTTTAAATGCCAAAGCTGCAGTCACCAAGAGTGCCCTTTGATGAGTGTGTAAATATTTGTTTTATTGCTAGGTGCTGCTACGATATGAAGAAGTAATAGGAATGCTAACACTAGCTGCCAGTGTAATTCATTCACATTCAGTGCAACTCTGAGGCATTTTTTGTTCAAACAGAAATGCCTGGCATTGCAGAAACATCTCAAACAACCACTGGTAACAATAAATTTTGTTCTTGTAGAAATCAAGTTAAAAGAAAATTGGCTAGCCTTACGGCTTAACTTTCACTTTTTTCTAGTTTTGTTCTGGTTTTGTATCTCTACAGAAGTAAAGTAACACCAACATTCATGCATATAAACCTAGTGTATGTTTAAAGCTTCTTTTTCTCAGATGTATAATTCAGTTCTCATGATTACTAACAGGATTTGTCCTAACTCAACACCATAAAGCTGTGGAATAATGCATGTTGTCAGTGTGCACCAATCAGGAGCACCAATCTCAGCCAGACTGGGATTTTACACAGAGGTACCTGAGGAAGCACAAGCAGCCTTCACGCCCTCTACTCCTCATCTGCACTCATCCCAAATTCCTCCACAAACTTTCCCCGCCGCCACTGGCTGCCTTGCAGACGGAGCAGTGGCAAAGTGCCACCGCCTGGCCAGTGGCCCTCTGAGACTTCAGCCAGAATGATCCCAAGCCTGGATTTCAGTGACCTCAGGACTGCTGGCGTTTTATGCTATTAATGCCCAGCATATAGCAAGGCATGGCTTTAATTCAGTTAATTCATATTTGGCAATTCAATAATCATTTGGGTTAATAATGAAGTCAGTTTAGGAAGGTGCAACTGATTCCAACTGAAGAATGGCCTCAAGATGCACCAGGGGAGGTTGAGGTTGGAAGTTAGGAGACATTTCTTCTCAGGAAGAGTGGTCAGGCATTGGGCCAGGTTGCCCAGGGAGGTGGTGGGGGTGTTTGAGGAGAGGTTGGACGTGGTGCTTGGGGACATGGTTTAGTGGGTGACAGTGGTAGTAGGGGACCAGATGATCAGAAGGTGATCATCGGACCAGTTGGACCAGATGATCGTGAAGGTCTTTTCTAACCTTCCTGAATCTGTGGTTCCATGTCAGGGATATTTATTTATCTTTTTGCTTTAGTAGATATTAATTAACAAATGATTGAAAGGGGCATGCCTTTGACCTGATGGCATACACAAAACTGGTAATTGCATAAGCATAGAAAAATAAATATGAATGATTATTAGTTATGTTAATAAATACCATATACTAATGGTACTCAAAATTTGAAGTTTCCACACAAAGTGAGAGCAATATTTAAGAAAATAATATTTTGTCATACCATTTCAATATAAGCAACAGTGCAGACATTACCATTATTCTAATTTAAGTAACAATTAATGACTCTAAGATTATTTGAGGAATATTAACAGGACAAACAGTATAAAGTCATACAAGAAGCACCAAAATTCAGTGTTTCATATTATTTTATGTAGATGGAGATGAAGAAAAAGTAGGAGATGCAACAATAAGCAAGAGAAAATAAAAGGAGAAGGGGTTAAAAAAAAAAAAAAAAGAGGGGAAAAAAGAGTAAGTTACAAGTGAGCAAAGGAAAATATTAAGAAGTCAGGAAGTGATTGACAGGTGTGTAAAAAAAGTTCAAGATAAAGGAAATTAAAGCAATGACCAAAAGGAAGATTTTGCATTCCCAGAATTTAAACACAGAGTTATTCCCAGCTTGTATAAAAAGATCAGGATATAACAGGCTATTTCCAAAACCAAACAGAATCTTGCACCAGGAACTGTAAGGTATACACAGCTAATCTGATTGTTAGGAAAAAATTGAGAAGAATGGTAGCACTACAATGTTATTTTTAAAAGTAGTTTTGGATTACTTCTTTATTCATTTTTCCCCTGTAAGAAAGACCTTTGGATGACTCTTCCACAACACACTGAGAACTAACATTTGAGGCCTCCAACATACTCTTCATCTTTCTTTGGCTTTTTTTTTTTTTTTTTTTCCCCTCTCTGTTTTGGAATCAGCTATTGCATTAACATTTACTTGCAGCTGTCCCTGCCAGAGCAGAAGTAGCACATTCTAGTATATGTACGTATTTATTCCTCTTAGAAATAATTCAGGTGATAGCTGTACAGCTCTTAAAACTCCAGAGTTTTATTTCTCATTGTCCTCATGTCCTGTTGCCTTATGAATTTTGAATTACTGTATCTCTAAAATTCTAACCTTATTAATTCACAGGATTTTTCCTGCTAATGTCTGAGACAAAGATATTGTGGCACTCTGTAAACAAACTACTCACTATGAATGTACCATGTACAATCTTGCAACTCTCAATCATAACCAGCAAAGACTTCTGACAAAATCAGTTTATTCTACCTTGTACAATACACATGGTGTAATACAAGTAGAGAAATATAGAAAAGCTAGTGAATAAAGAATTAGACATTAACATTTTTTCCTAAATGTAGTATAAAAATCCCAAACAGACAGTCCTTTTAACTGTCTTCTAAGCTGCTTTAACACCTACGTAATATGTAGAGAAAAACGCCTTTTCCAGTGAGTCAGTTGCACAGCTGTTAGAATACTCTACCTTTTGATTCATTTTCACTGCTACTATTAGCCACGCTGATTTTAATTACATTCAGCACTGGATACAATTATATATTCATTTGTTAGATAGCTATACTTTGAGGATGTTAGTTGCTATTCCCATTTGTTTCAATTTTATTGAAAATTTAAGTTCATGCATGCTTGCAGAACAAAACAAACATTACCCTTGTTCTGAAGCTTTGTAGAGCTATCCTGCTGGGAACAGTATTACAGTGCATTATCATATAGGACTTACTGGGGCATTACAGTATGTGGAAGAATGAACTTAGTACTAAAAGTACGAGTTGTCTGATGCAGGTGAACACTTACCCCATTTATGAACTGTTTTTCATCCCGTAAGATCAAAGTATAAATGTTAATTATAATCATTTCACTTTACAGACTGTAAGGTAAAGAGACAGAAAAAAACGTTTTACTTATTTTGATTTCATGAGAAATATAGGTTTTGCCTTGGCTGAGTGAGAGCTGCTTCTCTAACCACTAAACAGAGGTAGCTCTGCTCAGTCTTCTCCTCACTGAAATATAAGTAAAAAATAAAGAAAACTTCTCAAGATTTTAATTCGTTTAGAATTATTAAAAAATATACAATGCTAAGGCACTAATGGGACTTCTTAGGACTTGATGGCTGAAGAAATTTTCAATGAGAACTTCACAGTGTCATGGAAAAAAAGTAAATCCAAATCAAACATCCTGCACTCCTCAAAACTCCCAAATTCTCTGAGCATATGGTTAAAACAAACAAACAAAAAATACGATTTTAAATTATGGGACTGTTCAAAGAGCTGCTAGGCTGATTAATCCTGGGTTAAAATATGGTTTGCTTTAAACAAAGCTGTTTAATACTTGCTAATTAAAAAATAACATTAACACTACTGCAAGTTACTGGTTTATTTAATGGAACAGCTTTGAGTTATCTTTAGTGATCTCAATCTTTTAAAAATTCTCTCATCAAAGAAAAAAGGGCAAAGCATTTCAGACCTAGGCAGTTAAAACAACACGAGTTACCTGGCAACCTATGTGCTTTTAACCTGTGCTGAAACTGCCTGTGCTGCCACTGTTGCTATTGGAGCCAGGCAGTTAAAGCTAGCATGAGCACATCAACACATTCTGCAAGTTATGTTTTGCCACAGTGCTATAAACTCAATCTGGTTTCATTTAAGTAAATTAACACAACAGAAATATTTTCATAAGAAACTATACTTTTTTTTTTCTTTCATTCAAATATGCCAAAGTGCTGCTGAAAGGTAAGAATGCTATATGCAGTCTACATTTATGTCTATTAAAAACAAACTAAACTCCCCAAACTGAAACGAAATCTGCCAGATTAAAACACATATAAAGAAAAGGGTCCAGAAAGATCATTAATTTCACTGAAAACGTTAAATAAAATTTCCGAGCATTACTCCAAGTGGTTATAGTAGCTATTTTGACACTTGAGCTGAAATAAAGGGTTCTTCACATACAGAATATCCATCAACTGCGTCCTTCTACACTCATTAATTTTACTTTGCAATAATTACATTAATATAAACAGAATTACTTATAATTTAAACCTTTAGGTAATGGAGTAAAATCTTACTTCATCTTTTTTTTTCCCAGACCAGTAAACAAGGTTAGTAATGTATCTTTGTGACTAAGTGACTGTGCACTTCGTCACATGGTCTAAACTTATGAGTAGACCTGTGCGGTGCCAGGAGTTGGACTTGATGATCCTTATGGGTCCCTTCCAACTTGGGATATTCTATGATTCTATGATCTTTGTTCCAGATGTGGGCAATCATTATTCTTGGAGACAATTTGCACAAACTCTCTTGCTCCCATATTCATGACACATGGATAATTGTGCCATATTGCAACTACAAGTAATAAAATAACAAGGTGGGATAATGTCCCTTTGGTTTCAAAAAAAAGTCTCAGTTTGGTTTTCAAAAGTCTCAGCAGAAGCTGAGGAAAATATCAGTTACATGAAACAGCTCACACATGAAAAAAATTATATTGATTGGTATTTGACTTGAAGCAAAACTTTGTGTAAGCCAGCCTCCACAACATTTACAAAATTCACCAATTTTTGAAAAAGCAAAAACCGTATCACATAACAACCACATAGATTGGAACTGATAAGACAGTAGTGGCTGGGCTGACTGTGTGTAAGAAAACCCTGAGAAGCTCCTGAGCAAGTCACAGCTCAGCACGCACCTTCAGGACCGAGTGGCCCCGTGTCATGCAGCACCTTCAAGGGCTGCCCCACCACACACTGGTGCAGGTCACCCGGGCTTCCAGGTCTGAGAGGAAGTCAAACCAGTGGTGTAGGTCTGTACAGAGGGCATAGCATGCCGGTCTTAAAAATAAGACTATAAAATAAGACTGCCAAGTCGTTAAAAGGTACTTAAGAGCATATAGGATGATTCAAACCACGCTTCATTCAGTTTTCCTGGGAGAAGGTGTCTTACTCCTTGTTTAGGGTCAACAGAAGCAGCTTGTTTCAGCTTGTTTCTGGTGGACCAGATAGTTCTCTCTCGGGTTATTTCTGATTTTCTGTTTCTGTTTTAAAATATAGCTTCACAGAACAAGTATCCAGGGATAGGTTAAGCTCTGCCTGTCCTCCCTGCCTTCCTCCATTTTCTCTCCAGCAGCTAGCTACTGCCCCCAGCTCAGCCAGCAGAACTGCTAAGGCGGCTGCTGCATATCAACCCAAAAGCAAAATGAATGAAAAAAAATAATTTGTTCTCTCATTCTGACTAATGGCCCAGCCTCAAAACTAGTAGCAGCAAAACAATCTGGAGACAGTGCAACGGAGCACTCAAGCAGGAATGAATAATGTTGCCACTGAAGATTTCATCTTCTGACACTGACTATTTCAAGCGAACAGCTGCTGGGAAGTGAGCAAACAGGAAGAAAGAGGAGTTTGAGTGCTTCTTAAAACACTGATGCATTGAAACCGGCTAGCGGCAAATACTATTAGGCCAAAGCTCTGCCCAGTATCCGTATCAAATGGCTCCCTAACCAGGGGTACCAGAAGGCAGAACACCTTTACGATGGAAGGAGCTCTGAGTAAAACAAAAGTGCCTGCTGCCTCTCTGAAATGTAGGCTCATCTAAATTGCCATGGAGACATTGCAAGTGTTTGGACAAGACATTAACAGAAAACCTTTGATGTTCCTTCTACTGCAATTAGACATTTCAATTCTGAACTGGTTGAATTGAAAAGAATTTGCCTTTTTTTTTTTTTTTTGAAACAAAAAGCCCCTAACTGTGCAAGCAATCATGCACAAGACACTTGTAAGACCTAAGCAAGGTTTGTAGCCTCAGCAGATAGGATGTGTTGTCACAGCAGTTATAATTATTACCTTAGGTCATGAAAAGAAATTTCAGAAATAGATTCAGAATGTATCTCAGAAATAACTCTACTTCTTCAGTCATTTGATGAGTGTTCCAGATAACCAAGGAAAAGGAATGCAAAGAATTTACTGCAAAGAACAGACAGAAATTACAGTAAAAAAGGTCAACTGAGCCTTACTGAATCTCAAAAAGTCCCAGAGTCTTTCTGAGCTTTGAGAAAACCCAACACTAGTGTTCTGCTTCAACAAGACATATTTCTACATAACACAAACACATCCATCCAGAACAACATATCCTGTTGAAACTGTCGATTTTGTTTCTAGCACTTCCCTGATCAAACTTTTCTTCAAGAGGACATGAGGGAAAACGTGCTGGAGTGTCAGGAAGTAGGCAGCTCCTGTTTTGCACCGGTGGGGCCATGACTGCTAGCCAGATCATAAAGCAAACATAAATAAGTACTTCACAAGGTGTTTTCAGCTTACAGACAATCCTGAATTTTGTTCAGTGTGGAATTACAGATCCCCAGAAATGCTGAAATCATTACAAATACCAATGGGGTATTAAAATCATATTAAAAAAAAAAAGTTAGATATGCACATACATCTATGCCTTCCACTTTCCCCCCTTTAATCTCTCAATGGTAGCTCACCACAGAATTGCTGTACAAGTAATTTTTGCCATTTTCTGCTAGTTAACCCAAACAAATCATTCGGTTCTACTATTTGTAATGGGGAAAACATGAATCAACAGGCAATGACAAATACTTTTTAGATTTAAAAGGAAACCGCAAGCAAACTTCTTTATTTTCCTCAGCGTCTTTTTGTACCAGCTGCCAACAAATCCTTCTTTTTAACTAAAAAGCTTCAAAATATTTGTCTCACCAGTTTACATCTCCTTCCTGAGCCAGTGGCGCAGTGGAGAGGCATCCTGTTACTACTTTCTAGTTACCATTAAAAACATAAACGAAGGAACCCAACAATCTGCCTACCAGGTGAAAGCTTGAACCATTTTTATTTGTAAGAACATATATTTTTTTTAAATCTCACTTCTGATACAATTTAGCATGGCAATAGTATACAAAATAAGTTTATTAAAAAAAACATGCTCACTTTTTAGAGAAGTATCCCGTGTTCTATACCAATGCTTTCTCTGCCATTTTGCCTATAAGGGGAAGATGTAACCAAGGTTGACCAAGTAAATGGAAAGAAAATGGTGGCTTTGAAAAAACAAATAGGGAAAGGACATTACAATAATTATATAATAATATTTGAATGATTTCTAAACAATTTATTTTCAATATTTACACAGAGATAAACAGACTCCTATATTTTCGTTTTAGTTTAATGATTATTTCAACAGCTTAGGAGAAATGTCGCTTCTGTTCTGGGTATGATATGGATAGCTACTGAAGCAAAAGGAAATGTATATAAGAAGCAATGGCAGGATATGAATGAAAACCCCATAGGCTTATGTCTGCCTGCCAGAAAATTAGCAACTGTTTTTGTTGCTATGACCTTCGAGATCCTATTTTGAACCATTCTGAATTCTTCATTCAGCACTTCCAGCAGAAAAGGAGGCCAACAATCTTAACGAAAGAAATAAACAGAAAAAAAATCTCTTAAATAGGAGGTATTTCTGAGCAATAAGAACTGAAAGGAGAACTTCAAACGTATCAGAACGATACTGGTAATATGATGGGCTTTCCCCCAGAGCAAAAAAGCTTACAATGTCTGAAAATTTTAGGGCAATGTCTTTGATTTAGATTTACATTCCCATAACCAAATGGGCACTTGCCAAAACCAAGATTCAAGACTAAGGATTTATAGGAATACAAAAACATTTGTATACATATTCTTCTGTTCATACAAAGTTTGAATACAACAGAGATCAGAAATAATAATATGTGAACTATGGCAAGGACAAAAAATAATTTACTTAATCACATTTTGAAGCACAAACAGAAAAGATGAACTTATTAAAAAATGAGAAACCTTGCAATTACATTGATGAGTAACAATAGTCAATACTGGCACTTGAAAAAACCCAAATCCAAATCCAAGCTCCTTGTGCTTATTTGCTTCTGTGCATATTTCAAATGCACAGAAGACATGCTCAATGCTAAGCTGAACGTTTTGGAAATCTACAAATCCTCAAATAGCTAAAATATAATTTTCCAGTACAAAAGGATATGTCAACATCTGAACCTGAAAAATAATGGGATACTAGTTGAAACAAAAGAGAGAAGTACAGTTGAAATCTTTTACATTTGCTACAAGACATATTCGTTTTAAGGACATATTATTAAAAGTAGGTGGACAATGTCCATTGGGACACCACAGAGAATAGGCTTTGGGCAATGAAGTAATCACAATTTCTTCACTGATGCACATAGTTACAGGCAGTAGATAAAACACACCGGCTTCAAATTCCAATTGGCTGCTTCTCTTACGTGCTGTTGGTACCTAAATGCATCTTCTTACATTACTAAAAATACTCATTAGGAAGCAGGCAACTTAAGTTGGATGAGTGCAATTAGTAAAACTGACCAGATCTACAATATACATGTACTCTGTAAGGAACAGCAAATAGGAATGGACAAAACCAGCCAGTTAAAATATGATCTGCATTTAGGAAAAAACACAAAGCACAAGGTGAGGTACTGTGTGTTCTCCTTAACAGCAGTAAAAATGTCTTTGCCGGATACAAGAAAGGTTTACAGGTTACTTCCATATCTCTGTTCATTGGCACCTCATTTATAAAGTGAAAAAGCATACCTCAAACTAAAAATGGTGCTGTGGTATTGAATGTAAAGATAACAGATTGAGGGAGTCAGTACTAATGAATTAATATCATACACATTCCATTCACTTTAGTGGAGAATTGGAATTGCGGTGCAGTTGCAGTTGAAAAGCAACCTGTTTTTTTTATGTAAAAATATCTTGGCTACATTTATCTCATATTGCATATTTAGGTTTATTCCCACCGTGAAGTCCTCAATGCATTTTGTAATGTAGAGTCAACATTTTTAAATGTGAGAAAAATCTGTTTTTAATGTCCCTTAAAGGTTTCCCAACAACATTTTTTCCTTCTCCTATGTTTTTTTCCTTAAGCATATTGGTGACCACTGATTACAAAAAAGAATGCAGTAACTGCTATAGGTTTTAGAAATGCAGTGTACTGCCAATCCCAAATTCCCCTTCTCATGTTCTGTGCTGACTCTAGCAGTTACAAATTTATTTTTTTCTCATTGCTATTTTTTCCAGCTATAAACTTGTGTTTTATTTAAAAAAAAACCCAACACATCAGTAAGTCCAAAGATTAGTATTCCATCTTTGTCTCTGATCAAAACCAGCCCCCAACTGCAAAGATTCATCAAGAAAACCAAGAGCAAAGCAATTTAAAAAAAATCATTGCGTTCTTTTATTGAAAGTTTTTAAAAATGCTGCTATAGCTTTTGGTATGGTCTCCTTTCTTTCAAATTCCTAAACTAAACAAAAACAACTCTAAATTCCTGAATGTGGATGTGTTATTTGACTCACCGAAATAATATTTTTCATCAGTGTTTTGAGAATAAATTTGATAATGGATCCAACTTCAACAGAACCCTTCTGTTAACACAGTAAACTGGGAGGCATAATGAAGCACGTATTAGTGACAATATGTGAGAAACCCATTGAGCACTGAGCTGATGCTTTCATTTGCAAGCCCAGTTTAAAGAACAGGGTGGAAAACAATAATACCAAGGCAGTCATAACAACCGGGGAGGTGCTTCACGTGAAGCTTAGAGAGTGAGAGGAAGGACACCACTGGCACATTCATCACGACTTGAAGAAAAATGCTCAGCAGCTTAGTGTATAAATAATAGGTGACTGACTAATGGATGCCTTCTGTAAAGGAACTGAAGTCTAGAAAATAAGAAAAAAGCATGTATGCGAAAAGAAACATGAAGCAGCAAAGTGTCCTAACAAATTAAGGAGATTAAGAATAACTGAAATTGTGACAGATGCACTCCCTATAACATGACATACTAAGCAAGGAAGAATAGGTCTCGCTCTGTTGTAAAAACAACAACAACAACCAAACAAACAAACAAAAAAAACCTTCTCTTTGGTACTGGAAAAGAACAGTCATGCAGAAGACATGGACTTTACAAAATTTGTATGTAGTATTTCTCAAAATAATTGCAGAAAGCAGAAAATTCCCCAGCTTGATGTTCTGCAAGGAATGTCATGTCATCCTTTACTCCAGTTCAACAAAACATCAATATGTAGCATAAGATACATCATTACCTACATGTAAGTAAAAGATAAATCATTACATAAATACAGATGCATACAAAATACTCTCATAGAATTCTGAAATAACTTTAAAATAAAATATAAATATAGACATGTTGGAAATAACAGTCTTTTTACAGTTCTTTTGGGCAGACTTCCAGATTTATTTATTTTTATGGGGGAGGGGAGGTACTCCATATGCAAGTCCCACAAAAGCTCAAATGCTCATAACCCTTAACACAGGCCTATCGTTGGGGGCTTTTTTTGTACAAATTACAGAAATAGCCTGTAGCAATTCACTTCAAAAGTAATAAAGTTCCAATGCTGTCAACTTACACAATTTCTATCTTTTTAGTCAGCATTTTCTCTGTTTTTGCTCTGACCCTAGAAACATAAAAATGCTCTCCAAAACTTGCAGTGCATGGCTGCTGTATACGTTGTCTGAATAATCGTAGCTTGGCAACTCATTGCTAGCTGGGACTCAGCCCTGTGAGCAACCCTAACGAAGACCTACTTCGAGCAACCTCCAAGCCAACAGCACTCAGCCAACACAGTCGGCATGAAAACACACTGCCTTTTCTTTAATCTTGTTTAGAATACAAGGAATAAGAGAATCAAATATTATATACATCAGGAAAGTATAACCATTTGAAGCAGCATTGATTTATTTTTTGAGAAGCTCATTTTAATGTCATCTGCGATCGCATTTCATAAACAAGCATGCTATATACCCTTCTGAACCGCTTCCAAATTCCTTGGGTTTGCTGACTATTAATAGAAAGAAGATGCTGGTTCAGCCTGGAGAAAAGAAGGCTCAGGGAAACCCTTGCAATATCTAAGAGAATACAAAGCACAGCTCTTTAGGGAGGTGTACATTGGAAGGATGAGAGACAACGATGAAATGTTTTGCAATGGAGACAATCAAGCATTGCAACTGGTAGCCAAGAGAAGTTGCATAAACTGTGCCCTTGATGCCTTTCAAGACATCAGTAATTTTCAGTATTTTTTTTCAACCATAAAATTTCTTAAAAGCCTATATCCAATATTGTTGTCACCTAATAGGTAATAGGGACGTTACAAAAATCTGTTGGAAACATTATAAACAAGCCTGATGCCAACCTAAATTCTAACCCCCCTTTTTCACTGAAGATTTCCTTGAATAATTTCCACTGGGTAGTTTCAGAAAAAGGAGAGGGGAAGCCTTGTCCCACTACAAATTACAAGCTCTAAGAAGAAGAGGTCAGCAGAGATTTTATAAAGAATTCATGCCAGAGGCTGATTTTATGTTCATTTCACACCTCTTATGGCTCTTGCTTAAATCACTAAGTAACAGTGCTGGCAGTTTGCAATAAGATGGAGTTAAAAATTATTTTATTCACTGCTGTTTAATCGTTGTCTCTTCACTTCTCAAAGGAGACAATTCCACATTAAGGCATCTTAATGGACAACAATGTACATACTGCACAGCTCACTCATGGCACGACTAGCCGTGCATTTGGGGTGGACAGGCAGGGCCATACGTACAGACGAACCAGATCCTGGCAACCTGCTGTACTCAGAGTGAACCATTCACATAAAGAATGGTTCACTATATATACAAATACTACAGGTTTTGCTCATTTTTTGTTTCTAATAAAAGAGCATTACCTGAACTGCACACATCTGAGATCTTTTACAAGACCATCCTAGTCAAAAATACAGTGATGACATAACTTAAACAGCCAGCTTTGAGGACTTCCTAGAATTCAGCCATCAGAGATGCCACATCCAAAGCAGATGCATTAAACCAGAGCTTTGCATGAGCGAAGGCTGGCCAGATCCACCACACTGGCCACTAGCAGGCGACCTTGTGTCCAGCTGGGCAGGCTTTCAGGAGATGGGGGCCTGGTACACTATCAGCAGATAGCCATGAAACAATGATCAGAAGCAAAAGAAGCAGCATTCAAATACATAATGCAGTGAATGCTGCTCACTCGAGTGAGTACACCAGTATTTAAATACATAAAGACTTTTACCTGACACACACAACTTTTTTTTTTTTTTTTTTAATCCTTTACTTGTGCAAGAACAACTGTTGTCCTACTGTGTGACTTGCCTTCTATACAGAGCAACGTTTTGGACACAGGAACCGGGTGTGATATCTCATTTCAGATGCTAGCTCCATTTCAGCATAACCACCTCCATTCTTTTTAAGCAGTTCCAGATAAAACACACAAGTTTTTTATTTCCTCTTTTGACTTTGCAAAGCAAAGCACACTAGACACCGAATAACTATTTTAAGAGACAATCAATTTTCCCAATGTCTTTCTGCCACAGGCAGGCTAACAATTATGGTTAACTCAATGGTTATACCATTCCCTGACTACGTCTCAACGTTCCTCAGAGTGTGAATTCAAGCAAACAACAAATTTGTAACGTCCGAACAACTCAGACAACTCCATCTACCAGGTAAATTTGTCATTTCTGAAGCTAAGCAGACTCATCGTCTCCTCAGACTCTGACACACTGCAGCAGCTCTGTCTGAGGATGAAGGAAAAGGCTCTGCTGGCACACAAAGGACTTGTGGTAACGTACCATTTTTCCTCCCTTCCCCCCAAACTCAGTTCTCATATTTGGATTACTAACTTCTGGATTGCTGTGCTTCAGTATCAGGTTTCAGGATGTAATTACCCTTACAAAAAATGAAGGGAAAATGCTTCAGTCTTTTTATTTTCCATGCATAAGCTAGAACTTATGGTGAAATCATTGCTGTAATAGGACAAAAGAAAATGTTTCCATGAAAAAAACCTTCAATAAAAAGGTTTGGTTCATATAGATTACAGGCTGACAGAAGAGGATTAAGAAAATACAAATTTAAGAAACATTCTCATTTTAATAAATATTTTTATACTAAGGGTACTCTATCCAAAATATCTTTGTACAATAAAAAATCTACATTAAGTTCATGCCACCTGGAAACAACACTTCTAAATACATAAACCAGAACTGAACGCACATTTTTCAGGTCTTTTAAAAACACTCCATTTTCTCGTTCCTTATGCAACTGTAAGTACTGAAAGAGAAATTTCCAGCTGTGCCTTGTCAGCCTACGGACCGAACGTATTGTGCTGCTTTTCATTTTGCTTAACTGGGGTTTTTAGTTCTCCGAGTAACAGTATTAGCTGATTCTCTGCAGACAGAACAGAACAGCGCGTTGTCCCCAGGGAAAGAAGCTATTTCAGACTTAACTAAGGAATCATCTAACATGTTTCAACAACCCCTACTGTTTCTCTGTTTGTTTTAAAGATATCAGTGTGATTTTGTTTCATTTGCAACTGGAGACTAAATGACACCAAGCAGAATCTCCTGTTAGGTTAGATTACAAGGTAAAATGTTTTACATTTTAAATTACTGCTTAAAGCGTGGTGTTGAATGGCTTAAACTACATGTTAACTTTGCAAATATGTATGAAATAATATTAGCTATTTTTAGTAATACTGAACATAAATGCTTTTCTAGCTTAAGTATGCAATACCAGTTGATTTGCTTTGTGTTTGGTGTGAATGTTTGCCACACACTTCAAGCTTAAACTAACTGAAAATGCAATTAGCTTTGCTGGTATGGCTAAATGTAACTCATTTCTGTGCAATCAATTTAAAGGATGGTATGTGAAAAATCTTGGTAAATCACTTTAACCCCTGTGTATCTTGAGAAATAACGATGACATTTTAGAAAGATGCTTGAATTTAGACCGGGTCTCAGTTCAAGACTATCTTTAGATAAAGACAGATTATTTAATAAATTCTGATATTCTGGTATTCTAAAGGATCACTGGTTTAAAAATTAACTATTTCTATTACCATAACAACAAAATAACAGTTACTGAACTTATTGAAGATAAACATTTTAAAAGATGCAAACTACTGAATGTACATGATAAAAGTAAAGGTTTTAAAGATGCTTATGCATATCATGCATGATCTAAACTTTTATGGGTAAAATCAAAAAGGTATAGCAATGCAGTCATGTTGAGTGTGTCTGGCAACATGAAAATATAGCAATTTGAATTTATTAGCTGTCTATAATCTTATTTTGAAACCTAATCTTTTTTTTTTTTACAAAAGTCTTATAAATTGAACAGGTTGAATTGTCAAGTTAAAAGTTGGCTGGCACTATACTAAATACAACTTCCTGATAATAATCTGAGGATTCTGGACATGGTTATAAAAGGCCCAATGCATTTAAGGCCCTTTTCTTGTATGATATTCACAATTTTGGTCTTAAAATGTGAGACACCACTTATTAAATAAGCCAATGAAATAAATGTAGAAATGTAGCTCAGTATTTTGCATACAAGGAACACCATTTGGTTTTAAGTAGTAGTATTAAGTTTTCACTACTGAAAAGCTGACTTAGGGTGAAAATATATGATATGAACAGGAGGGTTAGCCTAAAAGACATTCCCTTGGGGAGGGTGCTTTTTGTTTTTGTTTTAAAATTTGTTGTCATAATATTTTATGAAGGCAATTTTCACTCTATAGTAATTGGATCTTAAATATAGTTTTATTATTTATATTGCAAATACTGCAAAACAGGAAAATATTGAGACAGTTTGTACAGTAAATGTAATGTAATTCACATTGTATTTTTCCTGACTTAAAAATACCTATATTGAGAATCGAAAAGCATTTCAGTAATGTCACTATAAGACTCGTCGCAGGAAGGAATGGTTAAATGTTAAAATGAACTAAATGTAATGTACCAATATTGCTACTATGTAGCTATGGTGTTATTACAAAGTGTACTATAAAAATGTGACCATAATTGAGATGTCACTAACTCAACAGAATGAATACAGATGTTCAAGACTTTTCTTTGTATGCTCAGTTTTCCCTAAGGGCTCTTTATGCTTTTCATTCAAACACATGGAACAGAAGTTTACTGTGTAATTTTATAGTCAGTCATTACCATACAAGAAAGTTAGAAACCAAAAATATTAGGTCATCTGTCCTGCAAGATGAGGTACCAAGAAGCAAGCACTTCCTGAAAAAGAACAGACATCACCAATGCAGAGTACAGGCTTCTCCATCTATTTCATATGTTAACTAACAATAATTTCTTTACATAAAAAGTCAGTGTACAGTCTATACAGCATTTTTGGAATAATTGTTTTCTCATGGGTAGAAGGTGATGTGAATAAACTCAAGTCTGGATTGTTTTCATTACATGGGAATTTGTATGAGACACCTGGATTTCAAGTTCCCTTAATAGTGGGGATACAAATATTAGCTTACCTTAACAAAATTCTGTAAATAAATATATATTTGCTATAATATTTGAAATTTAAAATAGTTGAACACAGAAACCAAAATATTAGGAAAACATCAAACCATATTGTTTTTAAGCTTATTTACTGCCAACTTCCCATTTAAAAACAGAATACAAGAATTATGCTGTAGAAAGCTTCAAAAAATATGCAATCACATGCCTTATGTTAAAGAAAAGTTAGGCAACTTGTAATGAAAAACTTGACCGTTTCCCTTAATCAGAAAATACCAAGATGTATAAACTTCTAAAAAAAAAGTCTTTCAGGCAGAAAGTTCAGGTTCTTAAAGTAATACAAGGTAAGTATTAACACAACATAAGTAACTGTAAGACTAACTCCAAAGAGAAAGGCTAAATATAAAGCCTGGCTGACAAACATCAAGAAAAAGCAATTTTGAATCCCCTTTTGACTTCCTTAGACAAAACTAATGGACATACTCTAAGCTTTATCTTGGACACAAAGAATAAATGCTATAAGATTCAAGTTATATCAGCAGTCACTAATTCTCAACATCACAAGAACAACAGTATCTTTAGTCTCAGTTAAATAGGTCCCAGGACAGAGTTTCCTTTCGGAAATAGTAATGCCAAGAGAGCTATGAAAAAGCATTAATAACTTCGGGTATGCATGCAGTAGTTACCCCACTGGGATAGCCATTGCTTGATATGGTTTCCATGCATACTGCTGGATCCTGACTGCTCTGTTCTGGAATGCCACCTATTGGTGACAGTAAGTGTAATGTAAGCACTACAATGTATGTAGGAAGGTTCAAAATATACAGACATACTCCGTTTCTTGGAAAGTAAATGCAGAACACAACCCATTACAGACTGCCATTTTTAGACGACCTACGCAGAACTAAGATTCCATTAAACAAGAGGATGGCTAGAAGTGGAAGCAAAAGTACATCTCTTTTCATCTACGGTGACAACTACCTTGCATAGAAATGATAAACCTAGGGAGCATTTGGAGCAGAATATCAAAAAAGAACTATGCATTTTTCTGTTACTTTGCCATTCCCAAGTTCAGAAGTTACAACAACCTGGAAGAAATATTAGGAATCAAAAAAATGCAGAAACACTTCACAGCTCTCAGGAGCACCCTTTCTGGAAGCAATAACAATTGCTAAACTACAAACGCCTCCTGGCACTGCGAATGTACAGATTCAACTCCTAAATGCAAAGGTAGTACCTCTTTAGCTGCAGGATTGATTGAAAAAGATACAGTTTCATACTCAGTTTGACTCATTCAGCAGTCAGCTGATAAAATATCCTTCTATCCAGTGGTACATTTGAATGGTCAGAGAACCACAGAAGTAAAGTTGCTTAAATGAGCTCATAGGGCAATTGATTTCCAAGAGGAAACTTGCTTACGTTGACCTACCATGCATTGGTCCACTTGCTTTAAAAAGTGCAATATTTGTCTGACACAACACTAAAAGCTCTCTAGATATCTAATTTTCTTCTTTCCCATTCTAGGACATTTTCCGAGACACACAAAAGCATGCAGGCTTCATCATTTGTCTACTGTTTGCTGCTTGTCTCTCTGTGTATTGATTTTTCTCAAAATGAACCTAGTGAAGTTCCTAGGAAGCAAAGGAGAAGAATGCGCAATGGAGGAGCAGGGAAGGGCTCCACTGCCCAGCGCAGGTCTCTGAGACAGCCAAGGATGAAGCTTCCAGCTCCGGTTGCTGTAGCACCCAGCATACCTCTCATTAATATCGATGACGGTGTTATGGGAGTATTTGACTCTCTCATAGGTTTGGGTGGACATGAATCTAGTTATAGTGTCTTACCAGGTAAGAATTAAAGCCCTCTACTACTTAGACAAATACCTTGCAGACTAATTTTTTCTCTTGATTTCAAATGAAACATGTAAAATCCTGAAAGCTTTATGTTATCTCTATTTGCAACACAGAGTGAAACAAAATTCGATTACCTTTTGCTAAAGTAACTCTGTTGCCTTTTATAATAACTCCATGTCTAGCATATGATGCTTTTTAATGATCTATGCTTAAGCATTACAGATAATCCTGCTTTGCCATGTAAAAGTAAATTCTCTGCAAATTGTCTGCATTCTCCCTTCATTATATCTAATTCAAATTTTGCTGGGATAGTATTTTCATAACTTCAAATGTATAGCAAGTTTGAAGGCCCTTTTGGAGAATGTCTTGCTCAATATCTCCAAAGTCAATTGAGGCCCTAACACCAATAACACAAGTGTTATTTAAAATGAATTAAGGTCTTGAATTTTTCTCATGTTTAAAAAGCAACATTCAAACTATGTCTACATGCAGTAGATTGGGATTAATTATTTATTTTGTAAATAAATCAATAACATAGTAATAGTTGCAATATGAAGGTTACATTACAAACAAATTTTATGTTTTGAGAAACAAACAAAAAAAACCACCATAATTTCATTGGTCTTTACTAAAGCCTACCTTAGTAATTTTAACATGACTCTCTACAGTCTCCTCAAGGAATACAAGACAAGAAAGAAATTGAAAATTTATATATGTAAGTATCTTTATGGTCCTTAGCACAGAAAAGGGACAGAACACTCTTGCTCTACAACTTTCGTTTGCAGACATTTTCAACATTACAGATGGCAAATTTGGACTCACAAAACAGGAAATTAAGGCTCAGCAAGAGTCTAAAAACCAGACATCTGTTGTAAAGATAAAAAATTCTGAATACTACTATAAATATTTTTAATGTTGAAAACCTAGTTACTAACCAACTGAAAAATCATTGAGATATTATAATGCTTCATTTCTTTTCATAGAAAGAAGTTCAAAGGTTGAAGAAAAGACACTGGGATGTTGTGAAAGACCAATATAGGGTCATGTCTGCTCTATAGCTCAGGAATATAAAGGCTTCCATTGCAGCACTAAAGGATCACACACTGAATAAAAACACCATATGCAATTTTATGAATAAGAAAGCCCTGACTACCTCTTCTCTACATAAAATGAAAATAATCTAATTTCATAAGCAAAATTTAGGCTTTTTTAAGTGTATCACACACAGGAGGCACAACCGCTATATTAATAGGTCTCAACTTTACGGCAAAACATATTTTAGTCATATTTTCCTAACGATTACTGTTTGTTGCAAGTCCTTACTTTCAAAAAGGATGAACCATTTCAAACTGAATAGTTTAAAGTAAGGGAAACTAGAAAAACTCTTAACTATATCATGTCTAGTGTATACTACAGTATTGCTCTTCTAATACATAATGTCAAACTTTAATTTAAAATATATATATATATATTAAACAGAGGAAAATGCCACATAAATTGCATACACTTTATGTAAGATATTCCAGTTTCTCTGACAGAGACCATCAGTCATGCTGAAATAATGCATAGTCCCCCCCCAGCCACTCCCCATTTTTTTCTTTCTATTTGGACTTGCATCCAAAAGCTGAGCTAAAACCACTGAACTCATTTTATTTGGAACCTCATGCTGGATTTACACCATATTTCCAAAGGTTAAAAGTCCTGTGCTTATATGCCAAACACTTCAACCACAAGGTATTTTTTAGTCTAGCTTTTAAAGTTCAAAATTTTTGCAAGTTAATGTCAGATTTGGAAAAAACAGAACCTATTAAATAATAGAACACTATTATTAATCATGCTTCAAAACAGAAAAAAAATGCAATCCAAAACCCAGAACTGAATTATCATTCTTCTAGCTACTTATTCTGCTGTGAGTAGCCTAAATAAACAATCTACACATACCATTTGCAGGATGCAAATTAAGAGCTTAAAGAGAATTTTAATGGCAACCAAAGATATCTCTTTCCTCCACATAAAGTTCATGTGAACTCACTTAAATTAAATCAAAGAGTTCACCACAGCATAAGGAAATTTACAGTTGTTTGTCCTTTACAGACTAAATAAAGTTTGCCTTTTAAGCAGAGCAGAATTAGAAGTATGCTGTTGTTGCACTATTTCTAATATGTTTTAAATGTCACTTCTCCCTACTCAATGAATAAGAAGTTTAAGGGGCATCTCAACCCAGTCTTTACTCCGTCTTGTATAAGAATTCCAAAGGAAGGACTGATAGCAGTTCTGCAAAGCAATAAAGGGGTACCTTCTTTGCCTGTGAGCACACATGCTTGTTTTGTCTTTTAAGTAACTCTCATGCACACAGAAAACAGAATAATTTGTTAGAGAAGTAGGCAGAGGCCAAGTCCTGCCATCCCATATCTTTATGCTTATTCAGACAAGATTTGCACCAATTTCAGATACAGTCTAGTAGCCCAAACAAAATAAAGAATTGAAGGAAGTACAGAAGAATTTCCACCTCAAGCCAGATATGTTCCCCAGAAACAGCTGACATTTTATTGTTTAACATGAGAAAGTGTAGCGTCCTTTTGTTTCCTTTGGAGATCATTTAAAAGAAACACAGTGGCTTACTGGCAAGTACATAAAAACCAGAAGTCTGGATCCAGCAAACAGTAGGATTATAGATACCTGGGTAGAGTGGCAAAGACTTACAGCCAACTAACATTTGGTGTGGGCTAACTCATCTCCTCCCTCAGTTAATACGGCTTTAGTTGATCAGAGCACAACCTTATGCTGCAGAAACTATATATATATAACCTGGACTTACTGGACCTTTGAAAAACACAGGACATAACTGTTGAAAAGCTTCCTTTTTCCCCTTTCTATCATCCAATCTTAGGATGATGCTGATAATTAGTATTTATTTTAGAAAACAAGTTCATGTCCAATGGGAATACTTTTGTTATGAAATTAAGACTAGAACTGCCTTGAAGGACTTTTGCAAAATGCTAGATTTTGAGTTAAATATTAATATCAGAGATACATGTAGTTCAAGCTTTTATTTGAAGCAAATCTGTACAAGTCTTGTTAGGATATTTAGAGACTCTCCTACCCATTCTCCCTTTACAACTGAGCAACCAAGCAGGAAGCAGGGAAGGTGGTGTTAAAACTACCTCTGCACACAATCCTTCTAGTGACAATGCCTGTCTCAAATGAAAGCCTCTTGCATGTAAATTCCATTGAGATAAGATTTTTCCACTGTATTAGACAATCTTTATACTGGCTGAAGGAGAAAGTCAAACCATCCTTAGGAAAAGAGAAAAATTTTTCTTTAATTTGCCCTTTCCAGCACATAATGTAGAAGTGGTTTGTCAGCTTGAAATGAATCCTTCAGCAATGCATTCTTACAGCAGTCAGGCAGAAAAAAAGGAAGATGTATAGAGTAAAGTTGTTCACCAGGTTCAGAGGTATGCTTGCAAATAGCATCTTACTAGGCATTACAGTGCAGACTTTACTTGCATTGTCTATGAACACTCACTACGAAGTGAATATTGACACCTGCCCAGTTCCTCAGAGCCTTAACAAAAATTTCTCATTTAGTGTGCAAGACATTAGTAAAGATGTCCCTTCACATGAGAGAGGCAGAAGGGGACCTGGAAAAATAATTCTCAAGTTCTGTGTGATTCATTTTAATGTCATAGTAATGAAGAAATTTTCTTCTTCTTTTTCAACTGTACCTATGCATGACTTTCATTGACCTTCATTTCTAAGGATGGAGAGGAAAGAGGAGATGTCATGCACAAGTCCCCCAGAAACTCACCATCCAGATTTAGTTTTCCCATGTTAAGAAACTCTCTGAATTTGAATAATTCGGGAGTTTTTCTAAAAGATGAAGCTGGTAGGGGTCCTCATCAATTGGCATAACTATTACAACAACTGCCTGAAACAGTGGGAGCAGACAAACAGAGATTAGAGAATACTCATTAACTGAAGACAATGCTATCAAGAAAAGTAAGGAATAAGGATATGATACTTAGAATGGAGTATATTTTGTGTTTTCAAAATGAGAACGAAATAGTAGTGCTTATTTTCAAAGTTTTGATGTAAACTCTTGTTTTTATTTCTGTTTAAGCTTTCTATTTCTTTTTCTTAGGAAAAAAGGGGCAGTGCACAGCTAATGGGATGATTATGTTTGATAAAGCTGTCTGGTCTCCCAAGCCCTGTGTGACTTGTCTCTGTTCAAAAGGAGAAGTAATCTGTGATACAGCTATGTGCCACCCTTTGAAGTGTCCAAAAACTATTATACCTGCAGGAGAATGCTGCCCAGTTTGTTCTGATACTGGTAAGGTACATCATAATATTTTTACTGTTTCTAACCTAACTCAAGCAAAACCTTACATAAAAGTTACACTTAATATTATCAAGTATTACTAGCTACCCATTATACAGTTACAGAGAAAACAAGCCCTGAATTATGTGGAAAGAGCAGGTCTAGATGAGTATGAGTTGATATTTAGAAAGATAATTATATATATATATATATTTTATTTTTTTTTTCCATCTTTTCTCCTACATTTATAAAGATTTACTAAACATATCAAGAAAGAACATCTGGTTCCATTTTATATCCCACTTCCATTCACAAAAGACTCTAGCCAGGATACTAGCCACTATTATTAATATAGTATCAAGTCTAGAAAGTATTTGTTAAAAGTGTAAAAACACATGCAGCTATTAGATATAAATCAAGAGGAGAAAGTTAAGCGGAACAAAAGGATGACAATCATGCTTGTGCTTCAAACAAATTATACAAAAGTGTTATTTTTAAAAATAAAAGAAACTGAGGAGATAAAGATAAAATGTGATTTCCTTCCACTTGTTCCCAATACTCTCCATTTGCAAAGTACTAAACCTAACCTCCTCTTGTTGTCAAGTTATTATTCAGCTTTCTTTTTGTGTGTGTATGTCTAACACACACACAGAGAAATGTACTGAGGCAGGACAGAAATTAACTGTAGAACTAGAAATGATGTTGCTTGAAACATTTCAACTCCATTTATTAAACTTGCCCTGTTACGCTAGTAAAAGCTGCACTTTGGCAATTGGGTTAAAACATTTCCCTGGTTACCTCTACACCTAGAGCCATCTCTACGCTTGGCAGTCCCTTACACAGGAGAACATGCAATAGCCTTTGTGAATTTTATTCAAATTACCTTCCTCTTACTCCCAGACATACTTTTTCACTTCTCTAGACCTCTGCATCAAAGCCAAAAAATAATAATTATGCTAATGCAAAAAGGAAGGCAACAAAGGTTATGTTCAATTCTTTCCGCTTTTTTTTTTTTTCCTAGAGTTGCAGAGGGTCATACCCACCCACAAAATGTTTTTCTTGGTTGGCTTAATCATTCATCAAAGTCTGACTCTTCTGTCAAGTAGCAATATAACACCATATTATCATTATTTCAAATCATATTCTAAGGGAAATACTACTCTTCTACAGTTACTGTTTATTTTTATCTTTATGTGAAGGGAACATTGTTTACTAAACCTTTAGTTTCATACCTTCTCATCAGACTTTTTTGTTTGTTTGTCTGTTTTATTATTATTCTCATTACCTGGTCAGCTTCTTCATTGGATTCAAATATTATTTCACTGGATGACATAACTGAGTTGTCTGGTGATTCTCCAGCACCCAATGACCTTGACAACCCCAGTGTTCTGCCATCAGCACATACTCAAACTGAAAAAGATGAACTGCTCAGAACAGAAGTGGTAGAGTTTAAAGACAAAGATGTTCATAGGAAGGATGAAAAGAAAAGAAGAAGGAAAGGCAAAAAAAATCGACATAAGTATAAAGTGTATCAGAAAGAAAAGAGGCCTGTCACAAGAAAGGATGAAGAAAGAAGGCTATCACTCGAAGAGGAAGACCTACAACTTCAAAAAGAAGAAATAAAGAAAAGGGAAGAAATAAGAACAAGAGAGAGAGATACAGAGGAAGAACAGTATGAAAGTGATGAAGATGATGGTACTTTTGGAATGCCATCTCGTTTCCCCATTCCTATTCCACCTATAGAAGCTCCTCCTTTGCCATCTGGATGTTCCACCTCAGAATCCACAGTAAGCTGTATTAATGCCAAACTTACACAAATACCACCCATCACAGATCCAGATCTCACAAGTCTAGACCTTACAGGTAATTAGTGGGTCTGCTTATTATTTTTCTCTCTAATTAACATTAACCATTCTCAAATCCACTCAGCAGTAGCATTAATATATAACAATTTCTTATCGTAGAAATGCATTAATAATTTTACAGCTGAGTCTAACACAATAAATTAAAAATTCAAGTTTTTTTTTAATATACTAGAGGTTAAATAGTAATATAAACATATCTATCTATAAATATTTTATATAATACAACTATTTCTGTTATATATTTTTACATGTACAGTACTACACAACTCAATACATACTGTAACTCAAACTGTTTTCTTGAATTCTGTCCCAGGAAACATTATTACTACTATCTCAGATGAAGCATTCAATGGGATACCTAATTTGGAATGGATTGATTTGAGTAAAAATAATATTACCTCTTCTGGCATAGGTTCACATGCGTTCAAAGTAAGAAAATCTAACTTTTCTATTATCCAATGACTGAATATTATTACCTGAAGGAAAGTTTTCCAGTTTTAAGTTCCTGGATCTAAAACAGTTTACACCTAATACATATAACCACAGTATAATTACAATACAATTAAACGTGGTTATTTCAAGAAATTACTCTTGCAATCAAGAACAGCCAGAGATTTTTGAATGACATTAACCAAGCATTAAATGTTAAATAATCATAAGTAAGAAACACCGGCTGGTACTGCACTGCTACTGAAAAAATCTTCAAAATCCTTGTGGTTAATGAAATGGTAACTGTGATCATGCTGTATGTTTAACCATGTATTTTAGACCTTGATAATCTGCATTCTCTTCTTCATCCTTATAATTAAGATCCTGAAAAAGCTCAAACGCTTGTATTTGGATGGAAATATGCTGGTACATATTCCCTCTAGATTGCCATCAACTTTGGAAGAAATAAAAATAAATGACAACCAGCTCCATGCCATTGATGAAGATGCCTTACAAGGTATTCAGAAAAATAATATTGATCATATGAAAAGATTACAATACATCTGAAAAGCAGACTATTCAACCAAATGCATCTGACTGGATATAACCAGAGAAATAATTACTAACTTTAAGCTTCATGTTTTCAAAAGGCATCAAAAGCTGAAAGATTTGCATGACCGAGTTTTTTAAAATTGCATTTTTCCTTCTTATACAATTGTCACTTTCTCAATAAAGTCATATTTAAAGTTTCTAAGTAAAAGTTGAAGTATGCTGAAGATACGTACTCTCCTGACCCATAACCTGATTGCTCTGTGTCAAATAACACAATCAGAGCAACCCATGATTATTTTAAGTCAAACTAAATGTAGGCTGATACATGATCCATGTCATAATTTGACTACTTTTTGCTCCCTTTCCTCTGCTGCCAAAAGGGTCCCCATGGAAACAGGATTAGTTTAGTGATACAGCTCTCTATGGAGCAATAAAAATGCTTGAGCTGAGACAAAGGAAATGTAGGCCAAAGGAGTAACAAGAAACTTTCAGTTTTTGTAATGATTGGATTGTACTATTAGGAGGAACAATATAAAGCTTCTGTAAAAAACAAAGAAGCAATCAAAAAAAACCCCACAGTTATGTGGTTTATATGTGAATGAGGAACTAAGCATTATGAAGTAGTATTTCTTGCTTACGTGTACTGAGCAACACTGCTTTCTTCTGAGACCTACATTTGGATGGCTGAGATCTACGTGATCGTTTCCTTTGGAAGGTGGAACAGTGTAATCTGTGAAGGGTTCTCAACACTCGGTACAGTAAGTGGTTGAAAGGAGTCAGACAGGGAAGGGAAGGAATGACTAAGAAAGGGTAACATCCACTGTCACGTAAGTGACGGGAGACCCGTGGGGATCATTGGGCAACTGCACAAAGGTCAGCGCCAGCACAGACACATAGCATGCGTAGAGCCAGTAAGGCATAAAGGACCTGTAAGAACTAGCCCCAGTTCTTGCAGCTGCCTTTTCCGTTCTGAGTAGGAGAGAAAACTATAAATAAGAAGCCTCTATTAAATCTCTAAAATTCTACAAACTAATCAAAACTAATTCTATGACTATGACATAATGAACTAAAACCCTTTTAGGAAAAGGCTACATTTTTTCATTACTGTGAACTGATTATATTAATGTTTAAGATGCTTTAATACAAATTAACTAGATATGAGATGGCATTCACTAACAGGAATTCCTACTTTTTTTTTCCCTCCAGATTTAAAGAACCTGGTCACCTTGGAATTAGAGGGAAATAAACTTAGTGAAGCAAATGTCAGTCCTTTGGCCTTCTATCCTTTGAAAAGTCTCTCTTATTTGCGACTGGGAAGAAATAAATTTAGAATTATCCCACAAGGTCTTCCCACTACTCTTGAGGTAAAAACCAAACCAAACCAAAAAAAAGCAAGCTTTATTTTCCAACCACACTTATAATCCTTCTTACTGCTTTACTATCATCAGATGAAGATTAATTTTAATTTAAAATATTTGTTTCTAGTTATACTAATTCTTATTCCTAAATTTTTCTTTACAGAAATTTACTTAACACCAACTTTATCCCAAACAGCGTCTCTCAAGTCTGAATTTCTCTAGTATACTCTCACAAAATAGTGTAGCCTGCAAGAAAATTTAACAAAACTATCAGTCCTGTTTGTTCAGTCACACAGCATAATGTTCTAGTGCAAAAACATTGTTCACAAGATAGCAACAATAATAATCAGACAAACAGAAAACCTGTTTCATAATGAAAGACTGAAGGAACCAAGACTGTCTAGGTCTGGAAGGGAGAGAAAACCAAAAAAGCTCCTTTCATGCCTATACCTAACCATCCTTTTCCTTTTTTGACAGATTTAAGTCTCATTTTTCCAGTATTTCCAAATCTTTGCTAAGTTCTTCCTCATTTGGGGCTGAACAGGTTTCTTCCCTGAGCAATTTCATCCTCTCTTGATTATTAATCAAATAATTTCTTCTTTTGGTACTCTCCTCTATCTCCTTCCTCTGCCTAGAATTTGAACTTACATTTGTTTTGGATTTTGTTTGTTTGTTTTGATTTATCTATTTGTTTTATTTAAGGACAAGTGTGAAAGATATTTTCCCCCTCTTCATTCTCTGTATAGTTTCATTTGTAACATACCTCAGTCTTCTCTTCAAAGATCTTTCTTGCTACCTATTATTTTCATGATCTCTCTCAATTCTGTCTTTCCCTTTCTTCTTCCTGATTTCAGTGTCCTTGTATTTATTTCTTTTTATTCCTGGAATCATCCATAACCTGAAATGTGAAAGGAAAATACAGAAAGCTAGCTCTAGCTACACCAGCAATATCTTTCTATAGCAATAGCTTCTGCTGCAGCTACTGCCTGCAACTTTTCTTTGGCCTCATGTTCTCCACTTCCCATTCACTCACATGTTACAGGTTTCTTTTTTTGACTGACTTGGTCCCTACAGCAAACACCTGACAAGTTTTTCTACTTGCTCATATGCTTTGGCAACATCTAATTTTAAACCAACACTTAATAAGCATACAGACAATGAATTTCAGGCTAAGAACTCACTTTTCTCTTTTCCCGAGGCCCTCCTCTGCAGCCCTTAAATTCTATTTCAGATCCTTCATAAACTTTAGTCATTGCTCCTTTTTTTTTTTTTTTTCATGTCACGTTTATCCGATGCTACAAGCCATTATCAGGAAGTTAATCTTTGCTTTTGTAAACCACAGTTTTGATACATTGCAGACTCACAGCATTAAGTTTTGTAAAACACTGACATTGTATTTTGCTTACACAAATTTTCTTTCCAAATGCTCTTATAGGAGTTATACCTTGAAAACAATCAAATTGAAGAAGTGTCAGAAATTTGCTTTAACCATACAAGAAACATAAATGTCATTGTGCTAAAGCATAATAAATTAGAAGAACACAGAATAGCACCTTTGGCTTGGATAAACCAAGAGTAAGTAAGAATCATTTAAACTAATTTTATTTTTTTCTGTTGTCCATAAGTCAGATAATGAAATAAATATTTAGACTTTATTATTTGAACTTGGAATTCTGTTTATCTTTTGATCTGACAGTTTCTCTTAGCTATTTTTTCTTAATTTTCCTTTGCTTAAATTGTATAATCTAGGAAATACCCAGTCAGCTTTAAAACAAAAGTGATCTTATACCTCAAACCTGTACCATATTAACATAGAAGTGTAGATATTTTTTCTGACCATCCAAACAAATAATTAATATTATCAATAGTACTCCATACAATTATATGATAATTTTGTATTAATACGTTATCTCAGAGGTAATTTTAAGATAACTGAATATTGTGCTAGTATTATTTCCCATTAGATTAAAAAATACAGAAATAAATAAGTAAGTAAATAAGTAAATAAGGGAGGACTGTGCAGCCCCATTACATAAGAGTAGAATACAATGTGAGAGCAGAATATAAGCAGAGCTGGCAGTAAGAATGAAAGAAGCAAAAGACTACACCACTTTTGTTTCTTCTGGCAAACACACACGTAAACTAAAATATTCAACTAGAGCAGACCTGGCAAACACGCATTGTCTGCTCTCCTCATTTGCTAGTTATCATTCTGAAGCTTTAAAAATAGCTCCAATGATACCAGCTCTGTTGAGTACTTAGCACATATCACAATATATACCAAGATGGGTTTGGGGAGGCATAAGGATATTAGCTGAGCATCCATGTGTCATCAACCATCCAGATCTTCAAAATTTAAGAAGTGGGTCATGTTGCAGAGACAATGGGACTATTCTGACTAAAATAAGACTACTGTCCAAACCACTCTCCTGTTTCACAAAAGTTAATGCTACTTAAAATCTCACTACTTAAAGCACATGGAATACTCAAGTAGTTTCTGTGGAAAGGATGTGTTGAGCTACACAGTGTATCTTGCCATAACTTATCAGCTGCAGTCCTAGCAGTTGATTTGTAGATTTGTAAACCGCTTAATCTGAAAAGAACACACTGTTACTAACAGCTGCTTTCAGCTCTGTGAGGGAAGCAATCTGGAATGCTTCTAAAGCAGCCATTCACAAAACAATTCAGTTTCAGATGGGCTTTAGAATAACATTTAAAAATCCATG
The DNA here is from genome assembly GCF_964035555.1 of Netta rufina. Lineage (NCBI taxonomy): Eukaryota > Metazoa > Chordata > Aves > Anseriformes > Anatidae > Netta > Netta rufina. Next base: position 7,287,891 of record NC_140133.1, on the reverse strand, counting down.
TCAATGGTATGAATGGCAAATTCCCAAGCTTAATATGTACATTCTAGGGTCACTTATTATTACAATTCTGCAATGCTTATCAATCACAAACTAAGCCCAAGTTTCCTCTGTTCAACCCCATCTCTACTCATTACTGTAGATTTCTTCCTGTCAACAGAAATCATTATGCTTGACTGATAATTAATTACTTCAATTCCTTCTGTTCCCAGAGTAATTACATAGACAATGTTCCATCAAATGCATTCTGTTCCATTAACAGAAACAAATTTCTCTTTTAAAAGAGATTTTTTGTGAATTTCTGTGTTACCATGTTAAAAGCATTGTTTTGTAGAGACTGTAGCATTTACAACACAGTACGCTATAATGTTTCCATCCCATTTTCTTTCTCCTTTGATGCAGGAACTTGGAATCAATTGATCTCTCCTATAATAAGTTGTATCATGTTCCTTCCTATCTGCCAAAATCCTTACTACACCTGGTACTTATAGGAAATCAGATTGAAAGGATTCCAGGATATGTCTTTGGTCATATGAAGCCAGGGCTGGAGTATCTCTACCTGTCCTTCAACAAACTCACTGATGATGGAGTAGATCCAGTATCATTTTTTGGAGCATATCACTCTCTGAGAGAGTTGTTTTTGGATCACAATGAATTGAAGTCTGTACCTTTTGGAATTGAAGAAATGAGAAAATTACGTTTTCTAAGACTGAACAATAATAAAATAAGGTAATAGGAAGCTTTTTGTTACACTATTGGCATTAAAATAAAAGTTATATGACATGTTTTCTTTTAAGGACTTTTACTAAATCCTTTCTTTTTTAAAATTTGGAGGAGGAGCTAAATCCCAGGTCTTCCACTGCAGCATTACTTCTGCACGTAATAGGAGAATAATGTGGTTTCACCCTCCCTCCTAGCTCTAAAAAACGCTCACAGAGATGCCGAGCACCAATTCTCTCCAGGAAACCTCTCTGTAATACTGCTGGGACCCACTAGGGCAGCTCCAGTTGGATAAGGCACAGCAAAGCACCAGCTTTTTCTGCTCTTGGGTCAGAGACCAAACCGGTTATAAAAAAAAAATGGAAAGAGTTTTCAGCTGTTTATGACCACTGAAAGTGACTTACCAGTACTTTTCAGTCAGCCGCAGCTGTGAAGTCAGACATTTTTTCTGTTTCATTTCCACTGTTTCCAAAACAGAGGAATGATAGATGAAGGATCTTATGTATGTTATACAGTAAGTTTCATACTTTCATACAACTTGGCAATACTTTTCTCAGGAAAAGGAATAACATGGTATAAATGAGAAAATGCAAGGAGAGAATTTAAGAAAGAATGATCTCCAAAGCTCTTAAATAAATATCTTAGAAAATTTAATTTACTGAACAACATTTTCAAATCTTAATAAATCATATCTCTGAAATAAATTATGAAGTTATGAAGTATCTGTACTAATTAAAATATAATCCCTCCCACAATATCACAGGACGGTCCCTCCAGAACGCATCTGCAGGACTCATCCCGACGATGTCAATGACAACAGTGAAGAGGACGAGAATGAAGATTCACGTCTAGAACACGTTCATCTTGAAAACAACTACATCAACACGAGACAGCTGTCACCGCATGCATTTTCGTGCATAAGATCCTATTGCAGTGTTGTTCTTAAACCACAGAAGAGTAAATAAATATCTAACTTTTGCATTGCAAAACCTCTCTCTAGACAAACAGGTTTATTTATTCTCTGCTACCAAAAGGTCTGTCTATTTCTGATCTAAACCCTTTTACTGCGATAAATTATATAGAAGACATTATTTACTGTAGTAAGGTATTGGTGCATTTCTTTATATTGTTTCATTATATGAAAGGTTAAATGTAAAAATAGAAGCTCAAGACTGTCATAAATTTCTATTTCCATTTCTACTGACGAAACTTCTACTTCAACAGATGATATTGTGAGCTCAGACACCCTCACGTCAAATTTCAGAAGAATCATAGGATATGCTGAGTGGGAAGGGACCCACAAGGATCACAGAGTCCACACCTGGGTCCTCACCATATGCCTGAGAGCACATTCAAAAGATAATAATATAGCTAAACACTCAACTTGTTCCAATTTAAACTGACTAATTGAATTTAAGTCATTTTAAATGATGGCATTAGCTTTAAAAATGATACAAATGAAAATCCCTAAACTATGAACATTCAAGTAGTGCAAGGATCAAATTTCTTAAAACATACCTGGTACTGGAGAAATTTCCTACACAGATTTTTTTCTCTTCCACCTGACATTTCAAGGAAAAAATACTAAACTCTTTGTTTTAGAGAGATGACCCCAGTATTCAAGTGCAGAATTTGATGAGTTAGAGGAACTAATTTCTGTCTGGATTTTTTAAACAGTCTATAAATTATTATCTTTTATTATTATTATTTTTAAACAAGGATGGTAGGTCCCATTCACTTGCACAATCCTTAGTTTAATCAGATTTTTATACTGTACAGGAACAGGATCATGTTGCCTATTTATATGACTAATTAGACCTCCTTGAAACTTTCAAACATCCAGTTAGTAGTTATTTGAAAACTTCTAGATAGTCAAAAGATCACACTTGTAGAGACAATATTGATACAGCAGTTTCAGGTGATTTGATATTAATGTTTGCTTAGGTACACAAAGTAAGTATTTATGAATAGATCTGTATCCCTAGAAAGGAGTTCAATCTCTTGGAGAATTCAAAGGAAAGAAGCCTTTTTAATATTCTGCTCCGGTTTTAATATTACATTCTTTTTCTAAAGTGTTCTATTTTTTTTTTTTAAATAGAAAATACCTAATATTTTTCTTTTAAAGAATAAATTCCATTAAAATTCAAAGTAACTCTAACATCTTTCATATTTATTAAATTCTACAGTACTTTTTTGAAAGAGTAGGCTTGTGATAGGAAATGATCAGAGATAACTGACAAATCATTTTTCACACAATTACTTTCCACTTGCTCTTGGGCTATTCTGTAAGGAATGAAAAAAAAATTACTCTTTTCTCCAGTACTATAGGCATGCTGCTTAATCTTCAGAATGGGTGGGAACAAAGGATGAAATAGCTTAATATAGGGACTGACATTTCAAAAGGCATATAAAAGCTGTAAGCAACTGCACACCATAAAAACCTTCTAGGGATACATATCAACTACTGAATTGTAATTTTCTTCCCTTCACTCTGGAATTGAGGGTTTCATGATGCATTTCCCAAACATCCCAATCTACTGCCAGCAAATGTGCTATATAATTAGCATAAATACATCACTCATGACCACTTAACGGTGAAGGTTCCTCCCCTCCCCCATTTTAACGTACTATAGACAGTCTATACAAACACCTGACATCTGTTTTCTCTGAAGCTATACAATCATGATGAAAGCAAAATTACCTTGTTCTCTCTTATTCATATAAACTATTACCTGCAAGGCACATTGGTACTTCATGTGCAGTTAAAATACAATGTATCTCTTGTACGAAAAAATTCTAAGATATGTGAACTTTTGTAAAAAGATTGCTTTGGATATTTTGTTGGTCACTAGTCATATGGTAATGATTTCTTTCTCCAGTATGTGCTTTTTCACTTTTAAGATACCATAAAAGTGAATTTTAAGCAAGTCATTTGTCTTAGATCTTTCCTCCGGTCACTTAATACAATGAGTACCACGCTTATTTGAAGCTACGCTATGATGAGTTGTTCATACAAGAAGCACTTGATAACATAACATGACAAAGTAAAGTTATGGTACAAATACAATGCCATAGCAGTGAAACAGAGACTGAAGGAAACACCTTCTGGAGACAGCACAGAACAGTAGCACAGGCAAAAGACCAAGAAGAAAGAAGTCAAGGGATGGATGTTATGTAACAAATGGATGGTTGCTCACTTAAGAAATACACGGACAATTAAACTTGATAACATTTCCATATGCCAAATGTAAGCAGTTTAAGTCTGCTCACTCTTCAAAATCAGCCGCTAAATTGGAAGTGAAAAGGGGTTTATAATAAAATAAATAAATCCCTCTACATTTTAAGAGTGAGTCTCAAATAATTTTATAAACAGGCCTATAACCATTTTACAGCTTGTGACAGTAAGACAGAGAAGTGACGTGACCATTCTTGGTCAAGAAAAATATGGGAACAAAGTCAGAATCTTCTGGCCACCAGAAGGGTAAAAATATGCAAAGACAGCTCAACAAACAAGAAAATAGTAGTAATAAAAACCCCTACAGCTACTGTTTATTCTCTAAAATATGTTTGAGTAAATAACCTTTGCAGGCTTGCATTGTAATTTAATATACTTGAATAGGCATTTAAGAATAGAATATAGTTCTGTTAAAGTATTATTTGTCTCAGAAGGCTCCTATAGAAATACTATGAAACACACCCTGTAATAATCTTCTTGTAATATTCTCCTGGAATTGAAATAATTTGTGTGAGCCCCAGTGGCACCAATCTCTCGAAAATCTGTTAAGTCTTATAGAAGTTGACACCACCTGATCAACAAGAAGCTCAGCTGAGTTGCTTGGAGAGACTTCCCATTACTCCTAGTCAGATGGCATAATGACTGCCAACAGGAGTTCAGTGCGTGCAAACATGCAAATACTTGCTGAGAATGTGGCTGAGGAAGCAAATTGTTAAGCTGATCTTTTATCAAGTAACAATATTGAACCAAAATCAGGTTTGGGTGGATGCACAGAAGTGCTCTCATTTCTCCTGTTCTCCACATGCAGAAGTAGCTGCAGTTCATATTCGTGGAGAGAATCAAGAAAGAACAAGCTGCAGATTGCTAAGACTGCAAAGAGATGTCTCATTAACAAATTAACCATTTTTTTAAAACCATTTAAGAGAGCAAACTGCTTGGAGTAGGGCAAAAATCTGAATAAAATACTGTTAGCAATCCAGCCATAGACAAATGTAAGGTACATATATCTGAACACATAGGTGTAATGTGTATGTTGAAACTATGAGAGGGTAATATAAAGGCGGTAAGAGGCCAAGAACTGCAAAGGTTAGGATTCAACAGCATTAGTAACTCCAAAACCACAATGCTTTTAGGCACAAGAGGAAATTTGGGGCTTTATATTCTGTTATATTTCTAAGTCATTATTTGTACTGTTCACGTGTGCATCATACATACATACAAGTTCTTACTTGGACAAGGGCTGCTAAATCCTTCAGGCAAGTCCCATTATAAGCTCAAACATGATGCTAATGCTTCACCGTAACAGAACATATCTTGTGATTACCACCTTATTAATAGAAAATAAGTTGGCATTGACATTGAGTAGGATCTTTCCACTGGTTAAATCATAAGAGAACTTTGAGAATCTGCCTGAGTTGTTGTTTTGTGCACAGGGACATACCCATCTGGTAAGATAAAAACTGCAAAGGTGTCCAACAAATAAGGTTGTTACCATGAAAGCTTGGATAGCTTTCTGAGTTTGAAGCAATAATTAGAGTCAATGTTTCCTCTAAGATAATGTATAAGCACTTCCTTTTGAAAAAAGGCAAGAAATAATAATAATAATAATAATAATACAGAAATTAATAGTAATTTCAGTTGAATCTAAGTGAAATTGCTATTATTTCTTCCATGTGTTGAGGCTGTTAGAACCTTTACATTCCCCAAAATGTAGAGCCCATAGTAAGTGCATACTGTTCTCCATTTTCTGTTTCAGTTTAATGAAGAATAAAGAGATCCCCTGCTGTCAAAGCTAGAAATCACTCAGCTTTGCCCCAAAAAGAAGTTTCAGGCATGACTAGTAGCTTCCTAATGGCCCAAGACAACAAAGTGAATTTCACCCAATTAATTCTGTTTTACATAACACTATAGAGAGTTGCTGACACCATTTCTGAATTTTGATTCTGAAACACGCATCATGCTTTCACATACTGCAAAAATACCTTGGTGTTCAATAAGAAAAAAAAAAAGATCAGAGCTGAAAAATATGATTTCATCATTTCTCTACCAACAACTTGGTTGCTACTTTACAAAAAGAAACTTTTAATATTTCTCAAGGGGCAACCTTTTTTAAAAAACTATATCATGGCAACAAAATAAACAGTTGGTCATTTCTGTTTTACAGTAACACAAATGTTAACTAGTTGAAACTCTCATGAAAAATATTTTCTAATTTGAAATACTATGTGAAATACTATGTTCTAACACACGTACTTTTCAGAGAATACAAGATTACAGCCAGCAAAATATTAGAAATATGAGAAGATGCTACCAAAATAATTTTACACAATTATCATGATGACATCGATACAAAGCAATTTTCAACAAGCAAGTCTGTAGATTGTAAATTTACAGAGCTAGACAATATCTGGTGCTCTGGAAGTTGGAGGCTCCTTAAAGTAACCCATGAAAACCTCTACTTGTTTGGAGGTGGTGGCACTTAACAGTGTCACTGCAAGGAATTGCCTCCTTGGATTTACAGCCTGAAACAACATGCAAAGGGTCACTCTTTCTGTTTAAGTGTAGAAAAGCAAAATGAGCATGCAGTATCAACATACATTATAACTTTTATACAACTATTTATTGCTAAAAATATTTATCAAGATTATGGAAGACCAAAATTCAGGCCAAATCAGTGCTTAGAGGAGGGTCAGAATAACACTACGACCATCTTGTGGAATGTCCTAACCACAGAGGTGAAGTTCTTTGGAAAGAACGCATGTGTTTAAATTAGACACCTACTTTTAAAGCTTTTTATCCATGCAGGAGACACATAAAGATTCAGTGGACCAGAAATGGCAGTCAACTGTGCACCCTAACCTCATTTGGAGGAAACCCTGCACAATAGCCTTACTGTCTTCTTGAAAAGAGATAGAAGTATAAATGGCAATCCAAAAAGACTAGTTCATAATAATATGCTTGACTCATTCAAAAGACAAACATTTCTGTTTTCTAATGAACAAAAGAGAGTGCCCTGCTGGTATTCTTTATTTAGTAACATTACCCTTCTATTATAGATAGTTACCATTGAATCCCAAATTCTCTATTTCAAGGGAAAAGGCTTTAATTTTATTTCTTTTGGCATCTGAAAAATACTTTAAATGGGGGGAAAAACAGCAGACATGAAATAAGAGCTCTTGTTTAATGATGTCAACAACTTCTGTACAGTTGCGAGGCCCAAAATATTGTGGAAAAATGTTGGAACTCATTTTCCATCTAAAAGTAGGGAAGACGTCAATTACAAAACTCCTAAGATGTATTAAACAGATCTCCCTTTCAGACAAAGAAGTGATCGTCTCACCAACGTGCTTTTTCTTCCCTAAAATATATACTCCTAATATAAATTAACACAATACTTAAAAGTTTTATACTGATTCAGGCATTAAGCCGCTACACCTAAATGTTATCAAGAGTAATTTCAATGATTTTGCTCCAACTGCTAGGGTCATTCAATGGAAATACATTCTTCTGATGATACCAATGTACAAACTACGAAGTATCATTACATATGTCATGTTCCTTGCTAACTGACACCCTGCCCCCGGTTGGGATAAACCCATAAATATTTAGTGCTGTTTTGTTTTTTTCTTTTTTTTCTTTTTTCTTTTTCTTCTTCTTTTCACTTAAAGAAGTGAATAGAGAATATTGAACATAACATTTCAAAAACTTCTTTCATTACAGATGTTGCAGGATGAAAAAGTTGTAACAGATACCACTTGACTAAATTACCTTTGGGAAAACATTATATAGCATTTTGCATTATCTGAAAGAACTTACATAGTCGAGTACTGCATAAAACACTTTGGATCATACTGTAAAACAATTCAGGGTAAGTTATGATCCGCTTTATGATACTGAAATACTTCAGCTAGTAAAGCAAAACTAAGCCAACAGACATTATGGTGTCAAATTTTTCACACAAAAAATAATCAGTCTTAAGGGAACAGCATAAAAAAAATGAAATTATCTTGGGGTGAATCTCAAAACTAAACAAAACAGCTGTCTTAAAAATTGCAGCTTTCATTTGCTTCAGGGAAACTAAAAGCAAAGGAACGTAATAAACTCCAGAACCCTTTCTCCACGGAACTATATTTGGTTATTGTCAAAGACAAGAGACTGGACTAGATGAGCTCTGATTTAATCCAGTACAGCTGTTCTTATGCTCTTATGTACTTTATGCATAGCCCTGTCTAATTGTTGCTGTGAACACAGATTATAAAATTTCCCAATACACAATCTGGGCACTGCAGTGAAGTTTCTTGCAATACTACAGGACTATAATAAAATACAGGACTGTATTAAAAATTCCCAGCACTGAATTAACTTTCCCAGGATACTGCATGATATAAATGAAGGGGAATCTCATTTGAACAGGGAAGTGGGCTACAGAGCTGGTGACAACTTCACTTCCCATCACTGTCCAGGAGCTGTGTGCTGGTTATATTCAAGTTCACACAGATTATATGAATCACTTTACAACATTCACACGCTAAACCTAGAAGCGAAATTGGACCTATATCCCATACAGGTCTGTCTTTGATATCCATATGTGTCACTACAGAAGGCTATAGCCCTTAAGCTCTGTCCTTGTGACTAGAAAAAAAGTCATTTTTACTTATTTTCACACTGGGAGTTCTATCAGCTATCAGTTTTATCAGCTGGGAGTTTTAGTTTTATGGGTAATGAGGTTTATTTAGGGCATTAATTTCAAAGCTGTATATTCAGAAACTGAATTTTTTTTTCAGTCTGGGGAAATGCTGATGTGCAGCACTACCAAGCAGAGCACCATATTAATCTCAAGAAAAATGAAAAATATTATTTCCTCCCCAGATTGCAGCTTCCTCTTATAAATTTCAATTTCATTTCTATGGAAGGGTAAAAGTACACAAAACTATGCTGGATATAATAAGGAGCAAGGCTTTGGGTGGAAATGCCTGAACAGTGCTTGTTTTTCTTAAGGTCCAATGACTATTGTACTAGGCTCAAAAATCTGCCTGGTGTCTGGGACATAAACAGGATTAGCTATTCTTGTTTCCCATGAATACTAAAAGGCAATGACATTCTTGCCATGTGCTTCAGATCCAGTCCAATGAGTCTGCCACCTATAACAGCTACACTTTCTCTACACTCTCCACAACAAGTGAACAAACACTGAAGAGTTGAGTGAATTCCCCGAAGCAAATTCTTCCAGTCTTCCCGAGCCATTCCATTCATTACATGGATTTTTTTTTTCCACGGATTTATGAATTAAAGTAAACAAAAGCATTAATGCTTGCTTCTTTTAAAATGTTCATCTTCAAAAACATTTACTACACAATGTCTTCTTTAATAGGCTGTTATGTAAGGAATTTCTTAGTGCCACTGAGTAAATGATTACTGTGGTTTCACAGAATTTTAATTTCAATTTTGTTTAATTCTTCGTACAAGATACAGATATCCACACAGTTACTAACTATAACAATTTTTGTTATTTGTACCTTCTGATTTAGGTTATTTGTATATATGTAGTGTTGATAAGCAGAGTTATCAAGACCAGCTAATGTACCATCTTCTACAAAGTACTCTGAAACAGTTCTGTTAATTCAGAAAAAAAATAATTTTCATTTCAAGAGTGTAGTATTATGAGTATTTACACAGAAAAAAACGTATCCTTTGCATGCAGTATTTGTAAAATAAATCCATCTTACTCTGTGGGAACTTTTCATATGATAGCCATTCCTAGGGAAAATATATAAAAGCTGACCTATTTTTTTCCACAAGACAGATATTTTTCTCAAAGGAATAATACTGAACACAGCTGTGGAAATACTAGATATTCAACAACACTATCAAACAAGACAAGAATCTTCTAAGTGAATTATGCAATTATATGTTTAAAGGATTAAAATTAGGAAAAAGGATTAAAATTGACTTCATTTTTTTTTCCACAGCGATTTCTCCAAACTCCTGAAAGTTGGCTATTCCATTACATCTTATCCTCCAGTCTCATGCTTTTCGTTCCTTCATATTCAGAGAAGGCCCTTCTGAATATTTCATGGTTCATAACCTTTTTAAAATTAATATTCTTTGTTTAAAAATACATACATACATACATACATACATATATGGCTTGCTTTCTTCTAATGGAAGATGGTTCTGAACTTCAGTAAAAGTTGATTCACTACCAGGGAGAACTCTTCTTCCATTTTTATCAGGAAAGTTTGGCTCTCATAACAGAGAAACTCAGTAAGCAAGACTTTTCCTCTTTCAATTAGACCAATTATAGTCTACATAAATCATTAAAACCTACTACGCTTTCTTACATATTTCCACAGCTGTACTGTACATGTTTCATTCCGTATTTCCTTTAATTTTGAGACTGTCACCCACTCGTTTCACTTGTTACCTCTTTCTTTCTTTCTTTTTTTTTTTTTTTTTTTTTTTTTGCATTGGAAAACACAAAACAATTATTCTTCGTTTTTTGGTGATGCATGGATTCAAACAGACCTGTGTTACATACACGGTGTCCTTATTTTGAAGGCTATTTGGTAATGCCACAAGTGAAAGAAACATCAATTAACTGTGTTTTAGCTGAGGTAAATTTTTGAGGTAGATCTTCTAATCAAAGAACAGCCTGTGGTTTAAGTGAGGATACATGCATCTTTTACCTTAGTTGTAAAACATCTTATACAGAAATTGTAATAAAAAGAAAAAAACACTAGTATAGTTGCAGCCTGAATCATATGCAGACAAATTACCAAAGATGTAGTTTGCCTGTTTGAAAACCAACAAACAAACAAATGTTACACATTGGTAAGGAATGTACTTTCCAAAGTCAAAGCTATTTAGCACTGCCGACAGCAAACCGAATGGAAATTACCATTTTGTGTAATACAAGTGTTCAAGAAAAAAATCATAGCCTCTGCTTTACAAATTGTTCTACAAAGAAAAGATCTCATTTTCCATACCACAAGTTAATATGGAATTATGATATATGTTTTTCTTTCAATTTACATAAGCATTTCCACTGAGTGGTAAAAGTAACTTCTATCATTAGTGAATTTCTATCTACAATAAAAAGCAGTGTAAAACCATCCAGGCAACCAAACATCTTAACTAATGCATTCCTGTATTTTCAACCAAATAACTTGAAAAATAGAACATCAAGATATCTGTCCAACAACTCCAACTCTCCAACTTCTCTGCTAGTTTCTATGTGGTATTTTAGCTTAACTGACAAGTTTTTTTACTCTTAGGTTTTCTTTGATTTTCTTGGTAACTCTGCTGTAACACCTACCACACCACAGCTCTCCATGTGTAGTGGCAAGCAAGACTGAGCCAACACAGGTTCCAACAGCCACAGACTTTGGCAAGGCCTTTGATGTTTTTTTAAGTCAAAGTAGCCACTTTTAGGAAAGGCTAGAGAAGAATTCATCTTTTTGAGTATCACATACCCACACGGGGAATATTGGCAAGAATGTGCCTGTTACTTAATACATGCAAGCTTTATTTTTTTTAAATATGTAAGTGCAACTAGTATGAAAAGCTGCAAAACCTAAAAATATTTTCATAGAAAATATTAGATCTAGTTATTTAATTATCATGTTATCTCATTTTCATAGAAAATATAGATCTAGTTATTAGATCTGTTACAGTACATCATATATTGCAAGGTTTTCTTCATTTACACATTTAGTTTCTGTATTTGTACCTTTTCTTCTTACCTTTACTTGTGGTTTCCCCCACAGGTGAAACAGGAAAAGAGCACATGCTAAAAATCAGCATTATATGAGCAGTTAAAGTAATGTTAATTATTTTTTTTCTTTTTTTTTTCTTTTTTTTTTAAATGCCAACTTGGAAAAAACCCCTACATATTACCTAGTACCCATGATTTCATGATTCCATAATTACATGATAAAATAGTATTAAAACTATAAGAGCTGTGGTTAACTAAAAATGAAGCACACTCTTTCAGAGGTGTCCCAGCCTCTTTAGTGTTAGACCCAACCTAGAAGGACGGATACTGCTACTGTGCCAATGGCAAACAAACGAGACACTCCTACAGAATTCCCAGGAGCAAAACATGCATCTGAGAACACAGGCTAGATTAAGTAATATGGTAGGGCATGCACTCCTTTAGTGAGCTAATAGCCTTTTTTCTATTAGTAATGTTTCTGAAAGCTTTCACTTCAACTATTCCACAATAACAAACTGCTTGTTTCAAAACTTGCAAACCGAGTTTGGAAATCTTCCTAGAAATACTGTTACTTTTTCCAGCTACAAAACAGTATATGCTCAAAGTGCATGCAACCAATTTGCAGACCCATGTTCTTCATTAGACCTAAAAGTGCAAACTGTTGACAGTTACTATGCTATAGATGTCATATTTACTGCTTTCATTTTTAATAGTTTCTATCGTAAACTGAGTGAAAGTCATCTTCTATTGGATCCTTGAATTTCTACAGTAATACACATTACTTTTGCTGATAAGCAATGCTAGAAGAAAGCATGACACCAAATTAAATTATCTTTGCAGTCTGGCATACTCTGAATACTTTTTTTTTTTCCTTTTTTTTCCCCCTTCTGTAATACAAAAGACTAGATGGACATATTTTTTTTTTCTTACAACTACCACAATTACCAATTAAATGGAAGTTGATGACAGATATTGCTTTAAATGCTGTTTTTAGGTTCTGAACAATATGAATCTGTCAAAAGGTTGCATATAAGAAAACTATCATTTACACTTCTATATTATTCATACTGTTAAAACAACAGGAAAAATGGAAAAAATCAGCATATCCTTTCTTTGCAGGTGACCAGGTTTTATTAAGTTATTAAATTTTAACAGTAAATACTTGATATTCTATGAGGAAATGTTGTGCTCAGTCAAGTTTGTGTTCAGAAACAAAAAATTCTCCTTATTATCTGAGTGATTCAGTAGTTTGGCACTGATTGCAGAACTTTTCATTTTAACTACTGTTTGATTTTCCATGAAAGAATGTCTGGTGTTTCCAAAGTCTGTAAGAAAGATAAGTATCCGTATTCCATAAAAATGTCATCTAACACCATCCAAACTTGTAAGTAGCACCAACAGCAAGACTAACAATTGACATGTACTGAAACCAAAACTATTTCAAGACCTTCATCCATCAAGCAGGTTATTTTTCAGGCTGAGCAGACTGCTGATCCAGTTAAATGCACAAACTTTGTACAGGATCAAGGAGATCAGCATCAAGATAGGGAGAAGCTGGCCAGGGATTTCTTAAGCTGGGGATTTCTTAAACTAGCATTCCCACCCACACCAAGAAATTTGTATTCATCTATAGCCTAAGGTAGAACAAAGCTAACTTACTCTCCTAAGGCAAGGCAAACCAACTGCAAAGATGAAAAATAAAACCTGTCTCTTCAGGTTACTACTCTGCCTCTCCGGTCAGTCATGTCTGCCACAGTACTGCATGCATAAAACACTACAAATATAGGAAGAAATCTTATTATCAGTGAATGTCAGCAGCATCTGATAAGTCTAACAATCATGTGGGAGCATGTACGTGCACACCGGACTTTATAGCTCCTCTAACACCGCAAGCTATGACTTGACTTTCAGGATTGACATGTTGCTAATAAAGGCCAGACTGTAAAATGAAACAGAGCGCTTTGTTGCAGTTTCTAAATCAGCTGCCAAAAATATGTGAAAAAGTACACGCCAATTAACAAGTGACAGTTAGTTCATACAAGCTAATAAATAAATATGATTATTTAATATATTTACATATAAATACTGAGGAGTCAGGATGAAGCACAGAAGCAGCAGAGGACAGTTTTTCTGAACTCAGCTAGTTTGAATGGTGTAGTTCAACTGCAGCCAAAACACAGCTAAACCCAAACTGTGGGACTGTGCTCCACATGGGCTGCTTGTGAGCATGAAAGGAATATGTCATCTTATTAAAATGTGATGGGCAGTCTCCAAGACAGATTTTTGCAGTTGATGTTAGATTCATCACTTTATGTAAACCACATTTATAAACAGTGCTAGTCAATGAAAAAGTATTTGTTTTGCCTTACAATAACAAATATATACAAGATCCGCTTAAAAAAAGACTCCTATGTAAGCATAACCCACACATGGCAGCATATGCTTGACTACTCAAACATATCAAGTACTAGAAACATAGTTACTTTTGATGAAGAAAATGAAGATAGCATTTTATTTCAATGCTGTGACAAAGTTAAATATAAAACACCATCCAAACTTTTTTCATTTGCATATTTCACCATGGTGAAAGGCAGTATTCGGAACCATGGTTTCTTGGATATATTTCTGTCCTTTGACTCAGAAATTATTCTCCACTATTTGTATATGTAAGTCAGGCATTTCAAGGCAAGATAGAACTAATATTCTACCAATTCTTTCACTGCTGGAAATAAAAACCACTGAAAGGATCCAAAGATTAACCCCCAATAAACTTTTACTTACTTAAACATACAATATACAGGAGAGTATACATACAGTTGCTTGCCTCTCTCAAAATAAAAGACTCTCTCAAAATAAAGCCACAACACCACGGATTAAATGACTATGACAGACATATTTTTCTGTCAGGCTATTTAAAAACCAAATCTCACTGTTCATGCAACAGCAGGAGCAATAACAGCATCTCCAACAGTATCATCTCCAATCAATTGCTATGTAACAAATCCATTATTCCCTCAAAAAGCTGCAGCTACATCCTTTGACTAGCCACTATACATTCCACAGAAGTACACTGTAGTCTTACCCAAAAAAAGTGAGAGGAGAATTGAACCAAGTACCTAGCATCAAGTCACTCATTTGCACACTCCAGCTTTCATTCAGAACTCTACAATTCTCCTGCTGTGTTGGCTCATGTAGTGCCATTGGGTCCAAAAATTAAAGTATATTGGAAACAGGGATCCTGGAGAGGAATTCTGCAAGAGTAGTTAGTTTTTGTAAATTGGAAATATGCTGCAAATGTTTAAAAGAACTGGCTCAAAAATTAGATTGAAAACCACTGGCCTATTTTAATTTTTAGTACTGCTATTAACAGCCAGCATCTAAAGGTCAGAATTTGGTAGTCAAGTGACCTAAAAAGGTGACTTTGGGGTATTTTGTTTTAGCATGCAATCATATTCATAATGAAAATATGAAACCTGTATTTTGAAGTACTAAACAGGTTTATTACAAGAACAGTATGTCAATGGAAGCAATAATTGTTTCTATCATATTGATATGATAAATGGTACAAAATGAATGAATAATTCATTATAATATAGCATGGTGACATTTCTTCCAGATGCTACTACTGTTTGTGTCAGCTTCATAAGTATGGCTATGACTGACTTTATAGACACCAGAATGTGTTTCTATCATGAAAATCAACCAAAAAGAGAAAAGTTTTAAAAATATCTAGCCAAAACTGGGATGTTGCTAAACACCAGGAACATGGAGCATTGTTGCAAACAAGAATCAACCAAAACCGTTGATTCAACACCTTCATATTGAAATAAGTGAAAAAGAAGAAACCAATACATTCATATCAGAACCCTCAGACTCTCCTCTCTTCTATTAAAGAGCCAAGAAAATGTTGGAGTTTTTTTTAGATAGCAATTTAATACAAATTTGCTCAAGTAAATGCATCCAAACCAACCTATTCAAAACACAGGGGTGTTTGCTTAGGAAGCTTTGGTTTCTAAATACAGGCAAGAGAGTGCAGATATATGCAATTTGAGATTTCAAAAGAGTTTAAGATTATCTCTCAGATTTTTATGTGGGAATATGATTGCTCTTAAAACTGTAATTTCATTCTTTGGGAACTGTGATAGGGAGAATGGTTCTCATCATTCATCTACTGGAACTGGAGCACATGCAAAAACAATGCAGGAGGTAACACAAGCCTTATCTTGTTTGGTATGACAGCACCAAAGTTTTAATTTTGGGCACAGTATCTTTTTCTTCCTTAAGAAAATAATGGTAGACGAATTAACTAACACGTGACTTCAACTGTCATTTTGCAAACACCACCACTTTACACATAGGTTAAAATAAAATTTCAATCTGTATTTTCCTGCAGCAAGATCAGAGTTTTAACCCTGAAAGGAACTAATTAAAGAAATAGATGTGTCAGATGTGCACAAAATCAGGTAGATATAATGTATTGTAAATTTAAAGACACAAACTCTGATACTTCTGCTTTAGGTAAACTCAGTCATACAGTTCTGAATCAGGCAGAAGTAGGCAGCCTACTCAAGGTAAACACCAAATAAACCAGTTTCTATGCATTGTGCTGGACATATAAAACAATAAGTCATTGCAAATTCTCAGGGAGTTTATTTTAAGTTCACAACTCCTTATCACAGAATATTGCAAATACTGCCTCTGTTTTAAAACAAAGATATGCTTAATTTCTCATATACAGTAGAAGTTAACTGCATTGACTAATAAAACCTGATCTGTATTTTATGAGCTTGAACCATCTCCCCTAGCCAGACAATAGTCTACTGAAAGCAAGGGCAGCATTTATACAGCACTACACAACAAAGTACTAAATTTGTAACTTTAGAAAGGTTTGGTTACAGGCAGATCACTCACTACAGGCTATTGGTTTACCCTGCCACTGGCTATAGTTTTATACTTTTATTAGTGGCATACTTTTTGAAGAATAACAACTAACGAAATCATAAATAAGAAGCGTGATTCCATAGAAGGAATGACCTGAAATGGACCTCACTGTACTTCCAGTGGCCTGATGTCAACTATTATTAAACTACAGGTTTTACAAAGTCTTCCACTAGACGTCTAGAGTTAAGCCAGAAGTTTTGGCTGTCATACAGGCAGTGATGAAAAACATATGAGTGGTAACAAGTCGTCTTAATATCGTTCTTCAGTACTAAGATGGGCTAATCTGAAGCAGCAGTTTACTCGGGTGTCACCCAGGGTGCCAGGAGGATCAAGAAGTTTGGAAGTGGAATTTTTCTTTATACCTACTTTCCACTTCACAGCATTCAGCCTAATTTCCTTTCTCTCTCTTTTTAAAAAATGAAATAACTGGACAAAAAGATCTCAGGTGGATTATCACAGTGCTTCTGGAAGAACTATCAAACTTACAAGGTATGTCCAGATTGAATACCTATTATATTTAAATAGCAATAAAGAATTAACGAAGAGGTTGTCAGTCACTTTGTGCAGATAAGTAACATCAGTCGAAGAGGTTGTCAGTCACTTTGTGCAGATAAGTAACATCAGTTAATCTAGAGTTAGAGCTACCACTTTTTAATGAAACATTTGAAAATCTACTTTGCAGCTGAAATAATTCTGATTACTACATCTGGCTGCAAAGCAAAAAAAAAAAAAAAAAAAAAGGCTACAGTGAACTGATTAACTCTTAAAGAAATACTTGTCATATCTTCTTAACAACTATCAAGAAACATTTTTCCTCAATTCTTACTATTTATGAAAATTTATGTTACATTTATAATAGTTGCTATATTTACAACATAGTGTTAACTATTGTAATTAGGTATGCAAGGAGGGCTTTTTAAATTAGATAACAGCAAAGTAATTGAAAATGGCATATGAAAGTGATAAGCTTCTTGAAATAAAAATAACCTAAAAATGCTCTCAGGTCATGTTCAGTAACACAAGTCAAGCAACATTTCCTATGAAAAGAAAATATTTTCTAAAAATATCTTAGTTTATAAACAAGCTATTCATTATTATACAACATAGTTTCAATATTGGACTATTTCTCAAGAAACAATAATTATTCAGTAATCTAACTAACCAAAATATTATCTCCTGGTTTTAATTAAGCAACTTAAAAATCAGTAGAGAGTAGACAAAGAGTTAAACAGAAACACATTTATTTCTGGAATGGGACAATGACTAATAGAACCAGAACTATTTTTAAATATAGCTTTCAAAACAGCTATGGTCTTGCCTTTCTTTGGACAAAATCTGTGCACAGTGCAATGATTTGTGTTATTAATGAACACAGGGATTTTTCTCTGCCTCTGAAAAGACCACCAGTGTATCACTTAAACATTTCCTTTTCAGAAACAATGCCACAGAAATTTGCCTCCCTACATAACCAGAAGTAATTTCTAAATATAATTCTTAGACTTTTTAAGTCTTAGATTCTTACCTATTAACTCCTTCAGTGTTGCAACTGGTAAGACAACAAATGCAACATGCTGCAGGAATGCCAAGGAATCCAGCCTTTTTTTTCATGTAGACATCCCATACTAGCAACATAACTTCTGTCCCCATAAAGAGTGCTTGCCCTTCCATAATTCATGTTTAGAAGTTTCATGTCACTGAACTGTTGCCCATTTATGTGGGAATTTCCCACACAGTCTGTAAATAGTTTTAATCGTATTCACATACTATGAAATCACCTGCATTCGTCAGTTCGAAATGATAAATATTATCCTAAATTAACAGCAGAAAGTTTGTATCTTCTACATGCTATTTGGCATTCTGTGTTTTGGTAAAGATAATCACATTGGTGAAGATAAATACGTCCCAAGCAATAATCACAGCATTTTTAGGATTCAAAGTCAACAGCATCTCTACGTGTAAAGTGCACTCTCCAGATTCAGTTACCTCACTTTGAGGTGCCTTGAGTTCCAGTGAAAAGGTGTTTGTTATTCAGAAGTTTTTTGTACCGAAGGAAAGGAGGATTGCTACAAAAATGCAATCTCGTGAGCTCTCCCTGAATGCATTTGTCTAAACAAGAGTCACCCTTTCAGATTATTATTCAGTAAAACACCTGAGTCTGTCTAGCAGCTTGCCTACGTCAAAAATGACTGTGACAATCTCTTATCCTTCTGTCTTCCTATTTAGCATTCCTTCCCCCTAAGCTAGGCCGTTCCCACCCATTCCTTTGCACTGGCTCTGATACCAGAGTGATTTAGTGTGTTCACCTGGAAAGAATGTGTGTTTTTTTCCTTGCTCACATCAGTTTTCTGCTGGTTTAGTGAGTTCAATCAGCTCAGTGAGCAGCCGGAATGGAAGAGCTGGTCTGAGAGAGTAAAATATTTGTCTTGGAGCTGAACCAGCCTGAAGTGGCAGTAGTGAGCCATTAGTACTGTTGTATTCATGAGCTATGTTTTCTGAAACAACTGGTAAAACACTTAATTAACTTATCATGGTAAAATAATTAAAGTATTTAAAGAAAAGTCTTTACAAACTTGAATTTTAGACTTTCATTTTTTAACTTCACTTATTCTTGAAGTTTAAGCATGCAGAATTTTTGTACAAGTGCTTTGAGATGAGCTACAGTCAGAGCATTTCTACAGAGACCTATCAACAGCTATTTACTGGGAAATTCAAAAACTCAGCCAGGAAAAAAAAAACATAAAACCTCCATAAAGCCACATGTAGTTCTTTGGCCAATGCAATGCTGGAGTCAAACTTGGTTGCTGCTGCTAGCTATGAAGTCAATAAGTAATAAGGATCTCCTAATGACAAAAAGGGAAGACGAAGCAAAGGATTTTTCTCTTTCCTAAAAAAATGTATCATAACTCAGGCTTTGTTCTACACAGAGAATTGTTTTTCCAAAATCTAACTTACATGGATAATAAATTTCATCAATGGCATATTGCAACACTACTTTTGCAGAGGTGTTTATGAACAACAGCTATTTTTTAAAAGCTGGTATTGGCCACTTTTCCAGTTGCAGCCTCAACCTTTACATAGTTTGAAATCATGATAAGTTTATTGAACATCTGAAAGGAAAGATGCAATCCATTTGCTACGGGTGCAAGCATGGAAACAGATGCGACAGAAACCATGTCAATGGCTTCACAAGGCAACTTCCTAGGCACCATTGCCGGACAAGCATTCCAGGAATATACGTGAAAGATTATTGTTTAGGTACTATAAAACTACACAATTAGAAGTCAGCAGGGACTTAGCAACTAAATGTCCCATGACAAGATATACACTCTGAAGCTTGATATCTTACATACACAAACTGTACAACACTGAATACAGGTCAGTCAATTCGGAGCTAACCAGCCAGGGCAAGACCAGCTTAACATATTGGAAAACTCAGCCGCTAAAGCACTTGTCCAAGAACAAGAAGAACTCAGAAATCTGAAAGGCTTCAAACTCCTTATCTCTTCAGCATTTTATATGACAAAAGTGTTGGAAATTTTGACGGTTTTGCTGAGGCTGAAATACAAGATTGATAGGAACAGAGAGTCAAAAGGTGTACAGCCAAACAAGGCTGCGGTTCTCTCCAAACAAACAAATGTAGGTTCCACATCTTGATCTCCACACCATTTATTTTTGTTGACACTTCCAAGAAAACACATTGCATAGGATTGCAAGTACAACTATAGAATTCTTTCTAGGAGCATTGGAACAGAACAGTACTTTGAACACATAGAAGAATACATGGGAAAATAGATGTGAATGTTCTTCTAAGAGGCTGCTAAATCAGTAAAAGAAACTGTGCTCAAATGAGCACTCAACTGCAAGATTACAATAGATATTAAATTCAGAGTCATGCATCGCATACCTGAAAGATACAATGTGTACTGTGCTTCTGCTTTCAGACATGTATTTGCGGTAAAGAGGTTACTTCTCTTTGAAATGGCAAATTTTATGTAATCTAAATACTGTTAGGTTTTATCATTTTATACACCCTGAAACATACACAATCACACTAGTAGAATGCATACAACAGACAGCATTTTAATGTAGTTAGAACCCTATATAAGAAACATCAAAATCATCTTGGAAAAAAATAACACAATAAAATCCCCCGAACTCTGTATTAAGCCAAGCCACCACGCTTGTACAAACCAGTGTACTCCTTTTCCTGTGATTGAGAACCAATGACAAAAGGTCTACATAAAGATATTTTCCAGCTATAAACAGATCAACAAGTGTATAATTAGGTGATCAAACAAGAATTGACATCCGTTTAGTATTTCCCTAAAGAGATTTATGATAGTCTAAACAGATAGTTTTATAAACAGGATATGTATAATAAAATTTACAATAGCCTCTCTTGGTTTGCACAGCTTACTGTAATATCTGAACTGCTTCCTGAATTGGGCTTTGGAAGAGAAAAATGTAGAGTTGAGAGCTGAATTTACACGTCTTTTTTTTTTTTTTTTCTTTTAATGATAGTTGGCTTGTGAAAAAAAGCACTTTACTCACCCTTTATGATAATCTCTGAAAATACTCCAAGAGAACTCTTAGAGGTGTGATTAATTCATCAGTTTCTACTTGCTAACAGTTGACTAACTCTCATCTTAAGTGAATCCCCATATGAAAGAGACTGAAAACAGCTCTGGGGGTCCTGGTGGACGACAGGTTGGCCATGAGCCCGCACTGTGCCCTTGTGGCCAAGAGGGCTAATGGGATCCTGGTGTGCATTAAAAGGAGTATGGCCAGCAGGTCAAGGGAGGTGATCCTCCCCCTCTATTCTGCCCTGGTCAGACCTCACCCGGAGTACTGTGTCCAGTTCTGGGCTCTCCGGCACAAGAAAGACAAGGATCTCCTGGAAAGAGTCCAGCAGAGGCCACAAAGATGATACGGGGCCTGGAACATCTTCCTTATGAGGAAAGGCTGAGAGACCTGGGGCTGTTCAGCCTGGAGAAGAGAAGACTGAGAGGGGACCTCCTCAGTGTAGATAAATATCTGAGGGGTGGGGGACAGAAGGATGTAGCCAACCTCTTCTCAGTGGTTTGTGGGGATAGGACAAGGGGCAATGGCTGCAAGTTAGAACATAGGAAGTTCCGCACTGACATGCAAAAGAACTTCACGGTGAGGGTGACAGAGCACTGGAACAGGCTGCCCGGGGAGGTTGTGGAGTCTCCTTCTCTGGAGATATTCAAGGCCTGTCTGGACACCTACCTGGGCAGCCTGCTCTGAGGATCCTGCTTTGGCAGGGGGGTTGGACCCAATGATCTTTCGAGGTCCCTTCCAACCCCTACAGTTCTGTGATTCTGTGATTCAGGCAAACACAGCTAATGAACCATTTCAGGTTGACACTAATTACTTCCTTTATAAACACGACTTTAACATCACCAATTAAAGAGCAGCAGCCAGTATCTCCAACAAGAGAGAGGCCTTTTTGACGAGATATTCCTCACCGGTACCATCTGGCAGAATTCCTGTGACTTGATGAGATCCCTCATTTCTGATACCTACCTTGCTCACAGCGTTTCTTACATGCTTGAAAGCAATTTCTAACCAAAATGTCATATATGTATACATAATAAAACTTAAAATTACTTTTTGTAACTTCAAGATGACAATGCACAGATGTCTCTGAGGCACACAGTCTAGTTCATGAGACCATACTGCCAACCACCTTCTCAGCAACATTTATACACAGAGTTTAAAAACAGTGAAAAAGGGGAGTGGAAGCCTCAAACTCCAACCCACGCCATTAGGATTTGCAGTACCAATACAGAATTTAATCTATATTAGCTTCAGTGTTGGTATGTTTCTTCAAAAGTGGAGAGAAGCTAATTGCTCATACCTGATTCTTTATCTCCTTGTAGCATTGGATATCCCGGCCGTAACATTTTAGGTACTTGCTTTTAGAACCTATATGAATTCAATAATTACAGCCTTCTCTTAGAGAGCTGCAAAGCATTCAGTGGCGATTCGCATTGCCTCTTTTTTCCTTGCAGTCTAGTTTTACAGGAAAATTTGGTCAATAAAATAACTTTTAGAATAAAAACAGAACACGTATAAAATATCCAAAGGCTTTGAACTATGGATCATCATCACTCAGGTAACACCGTGTACTGTAGTTAAGGACGAGACAATTTAGTGTCCTGGTTTTCCCAGTCAGAGGGGGCTAAAAGTAACCTGGTAAAAGTACGTTTCAAAGAATCTGAATGAAATTGAATTAACAGTTGGAATAGGACAGAGTTTGCCATATTTTTTAAAGACAAATCTACTTTTGAAACCATTGGCAGACTGCGTATTCCTCTCAAGAATATCAGAAAAAGATACCTGTAGCTACCTGACATGGGTTTTTCTGCTTTGAACGTGCCCTAAGTGATCCAACATCTTTGTGTCTTCCAAACTGAATAGATAAAAAAGCTAGTTAAAAGCAATGCACATTTGCCAACATATTCCATTAAACATATTTTAATTAAGAATTAATAAAAGAAATCCAATTCAAAATTCTGGTAAAATCTGCTACAAAACTACACTCCATTCTTTTAAAATCCTTGATTAAACAGTATTTTGCTTCAGAGGCCTAGTAAATGATGAAATTATTTTTTAAACTCAACTAAAAGAGCCTCAACATAACACTAATTTCTAATGGATTTCACTTAATTTTGATATTTTCTTGTAATATATAATTTTACAATAATAATTTCAATATTTTTATACTTCTGTCTTATAAATATTCTTTAACCTTCATATACTAATTAAACTCTAATATTCATAGCAGACCATTTTTCAGCTAAGTGAAGATATTCTTGTGAAAACAATACTTCTGTTTGCTTTTTCACATGCACTGATTCTTGTATTTAGGGTTTCCATTTGTTTGTTTACTTTCCCATTCAAGGTTGACTATCCTGATCAAGAAGACATGAAAGAGTACACACTTCTTCTCTTCTTGGCACTGTGCTCTGCTAAATCTCTCACTGGTCCTTCATATTTTACACTAAAGAATATGATGCTTCAAGACATGGAAGAAGAGGAAGAAGATGACGATGATGACAATTCTCTGTTTCCAACCACTGAACCAATTATACCACTGATTCCTTTTGATCTATTCCCAACATGCCCCTTTGGATGCCAGTGCTACGTGAGAGTTGTCCACTGCTCTGATCTAGGTAAGAATTAATTAGCGTGCCTGCTGTCCACTGGGTTCTCCTTTGGAGAAGTTTTTCCTTTTGAAAGATGAGTTCTACAGCTCCAGTTCTATGGCACACCTTCATGTGTTCCTACACTAGTCATTTCCAAAAAAAGCTTACACTATTTTTCCAATCAGGCATGCAAACAACATCAGCTGTGCCAAGCACTTTTTTACAGAATAAATGTTTCCCAGACTTAATGTGTATCAGTTCAGGAAATTAATAAACTGCTACAGCCACCTTCCAATAACAATGACTTCTATTGATAACAACATAAAATGGAAAGGTATTTAGAAAATTTAGCTTTTTATCCACTAAAAGAGTAATCTCAGAATGTGAAGATGCTAATATATTAACATTTTTATTGTACTGTCTGCTGCTTCTTTTGCTTCCATGATGTTACGTCCAGAGGAGTACAAAAATTTCCTGCATCTTCTGTTTGCATTAGACAAGCTCCCCTCTCTCAGAAAAGACTATTGCTACAGTACTTTACTCACAATTACAAAGCAACGGGTAAAAAACAAGACAGGACAGCAAAGGAAAAATAGGCCATAAATAAACCACTATTAAGTTATAAAGCAAATACACAAATGGGATACAAACTATTTGCTTAGCTTAACTTCCATTACAACTGCACATCACTGGTAACAACATTTTAAACAAAGGCAAACCTGCTACTGTTAACTCATTCGCAAATGTTCAAAATCCCTAAGTATGAATTCATTATTTATTGCTCTAATTATAGTTAGTTTTCACTGAAATTTTTCAACAATTCAGGGTAGTCAAAGGACCATGCTCCTGCCACTAGCACAGTTGCAATGACATTTATTCTTGTTACAGCTCTTCCACCATCCTAAAATTAATTCTAGATCCCTCATATCTTAGAAACATGAAGTCAATACATGATTTTTTAAATTTTTTTAAAAAAATATGCCATTATTAATGAATCAAAATATCAAGTTACTATCCCTTGGTAGTCTCCTCTGCTGAGTCAGGGCCTCAGATGGCATGAATGGAGTGGTTTTGTAACTGAACAGTAAATGTGACTGGGGAATTTGTACAACTGGTAATTGAGTACTGGAAGCTGGAAGCCTATAGTTTGGCCTCTTCTACCAAGAACACATTTCTCAGCCCTGATGTTAACTGTGTGGCTATTTAAGCAACTGTGCCAGTACAACAGATGCTGAAGGCAGAGAGGAGCATCCAAAGGCAGAGCAGAGATTGCTTAAAGCTACAGCAACAGCCCTGTTTCCAAGGAGCCAGCAACTACAGCTTATCAGAGGACTGCTTTCTCCAGGGACTTCACCAGTTTCTGTGCAGAACAAGCTGTGCTCTGAAGCTGCTTATTTCCCAGATGCAAGGAGAATGTAATGAGCACCCCATGTAACCTTTTAATGGCTAGGAGTAGAAGAAATTATCCACGCATTGTTGTCATCTGTTCCTGCATAATTAGTTCCTCTCAGTATCAAAGCATTCCCTTTCATCTTGTGCTTTATGGCTGCATTTTCTTTCCCATCCTAGCTATCAACAGTCTTACTGCGTTTTTCCATTTAGTAGTTAATTTCTTTGAACATCTACCTAGTCCTGAACTGTTTCTGTTTCTCTCACATACTTAACTAGGTTTGACATCGATACCTCGCAACATTCCACCGGATACGCGTATGATCGACCTTCAGAACAACAAAATTAAAGAGGTCAAGGAAAATGATCTCCAAGGGCTTGTATCACTTTACGTAAGCTTGCTATTTTCCAATTTTGAAATCTTATTTAGCAATTTGAAATATCTTGATACTTTTAAAATATAAATGGTATTTTTCTTCCCCAACAGTACCCATAAAACACAGTCTGATGTCTGCATATTTGGCTGCTCACACATAGTAAGAAGTAGATTACTTTGATATGTAAGAATTATGTTAAAAATCCAGAAAATGTACCAAGTGTATCTTATCAAAAAGATCCTCCAGATTTATTCAATCCTAAGCATGCACAAGAACACTCCTTACATTTTATAGGCCATAAGGCAAGTGCTTCTTTTAATCTGCTTAGCTGTAAAATACTAGAAGGAACAGGGGAAAAACAGAACTGTGTTTTCTTAGGGTATTTTCAAAAGCACACAGTATACAATGAATAGATAGACCACTGAAACCAGGGTTAAAAATCCAATTGACCTGAACAGAAAATGTACCAGCAATGAATTACTGAAAAAGTCATGTGCTTTACTACAGTTTTTTAACATGCTTAAGCAGAGATGTGCAGATAGACTTGAAAATAAGTAGCAATGGTGACTGATAAATCTGGAGTTGCAATACACAATCCTTCCTTTTTAGAAAGAGAAAAAAAGAGACTCAGAGGCCCAGAAAGGGAGGTTAAATCTGTTTTGGAACACAATTTCCACAAGATGTCACTCTAGCTTCAGAACCAACAAATACTGACAAATTTCAAAATTTTCATTGTAAAAATGAAAAATTTGTACCACAAATTATAGAAAATTAAATAATTCTATTCCACATTAGAAAAACATGAAATACATGTTAAACCAATGTAAAACTTTGAACTCTATTTGGTTTCTGAGCAAGAACAGAAAATTTACTGGATCTAAACATTTATGCATTAGCTTTTTAATTATTATGGGTTAAGCTAGGATATAAAAAGTAGGAATCATATAAATTCATCATTTGCAACAAAATGTTTCCAGTTTCCCTTAGGTTTCTCACGTTTGGGTACATGAGGGTAAACAACTCAACAGGGTTTATTTTCAGTATGAAAGCTCTAGTAGACAGTAAACCTCCAAGGACTGAGCAAGTCACTGGAATACATCAGGAATCACCACATTATATATTAGAGTCACTTAATTATGTGATAACTGAAATCTCTGAGCTGCTTTGATTTTTCTCCTCAGTTACCTTGTGATTACATGGCAAGACCCAACAGACTTTTTACAAAAACTAAGTTCTCTTTGTACTCCTTGTCTGAGCACTAGTATCCTTAGCAAAGCCACAGATGGCAGTGTGGATAAGGAAGGAAGCATTTCCAGTTTATTTCCATAAGCTATCTTCATTTTTACTGGGAAGATTACTTCTGTTTTGCTCTATTTTTTTTCCAACTCCATTGAGAAGATAGATGATTGCCAACAGCTCAAAGACGCAAAAAAGGAATGGAAATTAGTAGTTGATACTGTCTATTAGTCTGTATGAAAATACAGAGATGTGATCTGACATGCAAAATAATTTGATATGTCAAGATTTTTGGATGTGTTTACTCATTACATGATCTCTGATAATGAGATTATCACTCACTAGCAGTTTATGTAAAAGCACGTAGGAACAAAGAATAAAAAAGTCCAAAAAAGAACTGGTGTACTATATAGTCAAGAGAGATACTCAAATTCACATGAGCTGAAAAATTATGGCAAATGGATGTCTATCAGTTGTATACAGACATTAACTTTTAAGAAAATCAGATAAAAAACAACTTTTATGACAGCATATTATGTTGAAAATAAAAATCAAGTTCTGAGTTTTGAGAATTTGTCTGCATTAAAATAC
Organism: Netta rufina; assembly: GCF_964035555.1. Classification (NCBI taxonomy): domain Eukaryota; kingdom Metazoa; phylum Chordata; class Aves; order Anseriformes; family Anatidae; genus Netta; species Netta rufina. The sequence continues at coordinate 7,260,519 of NC_140133.1, read as the reverse complement.
AACAACAAAAGATTATAACACTAGTCCAACATCACAAAAGATACAAACATCTTGTTTTACTAATCCTTCCCATTACCACTGGCAGGATACCTTGTCAGGTCTGAGTATTTGATCTCTACCTTCCAGCTGATGTTCCAGCTTCAGTGGTTTTTTTTGTTCTTCACAATGATGTGAAATGCCAAAAAATAAACAGTTTTGTTTTACCAAGCAAAAAGGAGGTGGGCGGGGGGGTGTATATTTAGTAAACAAGTTTCAGTGCCAGAGTTTGGTATTTTAGAAAAATATTTAATTGATAAATTACGTATTAAATTCAAGTTTGCATCATGATAACATACTTGTATAGAGAATTATTTTTTTTTGTATTGCTCTTTCCACATGTCATAGGCACTAGCTTTGAACAACAATAAAATATCCAAGATCCATCCAAAAGCCTTTCTACCAACAAAGAAGTTGCGACGACTGTATTTATCTCATAACCAGCTAACTGAGATCCCAACAAATCTACCAACAACTTTAGCAGAGCTCAGGATTCATGCTAATAAGGTTAAGAAAATCCACAAGGATGCATTTAAAGGAATGAAGTCTTTACATGTTTTGGGTAAGCCTTATTAGAAAAGAAAACTTCCTTATTAAGAAATTAAGATGTTATATACAATTTTCATTCAATCATTTCCCCAATGTGGAATTTCCTCTTTAAGAGATATCTATGCTATAGAAACTATAATTCACCATTTAAATTCCACTTGAAGGTGTTAGGTAGGTAAAGTTTCTGGGAACCCTACAAGTCTGGTTAGACAGCCTTTATTCACTGAAAGCTGTCACTACCATCCTCCAGAACAGGTAATCAAAGTTAAATAAACATCAATACATTTTTAAAACACTAGTGTTAGTAAATAAAATGCAATCAGTTATTTATGACCTAGTTTAACATACACAAAATTCCTATGCCATAAGTATGTTATTTTTTCTCCCCCTTTGACAGAAATGAGTGCAAATCCTCTTAACAATGACGGAATAGAGCCAGGGGCTTTTGAAGGAGTAAATATCTACCACATAAGAATTGCAGAAGCTAAATTAACTTCAATTCCTAAAGGTATGCTTTGTTTTATCTTTTCTATTTTACCTATGCTAGTTTAGTCTTGCATAAAATGCTGTCACATCTATAGGATTGTTAAAAATTTCATACATTGTTTTCTATTGTGCATCCCCTCCAAACCACCTCTTGTCCTCATTTTTGCTTTCTGTACATGGCACTCAATTCTGCACCCTGTGGCATGCACACATGGAGATGCTCTGCTGGCCCCTCTCTTGCCCCCTCCTTCTGGCAGGCAGCCTGGTCCATCATCCAGAGGCTTTTCTCACGAGAAAAATGTGAAAAAAAATGATAGGCAGCACCCACTTCTGGTCTTTCACACCAACTTCTCAAAACTCTTTACAGAGAAAGGATAAAACCTGACACTTGGCTTGGGTAATAAAGGATACCGAAGTCTCACTTCCTTTATGCATTTAATCAAAACCAAAACCTTCACTTTTGAATATTTGAAGTGACTTTTTAGCTCTGCAATATAGCCAGCCCAACATCAACTTCATGCAAAAAACAGAAGTAAGACCACAGCATTTTGTAAGTCTTTTGGTGTGTTTTTCTAAGTGAAATTTATTATTAACTTTTTAATTAAATCCAGCGTAACATACTACAAAATTAAATCACTCTTCCATGTAGAACAATTCATTTCTTGATTTGGAGTAATAATAAATTAAAGCACTAATTTTAGAAACCATTTACCTTTGCATAAGAAAAGTAGGTGTCTTTTTTTTAACAAAACTAAAATGCTGCATGAAAGAAGTCAGTACAACACTTTACATGCCTTTTCTGTAGGTCAACACAGCATGCAACCAAATTCTCATGATTTTGCCCTGCTAAAAACAGCTAGGTAGCGGAAAAAGGGAGGAAAATAAGCATAATACGTTATATTACATCATCCTTCTACTTACAGGGAAAGCAAATGCTAGCCCCTAAGATATTCATTTCCGGATCATTCAGATAAAGAAAGAACTTGTTTCTTATTAAATTCAGTCTCTTCTTCAAGAAAGATCAGATCTAAAACACATCAGTATAGAAGAATGCTAAAACAAATGAATAAACAAAAACCTCACGCCAATTCTTAAGATGAGGTAGTTTTAGGATCAAAAACTACTTGGCTGCTTATAGTAACACTCCCAAACAAAACAAAAAAAAAAAAAAAAGGAAAAAAAAATTCCTCCAGTATTGTCATAATAGCATCTCTTGTCACTTATCAGAAGGAAACATATACATAGAACAATACAAATTTTCATTTTGTTAAGGAGAAATATCCTCTAAAGAAATACAGTATGAGTTCCAACATGTGGGCTCAAACAGGACCATCTTAAACCAGCAGGAATTCATGACGAGGACATTCTACACAAATGGAAAAGAAAGTACACGTGGGGAATCTGGCCTCTTGATACTACCTCAGGCACAAGTAGCAACCCTGTGGAACTGTAAATGGGAATGTAAACTGGGGGGGGGAAAACATGAAAGCATGTCAACCAGCATATAGACAGGCTGTAAAACACAGCCCTTTTCTTCAGTATTCCTGTCTCAGCCAGGGCTGCAACAAGCAGCAGTGGGAGCAGTGCTCTCCTCAGCCATACTAGGATCAGAAAGAGAGTTTTTCTTCCTTGGTGCCAGGGAGCCATCAAGACAAATGCTAGTCAAACTGCAGGTAAGATCAGCAAATGGAAACGTCACTGCCTTCCTTTGCCCTCACTAACAAGATTTTGCATAGAAGACTTCCTGTCTTCTGACCCATTCACAGAGCACACAACCAGCAGTTCTGAACTGGGACTGCTTGGCTCCACGTGAGAAAACAGTTTGCATACCAGCATGGAACAGAACATAGCAGACACCTCACTGTGCTCAGACAAGCCCAAAAGCTTTCCTCACAGATCAGCTGTTAAGAGCTATAATGGAGCAATTGCTACCTCCCTTGGAAGAAAATACGTCCCTACAAAAAAATGAGAAATCACAGGTTCCACAGGAGTAGGAATTTGACTACCAATTGTTAAATAATTGCACGTAACAGCCAACTGACAAGTTTGAAAATCTTAATATTAGCATAGGCACTTTTTTTTTTCTTTTTGAAAAGTTTCTGTTTTAAACAAAGCGATATGGACTTTTTTTTTTTTTAAAGTAGCATGCCTGTACCCAATACCTTTGGTTGAGACAATCCTCCCAAGAATCTTCACCCAACTCCACACAAATGAAAGGAATGTTGTGCATGTAATAAATATTCAAAAGAAAAAACAAAAAACAAAAACCACAACAAACTGATAAATAAGTTGTTGGATTTTTCTCATGCTGAGCATTTTTCCCCAATAGGATTACCTTCAAGCCTACTAGAACTGCATTTAGATGACAATAAGATCACAGCAGTTGAAGTTGAAGACTTTAACCGGTATAAAGACCTTCAAAGGTAAAATCCTCCTGCAGAATGCTTTTATTTGATAAAAGGTCCAAGCTGGCAGGACATCTTATTCAGTACTTCTCTTGTAAATAGGAGAAAAGAGAATTCAAATGTGTATGTTTTAATATGAACTGCCATAAATAAGACCAAACCTTAAATGCACATATACAAACTATACATAAAGAAACATCGGCCACATTATTACACCTTACTTGGAATTCTGAGTAGAAGTGTATGTTAGGAACAGCATCTGATTCTAAAACGTCATCAGCAAATTCTTGCCTCGTGGTGTCTGGAGCAACATATCATGTTCTTTATATAGTATCTCATAATGTGCTGGTAGTAATATGCCACATCTATGTACTGCATGCATACTCAGAGTACACGAGCCTTTGTGGTCACAATATTTATCAACAGTATCTAGTATTTTCCCTAGCCTGTTCCCTACCAGGCCCAGGCCTTTTAACTTCTTTTTCACTCATCTCACAACCCCCCACAAAAAGTGGCATACAGCAACACCAACTGACTTCCCTTTTAGGAACAGAATGCCTTTCTTGCCACTAACCTTATAGGATTTAAGAGCCCTAATAGCTTTTTAACCCAAGAGAAGGCCTAAGGGAATTGGAAAGAGACACTCCTCACATATCCCAAAGAAAAATACAAAAGGATGGCATGAAAAGTGAAATTTGAGTCTTGTGTATACAAATACCTGGGAAAACTTGCAAATTATATAAGAAATAAATTCAGTTCCTGAAAATTAGCTTTAGAGAAACAAAGGAGTTGGTAAAGGAAACAACTTGATAGCTGTTTCCACATGTGATGGGGTTGAACGAAAATAATTGTTTCTGAGGAATGAATCGTGAATGTAGGACAAAAGAAGGAAGTTCTATCTCTAAAGCTCAGTTAAGTACTCTGAAAATAGGGCTGCGCAGCACTGAATTTTTGATTTGGTAATAGAAAGAAATACCAAAGAACTACCAAATGGCTTTTGAATATCACCTTCAGTTTCTAAAGAAATTAAGACAGAAAGGAGAAAAGGGGACTGCAGGATGAGTAGTGACAGCAGCTCCATCTGCCCTAAGTCTCCACCTTCTGAATCACCTTCCTAGCAACACAGGCTGAAGGCTTACACCAAAAAATCTAATTAAAGCCTGATTAAGAAAAACATGGAAGTAGGAGAGAGGATAGTCCTGCTTATTTTTAAAATATAATGGTTTTGACTAGGCTACTGTAGTGGTTTAACCCGGCCGGCAGCTAAACACCACGCAGCCGTTCGCTTACCCTCCCCCCTCCCTCTCTGGGATGGGGGAGAGAAATGGAAAGTGAAGCCCGTGAGTTGAGATAAAGACAGTTTAATAAGACAGGAAAATAATAATAACAAAATAATAATAACAATAATAATAATAATGATACAATGGTGATAATAGGAAAGTAATAATAATATGTACAAACAAGTGATGCACAATGCAATTGCTCACCACCCGCTGACCGATGCCCAGCCTAACCCCGAGCAGTCCGTCCCCCTCCCCCCGGCTAGCCACCCCTATATATTGTTTAGCATGACGTCGGATGGTATGGAATACCCCTTTGGCTAGTTTGGGTCACCTGTCCTGGGTCTGTCCCCTCCCAGCTCTTACTGCACCCCCAGCCTGCCTGTTGGCAGGACAGAGCGAAAGTCTGAGATGTCCTTGGCTTGGTATAAGCACTGCTCTGCAACAATTAAAACATCGGGGTGTTATCAGCACTCTTCTCATCCTAAGCCAAAACACAGCACTCCACCAGCTACTAGGAAGAAAATTAATTCTGTTCTAACTGAAACCAGGACATCTATCCACCCCTTATTCCATACCATTTATGTCATGCTCAGGTTACACTCTTTTCCAGACATTCTAATTAGTCACCTACAGTAGTCATAGTAGTGATAACATACAGTATTATATAGTAATTAACATGGTACAATTCAGTTCATGGGCTATTCTCACCCAGTATTAAATCTCCTTGAGGTACACACCGGACCTCTCCGTTCTTTTGCATCACCCACCAAGTGTATCCAGGTCCCTGAGCGAAAACAATTCCACGAATAGGTTTGCCTTTTCCTGAGGCGGGAGTAGCCCAGACTGTTTTACCCAGCATATTTCTTACATGCACTACAGGAACTTTATCCCCATCTACAGTACGTAACAGGTTTGATTGGGCAGGTCCAGCTCGGTTGGCAGATCCCCTAGTATTGACTAACCAGGTGGCCTTTGCCAAATGCGTATCCCAATTTTTGAATGTCCCAGCGCCCATTGCTTTCAGAAGGATTTGGACTATTTTCTTCCCTTTCTCAAAAACTTCCTCTGCTGTGTCACCCCACACAATAATGTCATCGATGTACTGCAGGTGTTCAGGAGCTTCCCCCTGCTCTAGCGCAGACTGGATCAGTCCATGGCAAATGGTAGGGCTGTGTTTCCACCCCTGGGGCAGCCGATTCCAAGTATATTGGACTCCCCTCCAAGTGAAGGCAAATTGTGGCCTGCACTCTGCTGCTAGAGGGATGGAGAAAAATGCATTAGCGATATCAATTGTGGCGTACCACTTGCCTGCCTTCGATTCAAGTTCGTACTGAAGTTCCAGCATTCCACCAGCTACTAGGAAGAAAATTAATTCTGTTCTAACTGAAACCAGGACAGCTACAAATATTACTGTTTCTTTACAAGACTTGCTCTTCTTTGGCTATTTATTAGAACAACACATTTTGTTACTGAATGAGTCTATTTTCTACCTACACTACCTGATAAAAGGGCATAGCTTATATTACAAGCAGATTTGTTGATGTTTATCATTAACTCTTGCACTAAGAGAAAAAAGCCTGCAGACAAAATCGTCTATGGGACGATTGCTCACATCTGGCTAGCTGCTGTCCTTTAAAGGGAGATTAAACTATGAAAAAAATATTTATTATGTCAATGGTGGTTTTCTTTCCATCAGAGGTAAGATTTCATTATCCTTCGCCAGTTCTTTTTTCCCATGTGTACTCCTGTGAATTTCAATCTTTAAAAAAAGCATGCTCTTGAATGCTGTTGTAAATCTCAATCTTTAATTAAACATTCTTTGTACTATTTCTAGGCTAGGCCTTGGGAATAATAAAATCAAAGATGTGGAAAATGGAAGTTTTGCCAACATACCAAGTGTCCGTGAAATCCACCTTGAAAGAAATAAGCTCAAGAAAGTTCCTCCTGGATTACCCGACTTGAAGTATCTGCAGGTCATATACTAAACTTAATAGAAGGCTTTGGGAGTTACGAATTGTTTGATTTTCACAGAGCTATATTGATTGGGAAAATAATTAAAAATCATAATTAACTGTTACTTAGATATTTGACAAGCCCCTCACATTAGGAAAAGATGAAAGCATATATGTCCTTAAAGAAATCAGCTGAAACATCAAGAAGTAGGAGAAAAAAAAAACACATTACACAGAGAAGATATATTTGCAAAAAAGTTTGTTATAGATTTGTTATAGTTTTCATTAATATGAAATATGCTAATGCAAGCTGGAATGGAAATTTTTCCTTTCCTACACTGAAAAATCTTAAATCCAAATAAAATTCTTTATAAGGCTGAAATGACAATATAAGATTTTAAAATCTTTATTTAGAACATATCTATTTGGTAAAACCTTTTACCTCTGAATATTACTTCTTTCCATGTCTCATTTCACCTCTAGTTAAAGGAAAATCTTTTTATATATGTATGTATGTATATACATATATAAACATATGCATAAAACATCAACTTGTAATGTAAATGTAGTTATATTATGTACAGCAAAAGAATTTTCACCAATGTACTTTACTTAAATTCAAAATTCTACTGCCATTTTTTTCTTTATTTTTTAACTAATTTAAGCAACATCAGCATTAGACCAATCTATTTGTAAAAAACATTCCGAAAAGCCTTTCCTAATATCAGTTTTTCTAGAAACTATTTTTATGAAATGTATGAAATCACTGAAAATTTGCATTATAGGAGAATATAATACTATAGTATTGTAATTATTACTACAAGAGAACATAGAATTGCATTTTAGGATAATATTCCATATGAACAGAGTTGAATTATTCCGGCAACACCCTGATAAAATACCATGAAACTTTTTTTTGGTGTGTAATAGGAGAGATTGTGACAGGTGGGAAACATTTTCTAAAGACTTAACATGAAATTTTAATTCTGGATATTATTAAGAGTTTATATCCAACTGTTCTTACAACAAACTTTAGTTATCTATGTAATAATGAATGATTAGACATTTTCCTTATTTACATACTGAACTATTGTATTCTACTGTTTATTATCGTTGCAGGTTGTCTTCCTTCATTCTAATCACATTGCTAAACTGGGAGTGAATGATTTCTGTCCAACAGGAAGAAGAAAGAAGAAAGCATTATATAGTGGCATAAGCCTTTTCAACAATCCTGTAAAGTACTGGGAGGTTCAGCCTTCAACTTTCCGTTGCATTTTAGGCAGAAACAGTGTGCAACTTGGAAATTTTCTGAAGTGATACTAAAGTTGGGCATTTCAAAAAGTAACCTGTCAAAATCAGTTCTACATTACTTGAAATTTGCTGAAAAATGTCAATTTTACAGTATTTAATCGGTTTACAAAGTATTTACTATTTCAGAGAGAATTAATTAGAAACAATATTTTAGTAGGATCCATTGTCTTCTTTGACAATGTTCAAGCTAATTTGAGTAATTTAAGCAAAAAATTTTATATCTCATGGAAGGACTCTTGGAAGTGGAACTGGAAACTGTATTTGGTGTTTCCTGTAACTGATGTTAAATACTTTACTTTAGTAACATACTGTTGACATATTCTTTCTTTAAAATAAATTCTAAAAATCAAGTGGAAACAACTTTTTCCCCAGTAAGGACCTTTTCCTCTGCTAGAAAGTATTGAAAGAAAAGCTGCAAGAAATCTGTCAAAGACAACTTCTTTTGCCATTTCTGATAATCAGTAAACAGGCAAATATGCAATAAGAAGGTACAGTATTGTGAGGTCCTTTGTTTCTAAACTAGAACATATTTTAATTTGTGAGATAAAAGTGGTTTTCATATCCAGAACTACCACATGAAGACACTTAAAAGTTTTTGGTATTTATTCCTACAACTTTAATAGGGAAATGTCCAATGTTTTGCTATCAGTATAATTTGATGCACTCTGAACGTTAAAAAGTAGGATTCAAGTCTTATCATATGCTTTAAGCTTAATAGGAATGTTTATTAAACTCTCTTTAGGCCAGCACAAATATTTTCTTGTATCTATAATAATTGTAATCATGATTTTCATTTATTTTTTTTCTTCCTTTATATTTTGACCTCACACGGGTTAAGACTCCCTCGTTAACGTTAGTAACTATCCTAAAATTGCTGAACGCAAGCACATAGCTGGAACTCAACTGCCCTGACTTATTATGTAGGTCAGCACATAGAATTCTCAATACTGACAGTACTGTATAAAATGGATATTTTATATATCTATTTAGTGTATATTTGCTATTGGGATTCAAAATAAATTAAATAAATTTAAAGAATACTTGCATTTGTATATTTCATTCTATGATAGATCATGTCAAAACATCCAGAGGTTAGATCCAAACACCTTTTTGACTCTCCTCTAGACATTTTCTCTATTCTTCCTTTTCCCAAATACACATACCTTGCAGATCATTTAATAATGCCAGTCTTCAACAAAGCTAAAAATTCAACAATTTACTTGAAACTGCTACAGGAAATGACACAGACTACTAGTAGTAGAAGAACTGCATAGAAATCAAGCAATTCTGAACCTCTCTGGCTTTCCCACCTCCCTAAGTACATAAGTACACCAAGCACTAAATGTTGTCTAAAATTTTTTTCTTAAATCTTCAAGTCTTTGAGTTCATTCTTTTGTTAGCACCACTATGCTGTTTCCAAATCATATGTCTTCATGTCAATGACCAACATAGCTATGATGATAAAAGCCTGTAGGATCAAGTACCCCAATTATTGAAATCTTTTATAACTTCTTCACTCAGCACGCTTAAAAACCTGTGAGGACCCCAAACCACATTTTTGTGAGCCAGTGGAGGCTCTTCCCAAAGGGTGAGTTTTTTGCAAACACAAATTTTGTAAAACACTTCCAGGCAGAATAAAAACAAACCAAAACACTAAAAACAGAAACAAAACAAAATCCTGAGCCTGCAGATCACCACGCATCTGTTCTTGGTTTCTAAAGAGGTTTCTAAGAGGTGCTCTTCCTAGCAAATAGCATGGGGAAAACACTGATTGGTACAGAAAATATTAGTTAATGAATATTATATTCTCTATCAATCGGTGTAGTTTATAACATGGGTTTCTTTAGTCATAGCTGTATTATCATGAATGTGAGGAGCTATGATTTCTAAACACAGACGTACATTAGAAGACAAACCTCATGGATATATAGAAAAAAAAGGTACTGCTTTAGTACTTGTTTGCACTAGAGAATTAGTTACTACACTTGGAAGAAACACAGAACTATTATGTACCATTCATACAGGGAATACATACTGGGAAAGCTCTGCATTCCCAGTGAAGACAGTTTGAGCCCCTTGGTACACTGCACTGTAAATAAATCCAGCAGTAACATCCAGACCAAGCCATAGGAGAGTGAGCTAACCCTCTAAGCCACCTTTACGAGATTTACGTGGAGAACAAAAGAATGCTAAAAAGAACAAGGGCTGAAATAAGTGACAAAGAAACAGCATAGCAGCATAAAGAATAACACACCAAACAGATCAGTCATTTATCTTACAGTCAGTTGTTATCAAGCAGAATCTGTAAACTAATTCTCCAGCAGGAGTACTTACTACTTCATGATTACAGCCCAAGTGCACATTCAGACCCTTAGGGAAATAGCAGCTGTCTCTGACAGGGTACCTTGCCTTACACTTCCATAAGTAGATCATAATCCCATACCAGAGGGACAAGGCATTGTCAACAACTGACTGTCCAAGAAGAAACTGAAGATTTGAAATAAATGGCTGTTCTTATCTCTTAACAGCTAGAAAGCTGAAGTCCTTTATGTTCCACAACAGGTTCACTGTTTATAATGTTTACTACCAAAAGGACAGGCAAATAAAGGATGAGGCAGGAAAATTTGTAGATGACTGGAGGATAACTGGGCAAAAAGACGACTTGAGGGACTTGCAGTAGAGAGAAGAGTTCAAGTAGAAACATAATAGTAAAAAGAAGTTCAATCCTGAAGATTGTGTAATGCAATACATTATTCTACACTGATTCATTGGTAACAATTAAAAGACCAAGCTTGATGGGGCTTTGGGCAACCTGGTTTAGTGGAAGGTGTCCCTGCCTGTGGCAGGGGAGCTGGAACTGGATGGCGTTTAAGGTCCCTTCCAACCCAAATTCTATGATTCTTTGAAATATAACAGAAAAAGTGACCAATTCCTTATCTAATTCAAGCTTATGCACTGGACAACAGGAGCACTGCACCTGCCAAGACTAAGACATTTAAGAAGATTGACTAAGGTCTGAACACTGTAGTACAACTTCTGTTTCTTTTTGTTAGCCTACGCTTCTCCACCCCAAAGCAGTCCAATTCAACCCAGTGCCAATAAGCCTACGTAGCAGCAAGGAGCCCTTGGAAGCATTTACCTATATTCTCCATAAGTCTTAGTAATTGCATTTTGCATAATGTTTCCAAAGATCACATACGTGTGCAAAAATAAAATCCCTCTAACTTTTGTCCAAATGAACTGTGTGCCTCCACTAGGCACATTTAAGAAAAATAATAAAAAAAAAAAACACAGGACTTTTTATGTCTCCTGAGGCAACAAGTTGTGGCTGAGGCTAGTTAACAATCCTAATGCAGCCTCCAGAAAGTGTCCCCCCTTCTTGGACCTCATCTGAAACCTTCCTTGGGGCATGGTTTCTGTAGAGTAGTCCAAGGCTCTAGGAAGTAGCATGCCTTGTGCTATCTAAACCTAACAATTCCTTATACATACACCCCTAAGGGCTTCACCAAATTTTAGATCTCCTCTTGAAGTCAATATAATATGAAATGTAAAAACGTAGCAAAGTCCTAAGAGGTAGAGGACTACTTACTCCCAATTTCAAAGCCCTAAAATTTGTCTTGCTTCCTTCTCTTTCCTCTTTCCCATGCACAGTGCTTTTTCCTCTTTGCCATGCACAGTCAGCACGCATGGATACACATAACATTCACAGAACAAACTGCATCGCAATTTCTAGATACTGTCCCCCATGCTCACACATAGTAAATAGCTTCTAAAGGGTTTTATCAGTTGCTCATCTTTTCGCCGTCTTAAGGGCAAATTCAACTAGCATTATATGTTAAATAATTTTCTCTGCAACTTAATTTACATTAACAATTCTGCATTAAAGTGGTAAGTATAAAATGGTTTGCTTTACTTGTCTCCCATAATTTATTTTCAAAAAAAATAAAAAGGGCAAAAACTTCTTATATCATGTTACATCAGTTCTTAGGATTTCTGACCATTGCTTATGAGAAATAGTTAAGTTCAGTGTCCTTCCTCTTTTCAGAGATCATTTTTCAGCTAGCATTTGTGGGTAATGATGAATACATCACGCACCTTATCTATTTGTCTTTGACATACTTTAACATAAAACCAGCTGGATGTCATAACGACAAGTAAATGTTACAACATAAAATGCACCTTACACAGTTTCAGCAGTCACCTGAACAGAGTAATCGCCAACTGCTGATCATACACTGGTGTTCAAAGGCCTGGCCACAGAAGGATGCACTCGAGTATCAACAGACAAGGAGAAAACTGCCAAGGAATCACCTCTACATCGACATTTTCTGCAGATGTTATGGAAAGGGTAAAAAGGGAGAAATACAGATTTGATATAAATCTTTCTAAGATTCTTCCTCTAATACATATTCCTGCTACATTCCTCTAATAAAAACAATATCACATCTAAGCTTTCCAAATTTTAATGCATTTCTCTCTTCTGAAAATGTGCCCTTACAAAAAGACAGTTTACAAATTTCGCCAGATGATGGCAGCCTGTTATTACCAATTGAAGGAAAATTCTAAAGAATAACTAACAAAGACTATTACTGCACGGTAACAAATGAGTAAACTTCACAAATATTGACTAAGCAAAATAGCCTATTTAAGTGCTAAATTACTATGGAGATGTGTTGATTTTTCTTTCTTTTTCAGCAAGACCAGTATCAATAGTCTTCCTCCTCTGCCCAGCTGCCACTTTACATGAAGCCTGCAGGAATTCAGTGTATCTGGCACTTGGCTGAAAATGACCACTATTCTCTGAAGTATCTGGGGAGAGAAAAAGACAAATGGACAGAGAAAGAGCACAGCCCCTGCATGGCCTTAGGAAAAAAACTTTAAAAGCATGAAAGTATCATCAAATATGAGCTGGATGTGCAGACAGGGAGGTGTATTTAAAAACAACTTAACAGTGGGAAACAAAGAGTAGTTACTACTGGAATGAATTCTACTTGGAGGCCATTAACCAGCGATGGATAGGGGACAGTGCTGGGTCCAATCCTGTTCAACATCTTCATTAATGGTCTGGATGATGGGGCACTGTACTCTCAGCAAGTTTCCTGATGACACAAACTGGCAGGAGTGGCTGATAACCCCAGCCAGTGAGTGACAACCCCAGAGGGTTGTGCTGCCATCCAGCGGGACGCAGACAGGCTAGAGAATGGAGTTACAGGCCAGGAACCTCCTGAAATTCAACAAGCAGAAGTGCAAAGTCCTGCACTGGGGAGGAACAACCCCAGGCACTGGTAAATGCTGGACTGGCTGGAAAGTAGCTTTGCAGAAAAGGGTCCTGGTGGATGCCAAGTTAAACATGACATGCCAGCAGTGTGCTTGCACTGGCAGAATAAGGACAGCTTCTTTATCCCCAGTGTTGCTGTCACCAAGTTCCTCCTTGAACAAGGAAGCCAGGGAAGCCTGGATTCCTATGGGCTTGAGTCTTACAACCCACAAGTTCTTCCAGCTTGTTTCCACCTCACTCTAATACCTCAGCGTGTTCTCCTGCAGCTCCATTCCACAGCTGCCATCCGTTTGGCTGCCAAGTGACAGAGCTAAAAGTATGCCAGAGCTAAAAGTATGCCAAGGGCTTAGTCAACACGTCTGGTTCGTCTTGCCATCTGGCTGCTTACTCCAAGAACAAGAACTGTCTTTTTCTCAGCTGAAGTACCTACTTGGAGCACTTTCTTCTACCCAGCCGCTGTTTCCACACGTTTTAGAACTACATGTCTGTTTTCCTCTATCCTATGTCAAATTTGGTTATAATTGGCTATGACACCAAATATATTGGCTGAAATAATTGACAAACACCAGAGATAAATCGTCCTTTCCACAGAAAATCAAGAAAGTTCAGCTACTGTCACCATAATTAAATTTATCTATGTCCTAAGAAGCAACTTCTGCTGCCTCTCAAAGACAATAGTTACCAGCATCAAACTATTTACCATACCTGTTCGACCACAGTTGTCCATTTACTAATATTTATGACATTTCTTTTCAAGTTTAAGCTAAATCTAGCTAGCTAATTTTTTTAGAGACTAAGTTTCCAGCTAATATTTTGATATTTACTACTAATAATGCTACAAGTGTTGTATTGGCTGAGTGGAATCAACTGATGCAACTTCAAATGTCTCAGAAAAGACTGCCCAGTAAAGCTGAACAAAACCAAGAAGTTTCAACTTTACAAGCTTGACCTATGCCAGTTGTTCTCTCCATTCTTCAAAGTTTCTGGATATTTTCCTGATTACTGCCTTGATTAAAAAAAGTGTTTTCCTAAATGACAGATTAGCAAAATCAGAAAATTAGTAACATGACATTCATTTTCAATGAAGTTCAAGGAAAAGAAGAAAATTCATAAAATATTAAGAATATTGTCAATCATCACTGCTTATTACTTCATAGTCTTAAGAGCAGATTCCTGGTTAAAATATTGCACTACTGATCCAGAAAAAACTAACATCCAACACATCAGATAGAAAAAACATTAATATTGCCATTTTATTTTAATCAGAATTTTACACAAGCAGAATGATAAGGTCAAAGTAATGAAATAATGATCTTAAGCCTCTATTTTTTTTTCTCCTTTTCTATGCTGAGAATCGAAGATTGTTTCTTGTTTTTTTCCTCCCTTCTGGGGAGACTAGAGGTTTGAGAACAAAGCTTCTAATTGGAAACATACGGAAAAGCCCTAGAGTAAATGAAAATCTGACTCGAACTCCAAATGCCACGTATTACATACCAGTGTTTGAATTTATCTGCTGAGATACACAAAAGATTTACCGTGCATACTCAGTGAAGCACCTGAGATGAAAGACAGTGTGAAGCACAAAATAAACAGAAAGTCTTCTTTGCTATTTAAGAGATTTCCAAAAGTAATCAATATTTTGAAACCAGGAGTTCAGATGTTTCTCAAAGCTCATGTTAGCCAATAGAAAACTAGCTCAACAGAATAGGCTGCCAGCAGACAGGCTCCTTGCAGTTTTTCACATAAAATATGAAGTTGAGTTCTACTCAACAATGCAGTTCTGGATTTAACCATTCTGCTTCTACGACTGAGGTGGGAAAACCATACAGCCAGGTTTTCCTATCCATACACCCTTTTTCTGTCTCAAATTCATGTCCAGGAAAAAACTGAAGACTATGAGATTTTTGGAACAGCTGCACTATGGATGCAGTTTTGATGAGAATCCCATACATTTTCACACAGCGAAGTCTTGCTACAAAGTCCCTGGGCATGAGCAGTAAATCTAAAAAGTCTGGATGCACGAGGCTAACTGCATATATACAGACCTTGTGCAACATGTCTCTCATGCCAGATTCATTATACATGTACTACCCATCATCACCTTTACAAAGTTCTCTATCAGAACCAATTGGAGCAATAGTGAAATTAACATGCAGTCTTCACAATCCCTCTGGAGTAACCGTTAAATAGTTACTTTCTCTCCTTATTTACAGAAGACAGTGAAGCATGGAAAAAATCTCGAGTCGACTAGTTGCCAAAGGATATAAAATTTCCTGAGAGACAGAGAGGGAGCAAGTCATCAGCACTAGCATGCACTTGCCTCTTAACTGCTCAGCCTGTGTTATTTCCAAGTTCCAAGTGCTTTTTAGATATAAAGACGAATGACAACATTTTTCCTTCCAGAAACACTCTTCACAGAATACCTTAACTCCTTTCTTTCTTCCTCGTGGAAAAGAAACGTGGCCTACCATTCTCGTTCTAAAAGACAATATTTTACCTCAATTTATATCCTGCTTAGGGCCAACAAGAACATCCAGACATCATACCAGCATTTTTCTTTCAAGCCCTATCTTCTTTCTATTCTACAAGATTAAACAAGGAACAGGCAAAATGAGTCACGGGGCACGAAGAAAGGGGAGAAATCACAATATTATTCTGAACAGTAGATGCTCAGATCCAAGAAGGGTAGAAAAATCAACTATTCTGCAAGAATAATACATGCAATTGTCTACTCATTTGTCCAGCAGCAATACTGTGAGGCAGCATTATCACTTGCCCAAGAAAAAGTTAGTTTCATAGCCAGAAATCAGCAATTTCACAAAAGCTTACTTTGCTTTTCCAAGTACCTGTTTTCACTGATATTTTAAATTAATACATAAAATTGCCATTTAGATGTTATGCTCCTGTAAATTATGCTAATAATTTCTATTACCTCAAATACTAAATTGAATTTCGCAAAGAACTTGTTTCCATTTATAACATGACTAAGACAGAAAAATAAAGTTAAATAACTTGCAGAAATACATAAGTATTAAGTAAATGCCAGTATGGCAGTGTAAAACTTTGCCCCCATATTCACTAAATGCATAATACTCTCCTAGAACAACCACCAACAGAATCTCCTCGTAATAGCATAAATTTTGGGATGAAAGAATGAGAACACTTATAGGAGCTACGTTCCATGCAGACATCTACCTAAATTGCATGGCAGAGTTGATGGCTTTATGGTCCAGCTGACAAACTATGCTTCTATACAAGGGCCTGTAAGATTAGCACATTATTTGAAATGAAGATAAAGTCTGTTGTGATGCTATGCAGAAAAAAACATACTTCAAATCTCTATTGACCACTACTATAGCCAAAGCCCATAAAGTACTTCTTAAGCAACATGGCAAGAGATTCGTTATTTGTCCTGTAACCCTCAGGGTTAACAACTAGCATTTATGTATACTTTAGAGCAATACACTTTTCAGAATACAAAACAGATTAAACTAGTAGGTAGTTAATAGGCCACTATTAACTCTTCTCCTTGAAACCACTTTCAAGATGAAATCTGTACAAAATAATGCCTTGGTACTATAATTCCTGTGTATTTTGGTTCTACTGAAAATATATATATATATATATTGTTGATATGGTCTTCCTGGAACAATCAATCTAGCTGTTCAAAGCTAAATCAAGCATGTTCAGATTGAATTTCTGAAAGTCAAAACCACAACATTTTAGAAAGATAGAAACTAAGTCTGATCTAAAAACTATCTTTAGCATTCTTCTTGCTGCTTCCATCTAAAAGATGGAAGAAAAAAATAGTTGTTCTTTATTAAAACCTTATATCAGTATTTATGATAAAGCAATTAAAACACTGCACGTTACCAAAAAAAAAAAAAAAAAAAAAAAAAGGTTCTTACCATACTAACTAAAAATCTTTGAGATGTTTTCCATGTGCACGTTCCACCGCAGCATACATATGTAAAGCAATATTTCATTACTCCTGTTATCAGGAATGTTTTGCCTTAGCTGTACCTGTATTTTACAGATGTGCACTGCTGCTTCTTGTGCTTTGCGCTGAGAACAGCCAGGGTAAAACATGTTTCCCACTTAAACTGTTCCCTCCCAAAGGCAGAGTGCATAGGAACCTGAGAAGAGGAGAATATGTGAGTATGGAAAACACATCTGTTAGAAGTGCAATTGCTTCAGAAAGCAACTCTTCTGTCTTTCCAAAGAGTACCTTTCCACTTACACATTCCATTGTGGGTAAATCCTGTATCTAGTTCACCCACAGGCAGTTCTAAACAATTAGACAGCCATGTCTCTGTGGCTGCTGTCATAACGTCCACACTTATGAGTAAGTTTCAGCAGTAAGTCCAGTGCTTGGCAAAGATGTGAAGGGAGTTTTGGACAGCTGTCTTGCAGTCATATAGAATATTAAGATTTTTTAAGACTGCTACTGGTATAGGCTCAGCTCTGATAAAGTTCAGTCTATTCACTCAGTCCCTCAAAACACTGACTTCATGACATACCCAGGCTAAAGCTCAAATATATATGTTTATTTCTTTTTTAAAGACTGAAAGCATTGTGATTGTTTATATTTGGGCTATAAATACATGCATGTATTACCTCCACTCTTGAGAAGTGATAGAGCAAGGCAACAGTCAATGTAACACTCAGTAACAAGGACACTTGCTGGATTACCATGAGACCCGTAACTAGTGCCTAGAGCACCTGAAATGCTTGCTACCATGACTGTTGGTTTAGGACAGACAAAGAAACAAGTTGTTTCTTCTCAAATGGCCAACCCTAAAAATATGTGAACTACATTCAAGTCCTCACCAGAAGCAGCCATAAACCCTTTCAAGAATCTCAAAATGGCTAATGATAGAAGCAACATAAGACTTCCTACCACAGAGTGATTGGATAAAATAACTGTGAGACACTGTCTTAGCTCTGTCAAGAAGCAGCTGTGATTCACAAATTATTCATACAAATAGTAAGAAATACTTAATTTGATTACTTGCCATAGATCAAAGGACAATCTTATTTGGTATGTCTGCCAGAATGTAGGTGTATGGAGGAGTATCTTTCCTAAAAAAGAGTTTATATTACTTAAAGAAAATCCACAAAAAAAAAAAAAAAGAGAGAGAGAGAGAGAGAGAGAGAAATGGTGGGTAACTGGATGAAAGAAAGAGCACAGAGATCATATTTTTCCTTATAAGATGATGCCAGGGACATGTACAGATGAATGACATGTTGTAATACTCAGTGTTTCTATGGAAGTTTCCAAGTCACAGTCTCTGGCTGCAGAGAAAAAGTACTGCGGAAATATAACTCTTCGCTTGTCATGTTCTTATAATCTTTCCTGCAGCTCTATCAGCTGCTATTAAAAACCTGGATGCAGGACTAGGTACACATCTTTAGTACTACCTGGTGCAGGATTCTGTTCTGTGATGGCATACTCATATAGTAGCATTACAAGGCCTTGTGCTAAACAAGAGAATTTATTCTATAGAAAAAAAAAAAAAAGAGGGTTAATAAAAGATAGGATCTAGTTTAAGGATGGTCTCCAGTTTCCAGACTACTGTAGAGAGCTGAAAGGCTGCCTGGCAAAATCCTTTGCCCCAAAAGGCAGGACAGGCAGCTCTGGAAATGTTTGAACAAATCCATGTATGATGAAAACAAACACATTCAACAGCTATTGTAAAAACAAATAAGGACATTCATTCTTGCACAAACTCAAAATAACAGTAAACGGGAAGCAATTTCCATCATACAAAAGCAGGAAATTTCTGTTAATGCAAAATGTTTTTTATGCATGATCATTCAGGAATTCTTTGGCAAATAACTTTGAAAAGTACTTTTTATCCTTGCCAGAAAGTACCTGAAGAAAAAAGCTAATAATGGGGTGGCTATAAACATGATTTGCAAACTGAATACAACCATATGAACAATCTCAAGTTGCAGGTACATTTCAAGTACATTACAAAAATGCACTAAATTTATAGCTATGAATGAACAAAATAAGCTAATGAAAAAAATAATATAAACTATTAAGATAGGGTAGAAGTTGCATTGTCTCTTTTAAGTATCCATCAGCTTAGGACATCAAAGTTAGCAGTCCTGTTTAAAAAAAAAAAAAAAAAAGAGTAGAAGTACCTGCTTTGGAATAGACTCGAGGAACAAAGTTAGCTGGTTACAGTGGCCACCAAGAACACTCTCCCAGTGAGCTGCAAGTTTCTAGTCAACTTCACACTTTAAGGTGATAGTTTGCAGACTTTGCTGGTGTTTTATTTAAAGACATGAAGGTTGTGCCTAAGCTGTTAAACATCTGAAAGATATACTAATATATATATAGTTAGTAGTATTATAAAAGAAGTGGCATACTATGCTATCTCAGATAACTACTATTGAATATTCTTCCAGAAGCAATAAGGACACATACAAAAGGTACCACTCTGTTTGGACTTACCGACTTGGATTGACACCGCACACGGATCTCTGCATGTTTCATTCACCTATGTATCAAGTGCCTCACTCTCCCCTATTACAAAACACTGAATGTTCCTTCAGTTTATTTACAGTGTTTATTGTTTTAAAACTGTTTTTAACTGTTTTTGTTTGTCGGCATTGATTGTTTGATTACTTGTTATTGTAGCAGAAATTTAAATGACCCCGCTACAGAAAAGAAAATCCATCTATCAAAGAAAAATAACCTCTCCTCCCTTGACAGATTCGAAGAGTCAATATATTCAAAACCTACAGTCTAGTAAATCTTAGGAGTTGTTTTTCAGCAGCTTTTTTTTTTCCTTTTTTTTTTTTTTTTTAACTCAACTGTTCTCAGTTGCTCAACATGCTCTTCATAGTAGCTCCTAGTAAACAAACCAACACATGTAAAACAGACGTGTAAGACAAAGGCTGCCAGAGTTTTCATCACGTAATGCCACCTACAAAATGGGAAAAAGTCGAGACCACACAGCAAGGCTCAGGTCAGAGGCGACCGTAGGGCCCCACACATGGTACAGCTCTGTCCTCCTTTAGCTTTTTTGTGTTTTGGAGGTGGAGGTCTCATCTCAGCTCTGCAGGACTGTTTATAGGATTTAATGCCCACTTTTCCACCACCTTTAAAAATGCATATTTGCACAGGGACAGTTGTTACCTGGTACTCTTGGCTCAGGCTGTGCTGAAGGCCTTGCCAGAACAAATAGTTCAGCATATTGGTTTGCTGAGAGCTCCGTGCTTCAGTACCTGAATTTTCCAACTCGCCATGGCACAGGATAAATAAACCCTTCAGCCACTGCCATCATGATAGTTGGTTACTATTACTGACAGCAAAAACAAGTAGAGATGTGCCTTTGCAGATCACACATGAGAGTCTTACAGACTACTAGTGGTCTGCTGACAGCATCTGTGGATTGCCAGAGAAGAACTAGAAATTAGGATGCAGAGTTTTATATCTGTATTTTCTTTCTGTGCCTACAATCTGACTTTGAAGTGCAGCCCAGCATAGATGATACATGCCTGAGGTCACTTCTTTCTTCAAAAACCCACAGGCTTTATAGAGAAGCAAATTACTACATTCAAATTTCCTCATATTTGATCGTGCATTTTCTTTTCTACCATGCAAACAACTAGGGTAACAAACCATTACCAATTCTTACCTAGAACATAGATTTCTTTCTTTCAAATTGCCAAGTGAAGATTTTAGAATTTTGAGCATGAGGCTTTTCTACAGAAGTCTGATGCCAGGGCCAGCCCTTGGCTGAAGACCTTTCTAGTTCTAGCAAGTTATTCTGGCTCTAGCTTCCAAGGAGTTCTCAGTAGCACTGTTGTACACATCTTAGCATCATTTGACTTCCTTTGAGCCTCAATGAACAACATGCAGATTATTTTTTACTTTTTCTATACTTCATATGGTGAACCACACTTTTTGGAGGAGAGGGAAAAAAAGCCCCCCCAAACCCTTCTAAAGCAAACTACTGATAGGGAAAAAGCTATGCAATATTTTTTTCCATCTTATGTCAGGGCTAATCCCATTTGTGAATTATGCCACCTCAGTGCCAGTCATTATCTTCTCTATTTATTCTGGAAAATTTTTGCCTAGAATTTTGAAATTTAAAATGAACAGTTTTTAAATTCACATTTATACAATTAGTTAAGCAAACCTAAAACTACTGCCTATTAGAACAGTCTTCTTTCTTAAGCTTCAGTTCAGAACCAAAGTTGAAAATGCTAACTATTCTTGTTAACTGAATGCAATTACTGAAAATGGTAAAACTTCAAACATTTTAATTTTTCAAAAACGATCCATCCCAGCAAAGTTACTTTAAAGATTTGTCGCAGCCTTTGAAACAAGAACTCTTACGTGTGGGATGTTAAATTTAATCCTCTCATTATCCTCCCTGTTAGGAAATTCCTACCACAATTTAAACCAAAAACTAGGAGATGACCAAACCACACAGATTTGACCACGATCACAAAGTAGAGACTTGTTTACAGCCAAGACAGCTCATGCAACAAAAAAGTAACTGAGTCTTTATATATCCCATGGCTAGACCTCATCTTCTCCAACTATATATGCTTTAAAGCAAGAGTTTTGCTACAGTTTTCAAAAGGACAGACTCTTTTCCTTTGCCACCATGGATTTCTAAACGCGTAACAAGATTTTTAGTCTTCTGATAGCTTAAGAGGATTCAGGACCCAATCAGTAGTTGAAAACTATAGAAAAACATCAGGTATGAAATGAAAATTTTAATTTGATCCAACTTTTATCTTTAGAGAAAATTGTTTTAATTTTTGCATGTGCTTTATTTGGAACTGTTAATATAACAGAGCTTCCAAAACTGCACTACATTCTTTGTCTTGCATTTCAAAACACAACAAAAAACAACAACAAACTTTGTACCATCAAATAACACTTAACTAGCTGGCATTAAAACTCAATGTATTTTTCTGATTCATCACTACAAATATATTGCAATTACTGAACAAATAATTACTTCTGTTGTTTAGTATTACTTAGGTTTAATGGTACTATGTAGATATTTAATTATTTACTGTAAAGTACATAGAGGACCATGTAATTTTTATTTTATTCTTTCAACCCTTCCTTTGCAGTTCTATATTCTCTATATAAATACATGGATTTCATTTTAGTTCCACTGTTGCCAACTACTACAAAATTATTTTGCTCATGACCTCTGGTGCTTTTCTTTATATTCCAAATGTTAAAATCATGCATGACTTTCTGCTTTAACAATGTTCTAGTCCACAATGCTACGGAGAAAAACTTGAAAAAGTCAAAAAGATCATTGGCTTTGGGAAGCTCGAAGCCAGAAAAGAAATAAAATTTACAGTTGCAATATTTTCTTGAATATAATAATTCCAATGCACTAAGGCTTAAGAACCAGATATTTCTTTGTGAATAGATTTAGAAACAATGTAATTGTTTTACCAATGCAAAAGCATAATTAAATGCTTCCTTAGAGTTTTCTGATAAATCATTCAATTAATCCAGAACAGTATCTCAACTTTGACAACAAAAAACTTGCACCTTCTTTTTTTTTTTTTTTGCATATCATAGTTGTTCTCCAAGTACCATATAGCAGCAAAAGTAGATAATGATACCTTTTTTATCCACTTTAAAAGCTCTGAGAAATAGTCATCCGTTCAGTAACAACAGCTTATATCTCATGTAATACTTATCTGTCTCATACAAAAATTTATACTCTCTGTTCACTAAAAACATGTTGGAAACTTACTGTGAATCATGAACTGTAATTTCAAAACACTGCATGTTAAAGCCACTGCGTAGCACAAGTATTTTGCAGGAAGCAAATAGCAAAGAGATTATGGAGGAAACAAAAAGTGTAAAATTGAAGATACTTATCAGGACCTTCTCTAGAGCACATACTTTCCCTCAATTTTAATAAGGTTACTTGTTACTTTTCTTTTTTTTTTTTAATGTTTCTTAACTTTATCCTCCAGAGGATAAATCCTTTGGATAACAGAATGAGCATAGCCGAAACCACAAAATGAACTAACAAACTAACAACCTCTGAAATTTTTTGAAGTCTTACTCTTTTTTTTTTTTTTTTTAAGTGAACTGATAACACTGAAAAAGTCTTGTAAATACTTTTGAAGGGATTATAACAAAAGGATAAATCTCTTCCCAGACTTGTGACACACCATCAACAATAGCTGATGATGTGGCACAATTTTTTTTTTTTTACTGGCAAATCAGAAGAGGGGCTAAGGCTATTATTTTGCTTTGCCTTCCCACAAGGCTCCTCACCACAAAATATGGCTTAGAGACATCTTTTGTTCCTCCAGCTGTGTTAGGTTATTGCTCAGATGATTTCATCAGCACACTAAGTTGCTCCCCTCTACAACTTGAGCTTCCCAGACTTCCAAAGAGTAAGTTTTCTTGGTAAGCAGGAACAAAAGAACCAATTGTGTTATTTTTGCAGTTAGGAGTGAGTCATGCATGTTATATAAGTTTTAGATTTCAGCTAGTAAACTGCTTGTAAATACAGTTACTAAGCTTTGATTTCAATTCTGTGATTTTTTTACAGATAGCAGACAATCATGCTTTTATGATTTTCTATTTTCTTTCAGCTTTGTAAGTACACAGTTTGTCATGTTGTGTGCATCTGACTTGCTTCCCCAATTACCAAGTCCCAGCTGACATCATTCTTTGTTTTCAAGATAGTGGGTTCTTAGGTTCTTAGAAATAAGTAATGCAGAAGGATTATTATCTGAGTGCTATGAGACTTGAACTGCAAGCTTGTAAAGGGATTAACATTCTACTAAATACACACTCAGCTACAGCAAAGGTATAAAAACCCTACAAAATACAAGCTCCTTTCCCTCTGTAACACCTGCAAGAGACTTTTATACTTATTACTTCTCATTGGACATGTCAGGTAGACAATATAAAGGGAAGAACTATAATCACACAAGTGAATTGGGTGAATTCCTAAGTATACTTTTTCTGCAAACAGTGCAAGACTTTGCACAGTTATTCCTCCTGGTTTCTAAGGACTAATAATTTCTATTCTTGGGGCCACAAGAATCACAAACTGTGACACCATGCAGAAGTGCTGAGAGGCTAGAACCAGAAGATGAAGCTAAGTTTTCGGACAGGAAAACCAGGAGTAAGGGAATAATAGGAATCACAACACAACCAAGAACATGAAACAGGCCAGAAGAACAAATCGCAACCATTCAAGAAAAAAATCAGGTCACAATAGAATTTATATAGGTAGATACCAGCAGCTCTGACAGGGAGTTAGAAAGATGGCATAAAGGTATTCTTCCAATATATACTGCCTTAAATCTCAAAAGCTATTAATTCCTCTTGAAGCACAGTATTGCTTCCCTGACCCAGCAAGTGTCTGCATGGTTTGTCAGCACTGTGCATTTATATCATGCATGTAGGGGTGGGCTGGGTCTTGCGTAGACATTCCTGCTACTTTTATTAGCTCAGATATACCTGACAATGCTATGGGGATATGGAGACGCTGGCTTTGCCAAGGACCTACATACAGTGTGGTTCTCAACAACTAGCTTTACCCAACCCTGTTTTTAAATTTAATGAATTATTGATACTTCATTAAAGGAGCATTACAATACAACTGATGCAAAGTCCAAAATTTGAGTTAGACAATAATACCACAATTGATAACAACCACCCATCGTTGCGCACTGTCTTGTATGCAACTTCAGAGCTCTGTTACAACTTTTGAAAGACTCCCTCTCTCCTTCAATTCATTGAACACATCATGCTTTGGGAATCAGTCAGCACTATGAAACAGAAAATGAGCATTTGTGAATCTCGTCTCTTTTCTTACTGTTTGACCGTGCTTGGTAAAAGAAATGAATACTAGGGATATTTAAAAAAAGAGAGTCTCATGATTAAGAAATATGAATGTCATTATAAGAAAACTGAGATTATTTGCTTCTCTCTGTCTTGGGGTTCCCACGCTATACTGAGTGATGTCTTTTCAATGATTTGTGTTCTTTGACCAGCAATGTTACATTCTGACTCACCCACTGTCTAAATTGTACAGCTTGACCCGATTCACAACTCCAAATTGACCAAATAATAGGATTCTTTTGACTGCATAAAGTGCTCTAAAATGTTACTCTGGCTTTGAGCATCTGAACTTTGACATGCAAAATTATTTGCCAATAATTGTCTTTCACAATATCAGTACTTCATCTCTGAAGAGTATTGTGAATGCAGTTTATGCATATAAAGAACATACAATTACAGAAGCATAGGAATTCTACAAATAAAACAGCTTATCAATGAAGATTTTACATCATGTGCGATACACAATCGTTGAAATCAAATACAATGATGGGAACAGGGAAAATAAATTAATGCATTTTACTAAACCACCCATGCTTTGCAGAAAGTAGAAAAACAACGTAAAATGCCACGGAACATACAACCACCAATACCATACTCATTTTCATTTTCTTTATTTTTTTAAATATAAAATACAACATTTCAAAATATATCTTATTATTGTATTTATAGAAACAATGCTACACTTTTTTCTGCAGTTACTTCACCCTAGGTGAGAATGTGTGGTTTATCTTTAACAGTAATAGCTGTCTGCTCATCGCAAGAGCAACAGACGCAAGCATGGCTTGGAGGTTCCATCAGACTAGCAAACTTGCTCACAAGGAGGGCAGGATAGCACTAACTTGGGTTGTTCAGAGAGATGTTAGTATTCCACTCCAAGTTTTTCAAGGCTCACCTAAAGTCTAGACTGATGTAATCCACTGTTGGAGATGGACACACTTTGAGCAGCATGCTGGATTACACTATCTCCCAACACCCCTTCCAAACAACATTTCTATGATATTGGCCACACTACTTTTGTGCTGTTCAAGTTCCTAGTGAGAGAACTCGCATTTTAAGTATCAGTTGTTTTCATCTTCAAATAGTTTAATAAGGTTACACAGGTGTTTTCAAAGGTCTGAGAAATAAACATTCCATGGGAATTTCATCTGCACCCCTTTAAAGCTGATCTGTAAGGCTGATGTTTAACCCATTAAACTGGAAAGAATGCAGCACCTAAGCTGTCTAATACAAACACCGGTCTGTGCCATTTCACGTGTGTTTTTTTTTGCAACTTATCCCATTTTGATGTATGGCAGAGAAGAAGGAAGACTGGGATCATTTTTCCTGCTACTTCTCAGAGATGTTATGGTACCCCTCAGTAAAAGACACAGCACAAGTAGAAAGTTCTTCCTTATCCAAACTGAAAGAAAACTTATATTTACTTCAAGGCTAGTATAGTTGTTTATGGCAGTTTCTTGGAAGATCCGAATGAAAAATTGCTTTTGCTGCTGTGGTGGTTTTACCCTGCTGGGCAGCTGAACTCCACCACAACCACTCTCACTTCCTCTCCTTAGAAGAAGAGGGGGAGAAGAAAGTATGCTGGAAAGGAAAAAGAAAAAAGCTCACAGGTTGTGATAAGGATAATTTAATTAAAGGGAAATGGAAAAGAGAAAAAAGCAAGCAAAGGCTGTGCACAAGCACAGAGACAAATGTTACTCTCTACTGCCCATCAACAAGTGATGTTTGGCCACATCCTAGGAAGCAGGGCCTCAATACCTGTAGTGGTCATTTGGGAAGATGGATGTCTTCATAATGAGAGACCTGCCCCCACTTCTTCCCCTTTCCCACCTTTCATTGCTGAGTGTGACCTCGTATGATATGACATATCCCTTTGGTGAGTCAACTGTTTGAGCTGCAGGTGCAGACTACAGCACCATATGGGCCTGCAGGGAGAGGCAACTCCATCCCAGCCAGACCCAGTACAGCTACTAGTGCCACTGACAGTGCTCCCAAGAAAATACATTATTATGCTTATTTACATTAGTTTAATACTATTGTTTCTTAAAACTGATAACGTTGTATGTCATTTAGCTTATGACTATCCGGTAAACTTATTTTTTCCTTCTCATCAACAGAGTACAACATACAATTTTAAATATGGGGATTCTGAGCCAGCTATCAATCATTTACCTCCTCTGGACTGCTATGGTCTTTTGTCAATACGAAGACTATGATTTTGGGGATGAATATGATGATGAGCCAGATCATCAGCATTCCTATTATTTTAATCCAAGTCCACAAGCTGAAGTTCCCCGCTTTCCTGTTCCAGTCAAGTGTGCCAGAGAATGCTTTTGTCCACCAGCTTTTCCACTATCAATGTACTGTGATCACCGTAAACTTAAGATGATACCAAATATCCCTGCTCACGTCCAACAACTCTATCTGCAAAACAATGATATTGAAGCTGTACCTGCAGGACCATTCACTAATGTTACCATTTTAAGAGAAATTAATCTCAGCCACAACAAAATTAAATTTCATATGATTGACCATGGAGTTTTTGCCAAACTGTCACATTTAGTGCAGCTTCATCTACAGCATAATGAGTTAGAAGAATTTCCATTCCCACTCCCAAGCTCTCTGGAGCGACTGCTCCTTGGTTTCAATAAAATTTCTCAGTTATCCGGAAATGCATTGGAAGGATTACCAAACATAACCATGCTTGACCTTTGCAATAACTTTCTTGATGACTCTGTACTCAAAGGAAAACGCTTTTCAGTCATGAAAAATTTAATGCAAATCAACTTATGCAACAACAAATTAGAGACTATGCCTCCTGATCTACCATCATCACTTATGTATCTCTCTCTTGAAAACAACTCGATTTCTTATATTCCAGAAAACTATTTCAGCAGACTTCCAAAAATCATTGCTCTAAGAATGTCCCACAACAACCTGCAGAACATTCCATACAACACCTTTAATCTACCTAACCTTTTAGAACTTAATCTTGGACATAACAAATTGAAACAATTATTCTACATTCCAAGAAGTCTGCAGCATTTGTATATTGAAGACAATGACATTGAAAGTATGTTGATGTAATTCTTGAAAAGCAAAAAACGTAGTGGATTTTGGGGTTGGTTGTGAAGAGTGGGATCAGCATACTTTAACAACCGGAATTCAGCACTTTTAACCTAGATAAAACCCATCACTTTTGTTGTGTCCTTGGTTTTGAGGACCTGCCACTTTACAGCTCTCAGGTCACTTATAAACCAAGCACAGTAGTCAGCTAAATTTACATGTTTCTCAAGAGGTACTGTGATTCTCCTCTTTGCAGACTGATGAGCTTGAGCCATTAGTGTTCTGAACTAATGAGTTCACGTGGCCTTGACCCAAAGTTCATATGCAATGTATCTCTCAGGAGTAAGTGGTTCTGTACAGCTTTTAGCTTACAGTGTAGAAAGAATATCAATCCATCTTCTTCAAGCTGGAATGTAAACACATCCTTGGTTAGCTGAGACCTACCAACAGTAAACTAGAGGGAATTTCATTTTTCCATCTTAACTATAATTTCAATGCAGATATTTTGCAAATATTCTGTATTTTTTTTCATATAATTAGCTAAGTTCACTTTGAAACTTGCTTCTGATAAGACAATTAATAAAAATCACATACAGGGAAAAGGAACCACAAAAATATTCCATTAATATAAACTAGTAATTACAGATTTTATATATTCATATACATATATTTGTTTACCCCACAACCTTATATTTTGTAAATTCCAAGTGTTATCACTGTAATTTAAAAAACTGATTAAAAACAAAGGACCACTTTGTTAATGTGTAAAACAAAGTATTTTCCATTTTAAACTCCAAATTTCAATTTTGTAATTGTTCTTAAATATAACTATTTTCTGTATTTTAATGAACATTTTTCTCTCTTACAGTGATAAATGTTACTTTGATGTGTCCATCTATTGATCCAATGAACACCAAACAATTAACGTATATACGGGTGGACCAAAATAAGCTAACAACTCCAATGAGCACGTATGCCTTCTTCTGCTTCCCTCACATTAGAACCATTTATTATGGTGAACAAAACAGTAACGTCAACAAGTCAACTCAACTAAGAACACCAGTGTTTCGCCGATTATTAACACCAGAAGAATATGATGAAGCAGAAGACGATCATGAAACACATGATCAAGAAACTGAAGAAGATCGTGAAGAAGAAAACAACTACTTTTATCCTTACTTTCAGTGAAAACATCTCTGTTAAAGAGTATGCATGGAAACTTTTGCTTACTTGTGGGGTACTTGTGTCCATTTCAGAACAGCTGGATAGTTTGGGGTATTTAAGATACATTTATATAAAGTGGAGATATAGGATTTCAGTGTACATAAATATGACATTACTGGTGTAGTAAAAGCCATAATACTGGTAGCAAAGTACACTCATGTCAGCATTTAGTAGCAGTCTGATATATAACCTGAGGTAATGATGGACTCATCTGAGGGTTGGCAGTCTAAGCAGAAGAAAAGTGACCTGAAAAAGGTTTGTATGTTCTAAAGTGATTCATCTTGCAAAATGTTTATACCAGATCAACATCGTGCTCAAAAGGAACATGTGGATAACGGCAAAAATCTGTCCAGCTAGACATTCTACTATTATTCTACTATTCTGACAGCAGTAAAAAAGACATATTAGAGAAAAACAAATGTTACATATGTTACAAAAACACTTTCCTGCACATCTTCCAGAAATACAAATGTTGCTTCTTTCAATATCTAGATGGACAGGAAGCTCACAAACATGGAATTCCAAATCTTTTTAATATCTGTTTCCACTGTTTTGCCAAGATATATTATAATACTTATTCCTCCGCTTGTACCTTGACTATAACAAGTCTTTCAAAAAGCAGATTTTAGTTGTTTATATAGACAATGAACAACCTCTCTTCAGTGATCTTAGGATGTGCATTAATATAACTCTCAGCCATCAGTATTTAAGTATCAGTATTTAAGTTTTACCTATACTTTAGAAGGCATTGAAAATTTAACACTTTTTGATTAGAATTGCTCATCAGCTAGTACAGGCACAAATAGTGGCATTCCAGACTTTATTAAGACCATCCCTCTGCATAGATGATACCAGTAAGATATATTCTGCTTCAACATAGAAAAAAATTGCTTAAAGTAACCCACAGAAAAGTAATATATACTGTTTGAACTATGGAAAGTTTATTGTTATGTTATATACCTAGAAAGAGTTGCAAGTCACTACAGTATAGGATACTATTAGAGGGCACTTCAGCCTTTTTTTTATTAGTAGTATTAGTATTAATTACACCCCCCACACACTTTAAAAAAAAATAATAATTCAGCATTTCATTTCCTGATAAACCTTTGTTAGTAGTGAGGAAGAATCACCATTTCCACAAGAAAAACTAGAGTGCGATAAACTATGTATCATACTCCCAATGTTATATTATACTTTAAGTCTAGGGAAAGTTAAAACGCTATATAAAATTACAAGCAAATTTGTATTAGAATTTCTAAAAAGTTGGTCACTTTTCTTTCTTATAAGATCAGTTTTGTTTTGAAGCCCTTCTTGGTATATTTTGGATTCTGATACAAGAATTAATATACTAACAAATGAAAAAAATCAGTCATGCATCTGTACCTTTAAATGGAGAGAAATTCCTCATAAGCCCATGAATATACCCCAGTCTTTAAGAACAACTGCTTATAAAGATTTATACATACAAAATTTATTATATCATTATCGACTTGGAGTCTTATGTTGTCTCACTTAAGAAATCTTCTCTCCTCTCTACCCCTTTTTCTCTTGCATTTTATGAACAGATATATTTATGGCAAAGTATTTTTATGGTAGCTACACAAATTTGTAAATGTGTAGCTAGAACTCTACAGGATTTATCTTCTTTTATTAAAAAAATAGTTTATTGACATTTATCAGCTTCAAGAACCTCTGTCTTCCTTAAAGAATAATATATAAATGTATTCATTATAGTATTTAAATGCTCTCAAAAACATATGTACGTTATATACACAAATTTAAATATATATGTATATATGGTTTATTAATATAAACTTATAGTATATTATCCTTAGGGAATTGTTATAACTTTTCATCTCTTTCAGATTGTAAGCGTAAAAGAACAGTGCACAAAATACGAATCTAAATTAACAGACTCTTTTGAAAGTCTTGCTCAACCTTAAAAAACACTATTCAAATATAATAGTATTATAAATCTTTTATCATAAACTTTCTTCTTAGCTTTATTTTTAAAGTAGCTTTAAAGACAGACTTTTAGTAACCAGTTACATATGTTTCTTGTAGTTTAAACATAAATCAAACCTATAATATAGTTCTAAAGTTTTCAGTAATTATTACATTAAATTCATTCACATAGAACATGAAAATTGTATTATAAGCAGAACCATCATAATTCATATTTCATTCTATTAATATTATATCCTGTGTGGCAAATACAATGCTATTTTTTAGAAAAGATTTCAAGATGGTCAGGGAACGAAAGACCTGCTAGCCCTATGTCTATATTAGAGAGAGAAGTTATCATGAACTTCAGAATCAACTGACACCTAGATAACTACAGTTGACATTGGTATGAGTGGACATGGCATCTGTGAAAGCATGTTCTACCTTGCAAATCTCGTCGAGTTTGTTGCGGGAATCACGAAAGGTGTGTACAAGAGAGATCCTGGTTCAAATTGCCTACCATTAATTTCTGAAGAATTTTTGAGGAAATCAAGCTGCCACAGACTGAGAGGTGACAGCACAGACAAAACCAAATGAAATATAGGAAAGATTAAAAGCATTAAAGTTAAGCAGTCAGGTCTTGTTGTGGAGGAAGTCCATATGCAGGAGTTTTGCAAAGGGCTGGTGCCCAGCAAATTGGGGTGATCTGAGAGATGACAACAAAGATTGCTAAGAGATGAAGAAGAATGACCCACTACCAGGATGCTAAAATAGTAAATGAAATTCAGCATCGTTAAATGTAAAGTAATGGTTTTGTGAAAAGATAATATTAGCTTCACCTAAAAGGTAACAAATCATGACTTGAGTACCATCACTTGGGAGCAAAACTTGGAAGTAACAATAGATGGTACCACGAAAGCACTGACTCTAGCACCAGACACCATTATGCCACTGACCCAGACATTTAACATGCTGGAGACTTCTGACCCCTTGAGCTACCCGTAATCTTTACACATGGCATAATCAGCAGAGGATTAGAGAGAGATTGTAAGGGCACCAAAGGTAAGGAATGGTTTCTATGTAAACAATATTAAGTTGGCTGGGACTCGCCAGCTAAGAAAAGAGATGGCTAAGGGGAAATAAAAGAGATGTTTACAAGATTATGAGTTGCACACACACCATGGGTCCCAGGATCAACTGCTCCAGTGCAGGAGCAAGGAGGTATTAAAGAAAGCTGGCACGGGTCAGGTATAAGCCAAGCAGAGAAAAAGAAGTTTGCAGGCAATGTGTAGTCAGCTCGTTAAACTGCGTGCCTAAGAACACAGTGAACACAGCAACCCTTTCACACGTGGTTTTAAGGGAAGACTGGATAAGTAACTGTATTTCTTGGAAGAAATTCACTGCAGGTTGTTGGGCAGAAAGCACAGTAGATGCAGAAGTGCTGAGCAGAAAATAGTTGGCAAATGGAAGAATATTTGTAAATGGGAGTAGAGAAGAATGATATATGCTTGTTTTATTCTCAGTCTTCCCAAGGTACCTGCTTCCAGCTATTTTTGGAGACAGGACACTGTACGCTAATTTGTTTGGAACTCCATGTCCAAACTACATACCCACTACATTCTCACTGTCTTTGACTGCGGTTAGCATGCTTCCATTGCTCCTCACTACTGCTATACGCTTAATGCCTTAATATATTTGCATTTTTAATATATTTGATCTTGATCCTCAATATGAAATATATTTGATTCGATCCTCCTTTGATCTGGATAGGCTGGACTGATGGGCTGAGGTCAACTGCATGAAGTTCAACAAGGCCAAGTGCCGGGTCCTGCACCTGGGGCGCAACAACCCCAAGCAGAGCTACAGGCTGGGAGAGGAGTGGTTGGAGAGCTGCCAGGCAGAGAAGGACCTGGGAGTGATGGTGGATAGTCAGCTGAATATGAGCCAGCAGTGTGCTCAGGTGGCCAAGAAGGCCAACGGCATTCTGGCTTGTATCAGGAACAGTGTGACCAGCAGGGCTAGGGAGGTGATCGTCCCCCTATACTCGGCTCTGGTGAGGCCGCACCTCGAGTACTGTGTTCAGTTTTGGGCCCCTCGCTACAAGAAGGACATCGAGGTGCTTGAGCGGGTGCAGAGAAGGGCGACGAAGCTGGTGAGGGGCCTGGAGAACAAGTCCTACGAGGAGCGGCTGAGGGAGCTGGGCTTGTTCAGCCTGGAGAAGAGGAGGCTCAGGGGCAGCCTAATCGCTCTTTACAGATACCTTAAAGGAGGCTGTAGTGAGGTGGGGGTTGGTCTGTTCTCCCATGTGCCTGGTGACAGGACAAGGGGGAATGGGCTTAAGTTGAGCCAGGGGAGTTTTAGGTTGGATCTTAGGAAGAACTCCTTCACTGCAAGGGTTGTTAGACATTGGAACAGGCTGCCCAGGGAAGTGGTGGAGTCACCATCCCTGGAAGTCTTTAAAAGACGTTTAGATGTAGAGCTTAGGGATATGGTTTAGTGGGGACTGTTAGCGTTAGGTCAGAGGTTGGACTCGATGATCTTGAGGTCTCTTCCAACCTAGAAATTCTGTGATATTTGAATTTTAATTCACTTTAAGCACTGTGTTTATATACCAAGGCATACACAAGTTCATTAAATTGGGGAACAGCATGTTTGCAATGCTGCATGTTGCAGTGCTCTGTAGCAGTCACCGATCCTGATTCAGGTACACAAAGGAGCCTAGCCACAGGAGTGTGGAGCTCTGTATAAGCCAAATTATCCCACTAGAGAAACATACACATTTTGGTGTCAAAATGTATTTGCTTGGTTCTTGCTCTGGTGTTTATTTTCAGAATATTATATGGTCTTTTTTTCAGTATGGAATAAATCCTTAAACTAAGAACTAAACATGCATTAAAACGTTATTTTATCAGTGACAGTTGAACCTAATAAGTGTCAAACAGTCTGATTAGTTTATTTACAGCAGAGTCAGTAAATATGGAAACAAAGCCTGAACTGGCTTATAGCACGGTCTCTGCATTAGCAACTAAGGACTGGAACCATACAGCACAGTCTACTTCAGACTAGCCACTTCAGACTAGCCACTGATTAAAATTCATTAAAAGTTGCAGCACATCAGGTGCATCCCTGAGTATATACATGTTCAGGTTTGTTACGTCTAGAAAGAATCAAGTTCACATAATTCAAAGTCCTCTGGGAAATGACAGCAAGCCTACAGCAAGTAGGGTTTATCAGAAGATTCACTTCAAAAAATGCGCTATTTAATTAAAATAACAGCAGAAACATAGCCAGAAAAACAATAACTGATAAACATGGACAAACTGTTCAGAGCTGTGTCTTCCAAGTCATATCTCTGTAAACAAAGATGGAACCTTCTTGAAATTTAAGCTAAGTATTATGAGCAGTATCTATAGTGCATAAGAATAAGCAAGGCAGTAGTAGAACCTTGCAGAATGTTTTGATACCCACACAACTCTACAGGGAAAAACTCATGGATTTCTGGAAAACAGTTATGACTAAGCTTTAGTTCACAGAATTCAAGTTCTCAAAACTACAATACAACTGACAGACTTCTTCACTACATCTATATGCCACAAGATGTAGTTATTATGAAAAATCAAAATAAAAAAGAAAGAACAATAGTCTAACCCAACCATTTATATTTCTTCCTTTAGTCTCAAAATAATAGGAACTTGTTTTATCTTTTTCTGGCTCTTGAATTTTCATACTCGTAAACCTTAATTTTTCAGATATTTACTTCAGTATTCTGATAAATTACATGGACAAAAACTCCTTTATAGCCAACAGATGGTTTGCATTTCAAGCTTTCTGACTTCTTTGAACATATTCACATTCCAGTCTTTCAATATGAATCAATTTCCTTCTTAGTTTCTGAACTTGATCATTGCAAGCAATAAACATAGGCATTTCCTACTTGAAAAAAAAAAAAGAAAGCAAACATACATTTTTTATTTTAAAAAATTATTCACCAAAAGAGAATTTCAGGATTTCAATAATTTTCCAGTGCTATCCCAATTCTTTGCATAAATTCAGCATCCACAAATAAAAAATAAATTAACTAGCCTTCCCCTATTATAATGCACATGAGAAAGCAAAAATAGATAAACATGAAGACTAACCATAAATACAAAGAGTAAAGTAGGTACTATGAATAAGGTAAGGAACACACGATAGGAACATAAAACTAAAAA
The DNA here is from genome assembly GCF_964035555.1 of Netta rufina. NCBI lineage: Eukaryota > Metazoa > Chordata > Aves > Anseriformes > Anatidae > Netta > Netta rufina. The sequence continues at coordinate 7,224,908 of NC_140133.1, read as the reverse complement.
GAGGTGTCAGGGCACTGAGTCTTGGAGCCTCATCTCTAGTGTCCCTGTAGATGTAGCAATAGCTCTAACTAAATGATATTGTTATAAGTAAGCCACATCGATTCTGGAAGGAATTCTAAGCAATTTCAATAAATCAAAGTAGATTGGTTTTCATTCAGGATGTAACTGATGATAAACAGGCAAAGTTCAAGAGATAATAACTTCAATATATTCACCCATGGATCTGGGTGAATAGCAGACAGTACTGTTACTCTTGGTATCATTTGTATTTGTTAACAATAGTTTGATTTCTGATTACCATCGTGCACAATTTTTAAGATGTGCTTTATTAATGTAAGACACAGTAACTGACACAAGGAGTCTGTTTCTCTTCCAAAAATGGAAATGCAAGGAATAAAGGTAGTGTCTTCAGCTTTAAAAAATTCTGATTATAAATAAGAAACATATGGAAGGATGCTCATACAATCACTAGGTCATTTTTCAACTGTTTCTCTGTTGCAGCTGGTTGCTCTGACAGTGACCTTAACCTAATCCAATTCACTGAGCCTTGGAAACCGTTGTAACTTTTCATAAAAGCACTGGATGTGTTTATGCATAAATTCTTATCTCTGATACTGCTTTGGTCATCCTGAATCTCTAAGAGTACTCCAAGTTCTCTTTTTAAGACATGATAACCATTTACTGCAGATTTAATACCATCTCTAAAACCTCCCCCATCCCCCCAGGATGCTGAAGTGGAATATACTTTCTAAATATTACACAATCTCTTCCATAGTAACACCTTCAACCAATTTCTGTGCATTTCTTGAGAAGAAGCCAGGAGGCTGCTTCTTCCCTTCTGGATACTCCAGCACTTTGTTCCCAGAATGAATGCAGCCCCAGCATGAGCACAAACTGCTTTACAACTAATTTTACACTCGTTTGTCAGGACCTCAACAAAGAGCAGAGAGGGACACAGGAGTCACAGGGCAGTTCCATAGCACACATACACACAGCAGTCAAGGAACATAGTTGTTCTGTTGGAGACTCTTATAATTATTCCAACCCAGAGCATATGGCTTATCACATTTCATATAAAAGACATACAAAGAAATATCAGTGTTTTTGCTCCATGTAGGACGTTAAAAAAAAAAAAAAAAATCACTTCCAGAAGAAAATCTAGCATTGCATCTAGGTCTATAAACCCTGAGATGTCTTTAGAAGCTTTCTTAGATTGTTCCTGTGTCTTTCTATCCAACAGAAGAGACAGATTTTTTTTTTTTTAAACAATGTGATTTCTATTGTTCATTAGTCATAAGGAATCTAAGCAATAATCCATAATTTGTTCTTCCAAGAACACTTAAAAACAATAAAAAATGGGAAACTATACAACTTGCCAATATTGTCCTTTAGAGACTATGATAGATCATGAAAGCCAAGGTCTTTAAGCAGCTGTAAAAATACATCTTTGCCTAAATATAGAACAAACCTGAGTGTTTAAAAGTAAATTCAGCTTTGGTTTATTTCATAAGGAGTATCTTGACAGCAACCCAATGGCACTCTCCCTACTGCTGCTGCCTCAGAGCCCTCTCTCTTAACCCATGTACCTGAGCAATAAGGCCCTTTTTTTTGTTTTCCATTTATTAATTTTTCCTTCTTCCTGGTATCCCGCCTCCTATCACACAGTCTGGAGTCATTACACAGACAGTTCTGGTCCCTGCTACAGGCACCCTGGCGAAGCCATTTTCAACCAGCAGCCATACAGAAGGCAAAGACTTCCCCCTCTGGAATGCAGCTCTTCAGCACGCTCAGTTCTCCAGCACCTTGCGGAGGTTTACCAGGAGCAAGACAAGTGTCTCACAGAGAATTAGCAGCAACCAGCCCCTGGTTCCATTTTAAACAGGAAGGAGTACAGAAAAGCTTTCTTCCAACATTTTTTTTTTTTTTTTTTTTTACTAAACTACTGAGTATTAAAGAATTACTAAACATCATCATGGCAAAGTAAGGTACTTAACATGCTAACATGTATGAGAACTGCGTTTTGCTGAAAGCTACCAAAAATGAAGAGAACTGCCCTCCCTTTGGTGTCATTTTCTCTGGCAACATACACTGGGTAAGAACTGTTCGTGACAGCTTTTACCATATGCCCTTGAATGATTAGATTTTAACGGAAACTTTGGTTTCTTTTTTATCTGCCTTGGGGAAAAGCAAGAGCAGAAAAAGTAGTCAGCCTGAAGCTCTGAGCAGGTCATAAGATATGAGGCCACTCCAAGTACAAGATAAATAGACTGAACTGAAAATCAGCCAGTTCAAATGACATGCAAAACCTGCTTTTGTCTGCCTGCAAAACAAAAATCTTTCTTCTGTTCCTCTGGGATATTTTCAGCTTTATTTTTTTATTTTATTTTATTTTATTTTTCACTTTACCTTTGTTTGAGATTAAACACTCCTAAATACTAGATTCCTTCCAAGATGCAATCAGCAATGTCTCCTGCAGTTTGGAAAAGCTACCTTCACTTTGTTTGCTTTCCTGCTGCCATCCATACTTACCCAGCTTCTCACTTTTTCTGTCCTAAAAGCCTTTTAATCTTCATTCTCTCTTTGATACAGGGCAACACCGGGGAACAAATTTTACACTTACTCTGTATGCAACCCTTCTTCCAGAAAGTTAAGTTTTTCTAAAAGCAGAATCCAGAGATTGAGTGTTCCTTGTTAGGCTGACTTGTCGCTCCTCCACTATAAATAAAAACGTGTGATATTTCATTTACACTTCCAGCTACATTTCATGTCCTTACAGAACTGTAGGGACATTATTACCATTAAAATTTCATCCAGGTTTCCAATTTACAATTAGAAAAGCAGTCATTTTATGTGCATGACATTTGAAGTGAAGCTATTTTGTGGGTAAATCAGTTTGTGAAAATGAGATAGCACAGGTTAAAAAAATAAGTAAGGCACACCTGACTAACCAGAAACAATACCTTAAATAATCTCTCAAGGCCATCTTGGAAAACTGGAGCTCAATTCAATAACAGAGCTCATTTAGCATTTCAGAGAAGAAATTACCTTCTAAGTGTATAGATCCTTATAACTAGGATCCAAATAGATACCTATATGTAAAACTTCTACATGCTGAAAACGTCTGAAAAGCATTCTCTGCTTGCCAGGGTGAGTACTTCCTGGTAGCTTCCCTATTGCTAATGCACAGACCACATTTTTCATTTCAGATGATTTGAGTTCTAGGAGCATTTCAAGTCATTCTGAGCAAAAACAAAGCAGCCCTGATGCTGAAAGCAGCACTACCATCCTTCCTTATTATCAGCCACTTGTGCCATCCACTTCCTTATGCTGAGTATTTGTTACATAAATAAAGATAGCAGCAACAAAAAAGAAAACAAACACTTGGTTTTATCTGAAATTAGTTGTTGATACCTTATTTTTCCTGGCACATTGGATGAAAAGCAGATGAATTACAGGACAGGACTACTACCTTATTTGCCACTACCAGTTTAAAGTGATAGAAAAATCTACCCTAAGGTAAGCCTTGATGACATCAAGATGAACTAATTACCTGACATACTCAGAACAGTGAGTATGCACACTACACAACTTTTTGTGGTAAGTGTACCTGTGAAATCTTTTGATACTGATTAACAGACTTGAAAATTTCTTCTGCAGAAGCTATTACAAAAGTCTTCAAACATTATACATCCTCTTCTCTTGTAGATCCAAGCAAGTAAGAGCTTTCTTTCATTAACACATTTTCAATGCTTTGGTTATCTAGTAAGCATCCCTTATTTTTAATAGTATGTGGGGAAAAATAGGCTATTCCATATACATTACATACATATACATACTGTGAAAGCTTCACAGGACTTCCGTACTTATAAAACAAATACAATTCCAATGTTATGTCATGCTGTCAGTTTCAATACTCAGTATTTTCACCTTAGAATATTCACCCTTTGATTACATGCAAACACTGGGGAAAAAAAAAAAAAAAAAAAAAAAAAGGATTTCCAGAGCCAGATGCTGGCTGGATATTCAGTGGGGTGGGGAGGGGAAACAGCTGGTTGGAAAGAGATCAGCTGCAAAGAAGAGGTGCTATTATTACTCCTGAAACATGCATGAGACCATGGGAGATGATAAGGTGGAATTGATATGTTGCAACTTTTCTGCCTTTTCCCCAGCGAATCTACTTTTTCTGGTAGGTAGCAGTCCTTTAAACTAAGTTCCTACATAATGCAGTGGAAAACATATTATTATCCTAGCCACAAAACTTCAAAACTTTTGGTTTTCTTACTGTTCTACCTGAACAGCAATCAGAATGATTCAGAGTCCAATTTCCATTATTACTGTCATTGTTCCCTTTATATTTTTAGTTATATGCTTACAACAAAATCATTATTCTAGAGCAAGCTGCAAGTCCTAACTACAACATTGTTTAAACTGCATATGAACTAAAACAAAAACTTTTTTTTTTTTTAATAAAAGCCTAATAAGTTCAGAAAATTGCAAGTGATTATAAACTGGAAAAAAGTTTAGACAGCAAATGGCTATTGCCAATCCCCAATTTCCATATTTACTAACAACATCTGGTTTTAAACAAGACAGAACTTCCACGAAAATCTATCCAAATAGGTCTAACTGTTTATCTCCAACATTATCTAGGTGATAGTGCTATCTTATATATATATATATATATATATACATATATATTTAAATGAAGTCATTAAAATATTAATCTGAATATCTCCCTGATAGGTTTTATTGCTACACATTTTTTAAACACTTAGAAAAGCTACTTCATAAACTTACAAGTTGGTCATCTGGCTCCCATTTATACAGACTGCCAAAAATACATAATAAGGAAAAGGATGGGGGAGGAAGAAATGCATTAGAAATCTAGAATACCACTGCTTCTACTTCATAGAAAAATTCTACACCTGGATGGTATTTACTAAGCTATCTATAGAACTGAAACAGAACTTCACTTGAAACAAGTATTTATTATGAAACAATTTCTAAATAAATTCTGTAAGTAAGTCTTTCAGTTAAGAATGTAGACATGGATTACTCGTCTGAAAATCTCAACACATCCCCCACCCTGCCCCCAAACTCTAAATAGTATTTTTTGTTTCCAGAACCCTTCACACAGAACAGTTTCCATTTCTTACCTAGGTGAAACTTCTCTAAACATATACAAGTTGTACTGAAACATTTTATCAGTCATAAAAATGTGACTAATACATTATACATATGTTTTGGCTGTACCTCTGTCTCAGTCAGAAAGCAGCTGCTTTGTCTCTTAGCTAAACCATTAAACAAAATGGGTAACACATGCCTTGTTAGAGACCTCTAGTTTGCACAATTAATATTTGATTTGGAGAAAAAGCCTTAACAATTATAAAGAGTAAATCACCCCATAGCAGAAAACCAACACTTTAGCAAGTGGGATGAACTAGACAGATTTAACATTTACAAATGTTATTCAAAGTACAACCCCCTGCTCCAGGATATTACCTCTTACCCTAGGGACAGAATGCTGGCAAAGCATTTTTTACCCCATGGAAAGCACTTTTAAGACTGTCAATCCTGGAAGAAGTATTCATTGCAGCATATGTATTTCATAACTTTACTCTTTTTATCAGTCTACTTTGGGTTAACATATACATAAGAATATCTGGTTTTAGGACACAATCACAGAACTTGGAATCTACTAAAACGGTAGGTGGACATTTTTTCCTAAAAGAATATTAACTTAAAGTATACTAACCTAAAGCTTAAGAAAAGCACTCAATTACAACAAGCAGGAAAATATGCTGTGCAAATATTTATTTTTAAGAAGTATTGCGTATGTATTTAAAATGCTTTTAAATTAAGTTTGTAGCCTCCAAACGAACCCCAGTTGTGTACAACCTGTAAAATACTCTGTGGTGTGTGTGTAAAGTTATGTTGTGCAATTTACTTTCAAATGTAAAGGCAAGAGCAATGAGAGAATGATTTTCAAACCTAAATGCCTTATAACAAATATCGATATCTTGACAGCAGGGAAAAACCTCTCTTGGTTTAATTGATTCAGGTTTGTATATGCCAAGTGTTTTGTAAACTGCTTTACAAAATCCTCCTGACGTTACGAAAAGCACTACTCTGGAAAACAAGCAAATGGAATTAAGATAATATTTTCCCTTACCAGTTGGAAAAGGCTGTTTGTTATTTCCTAGTTTGTCTTCACGTTAAGAACAGTTTTTATAATACTGGAGCCTAATTAAAGAATACCAAGAGTTAAAAGTTGTTCCATGTTCCTTATGCGTTAGAAACCCCTGCCAACTAGTTCTCTAGGCTTTAAATATTGTTTTGACGGATTGCATTTTCATTTCCAGTCACAAAGAAAGTATTCTCCATAGTCAACACACTAGCAGATCTTCATCAGCTCTGTGCAAGCCAGATACACTGTTCTGTGAGAAAATGAAGACTTTGCAGCCTGCTTTTTTTCTGTTTGTGTTTGTACCTTTGGTGAAGTCAGCACCACCTATACAGCAAGAACCATTCAAGTTTTATGACTATGATACAGATGTTACCATGGGAAGCCTGATCCACCAAGATTATGAAATACAGTCCAAGGAGATAAAAAAGGTATTTATCTTATCAGTTTAATATTTTAATTGCTAAGCATTATATGAATGAATAAGGTGTAACATGCATGTATGCAAGTTTTATGGAGAAGTCTCACAATAATGGCAAAACATACAATAGTTTCAGATATAAGGGAAATGCACTCCAATTAAAACCACAAAAATACTACCCTTGCTACAATTTGAGAAACCCTCATAAGACTTGCTTTTGCAAGTAAGAATGTAGCATTTTAAACTCTGCTGTAGTTATGTACCTACTATTTTCAAGTTTCATGAAGAGTATGTACTAGCACACTAGCTAAACAGTTTGATTAATGTATTAACAAAATAAGTTTAAATTAAAAGCAAGGAGGGTGATTTTATTTAGTTGTGTGGTTGTTGTTATTTTTTATTTAAAAAAAAAAAAAACACTTGAAACAGTGCTTTTATTGTATGTAACCTGTCATCATAAATCAGTTTTCCTTTGATTCAAACTATTACCTGGTGGTTGTTGTTTTTTTTTTTTTTTTTTTTTTGCCCTTTTTTTCCCCTGGTATTTTTGCTACTTGACAGTTTAGCAGTCCTAAGTTACTACAGAATGTCCAGTCCTGCTGTAATTGCATATAGTGTTAACACTTTCAGACTCTTAAACGCTGCAATAAAAATGTGTTAAGGGCACTCATCAGCACCCCCAAACGGTCAATTCTGAACTGTTTTGCTATGTGCTCCACATACATGCTTGTTAATTTAAACACAAGACACAAAAATAGAGATGAGTTGAATGAAGTGCAACAGCCTCAGCAGAAAGGCACAGTGAAAGCCCTCATCCTTCTGTTCAGAGTGGCTCTGACAGGACCTAAGAAATGCACAGAACAAGATACAACACTTCATCAGACGGGTAGGAAGAAAGCTAACAATGATTGTCCTAAAACTAGCTGCCAAGGAAAATGACATTTCTAAACAAAGTGGTAACTACCAGATCTGGATATTAATAGCCTCAAGGTAGTTTTTATCAATATTAACTGTACTTGTTACAATAACATGATAAACAAATAAAAGGGGAGAACAGAAGGTAATTGTTATAAGTAATAAATTCCAGTACATCTACAGAGAAATCATTTCTGCATATATTTTTACTATTTTTCAAATTCCATTTAATTATAGCTTTCTAGTATTAAACTAAAAATGGCAGCTCAATATTTATAGTAAAAATTCCTAATTCATTTCTGAATCTGACATCAGCAACAGTGACACAGTAACATGTTTCATAAACCTCTGATAAAGAGACCATTTTAAATAACTCAACAAATAGGTGACTATCTACTCAATAAGCAAATTTTAAAAAGCTCCACATCAATTTTAACAAGCTAGGCACAGCATCAAATGACATTTGCTTCTAAAATCATTTTAATAGGAATACACTACTATTTTAGCAAAAAAGACGACTAAGGAATATACTGTATACCTATAAGGAAATAGTGCCAGCAGATATGCCACAAACCAATCAACGTCTGTGCTGGCAGCAATATACACTGGAGGTCTACTGAAGGCCAACAGTTCTGCTTAGGGTAATTCCAGGAATGCAATCGGTCATTATTTCCATCGGGTCGGTCCTCCAGTGACGTGTTTTCATTGCAAAATAATAAATTAGTTCCTTATGTGCAACAAATACATCTATACAAGTTCCAAGGTTCCCAATTTAAAATCACTGGATATGCAAGCAAGTCTTCTATTCACTTACAATAGAAATCGTAGCTTCCAGAATATTTCAAGCATTAACTGTAACTGAAATACGTGCCAATAGTTTCTTCAAACATGCCCAGTCAGAAAAGCATGACACAGTTAACTCCTTACTGTGTTATCAAAAAAAAAAAAAAAAAAAGGAACTGGAATTTTTCCAAAAAACAGAAGTACCATCTACATTTGTGTTTGTAATCAAAAAAATGAAGTGAACTCCAGTGTAATATTCTGCAGAAGGTAATCCAAGCCATATCCATTATAACATCTATTGTTTGAAACAACAGCCTCTCCTGTCTAGAAATTTAAAATACTAGAAATTTAAAATCATGAAATCTTGATTTCTACAACAGGAAGAACTATTCAGTTAGACACCTTCATGAGTCTGTACTCAATTATTCCATTGAATATAAACATTCAGCTTCATAGAACACCCTTGTGTGTTATCAGGATGAATCATTCATTTACTTTGCCAAAGTTTTAAAGATATTTAAAGTGTTCAGATACCAAATTGTAATCTGGTTTTGTATGAGGAACTCATGTTTGCAGAGTCAAGTGCAAGAGGCAGGTGGAATTTAAGTATGTAAGCAGGTCAATGTTTCTTCAATGTATACCCTATATATGGAAGTAACAAAATTTCTGCAGTTATAATCCAACCAATCTTTTGCACCAGTATTCCGTGGCTAGGAATTTCTATAGCTGACCAGGAAATACTGCCAATATACTGGTTATTTCTACTTTTATTTGGGGGCCTGGGAATATATTGTTTGTGTATTTAACAGTATTGTGTAAATAATCAGTTTTATTCTTTTGTTGACATTTCCTGCTTTCAGAAACTAGTTGTGTGCTGTATCCTGTAAAGAACTCGCATGCATACTTGTTCTCGGATCACACCTCAAGCAGGATACTGTATTAGAAACCTACAGCTGGTACATATGCTATGTCAGCAAACACTTTTCACATAAGCATATTAAAGCATATTAAAAGCATCCCTTGTGAGCCAAGCACACTACAATAAAAGTGCAATTGTTCTACATCTATACCGAAGTTTCTACGGGCATCAATACTTCTGTCAGTATCATGTTTTTACATGCCTAATCGACAGAACTGTGCAAACTAAACATTTTTAAAGATTTGCTGTTTGAGTCTTCTAACTTTTCAGCTTACACTCCAACTTCTCTATACCAAATACTGCAGATCTTTTACCCTACACAGAAGCTGCTGAACTGTCATCAGCATTCTAACCTGTGGAGAAATGTTCTGCTATAACAAACCAACCTCTCCCAAACATTACAAAAAAACCCACAAAACTGTAAAAAAAAAAAAAAAAAGAAAAAAAAAAAAAAAGGGCCATAGCCTGGATAGACAGACGCAGAGGCAAGCCAAGTGATGGATGATTCACAGGCTAAAAAAGGGTCAAAATGACAGAGGCTGGCCAAGATACTTGTTTCTAAAGCTCAATGGTTTTATATTGCTAAATACAAATATTCCCACTAATAAATAAAGCAAAGTTGGTACCAGAAGTAAACCGACAGTGTTACTTTCACATTGCTGTAAGTAGATGAAGAGTATGCTACATGCCTGAATGAGGAAATAAAAAAAAAATGTTTCTCTTGTGAGCAACCAGAGAAGCTCTCTTCAGTTACTGTACTCAGGCCAAGATTCTGATCATTAAGCATGTTTAAAGAAAAATGTTCTACACACCTGTTGATGTAGTTCTCCCCATGTGTTGCTGGTAGCCAAGTAGAGTGAGAAGCACATTGTCTTACTCTGTCCTGCAAGTATGACCCATCAAAAAAGACAACAAATGATGCTAGCTAAACACAACTGCTACGGTCAACCTAACAGGCCCTCCAAAGTTTAATATGTGCAAGCCATAGTATGACTTGCTGTAAAGGGAAATAGCATGTAATTATAATCCCAATCATATTCAATGAAAACCTATAATTTCCTGCATCACTAAAGACTATCTGTTAGGAGTTCAGGTTCAACAGAGATTTAAGTACATTTAATGAATACGTACTGCAAAACTTCAGCCAACACCTGAAATGAACATGTTTATAAAACAAGTTTCCGTGCAACTGAAAAGTTTAATAAATATCTCTATGGGGTATTTCAGATAATTTCAAATGCAAGGAAACATTGGGATTCTTTTTGGTTTTTTTTTTGAACACAAATAATTTAAATTATAGTCATAAGAATCCTTTCAAATTTTGCATTATGCCTTCTGCAAAATACTGTGTCTTCAAAGGTGCAGGTTTTTGTAGACACTCATTGCTTACGTATTCCTTCCCCATAACAGTTGATATTTTCTACCCTCCCATGTCCCCTTATGGTTAGTGGTCTTATCCAAAGAACAGTAGCAGCAACATCTTCCCTTTTTGCCTTTCAAACTGCAGAGCTCACATACAAAAGGGATAATATATCATCTTAGTCATCCAGTGTGTAAGATGAATATAAAAATTAAATGTCACAAGAAGATGTAGGAAGCTCATTTGAAAAGATGTACTATTTAAGACCCTTGTAATACTGTGCTTATTGTTTTTTAAAATATCATTTGCTCTCACACAAAGGATGCAACAAACGTTTCTCTTGACACTGCCCTAAGACTGCAAGGGGATGACAGCGAACGCAGTGTAAAACCAACAAAGGATACAAGTAAGTTAATGGATATGGATACTGTAACATGCAAACTCTACAAAAGGCTCTGAATATAAAAATTGAATATACAGAGGATGACAAGGGATATACAAATAACATTTTGATCTATGAACATCTTTCATATCTCCTATGGAAAGTCTTCTAAACTTTTGCCTCTGACAGAACAGGTTAATAAATCAAAGTATCTTCAGGTAAACACTGAATACACAACACAGCCTATAAGAATCTCTCTAGACTTACCCATTTGCATTTGCTGTAGAGATGTACCCACATTAAATAAGCTAGGCAGTACAAGCAAGAAAAGGAAAATATATACTTCAATATAGTCCGCAGTTTCCCCAGCTTGCAATGAAATATATTTAAGTTAAATAGCTTAACTTGAAACTTCTGTTCTCACAATGCGCATCTGATGACTGTGGAAGTCAACATTTTATACATTCTTGATTTTTTGATTCTGTTAACATGTAAAACATCCAAAAAATTTTGAAATTGAATTGAAATGTAAATGAATTTGGGCATAATATGATTCCTAGGACAAAAACAGTTAAAATATGTCAGGAACATTCTTCCTACTAGCTTTGAGGTGTATTGTCTCCTAATGAGCCACGATGATTTTTACATGTAAAAAGAAAAAGCTGTTTTCTGACAAACACAGCACAGAAAAGAGAGAAACATTTTGGGTCTATCTGTGATATCACAGATGATTCAGCAAGACCACTGGAGTGTCAATCTGCACTGAAGTTTTAATCATAGGGATTAGCTATTGCCAAATAGCATCTGTCAACAAGCCTGCATCAAAACAGGAACAAATCTGGGAAAACCCCAGAGTTTCTACAGAGTTTCAAACAAGCATAGAAACTGCTGCATTTTAGATAGTGATACCATTTTTTTTTTCCACAATCTCCCCCCCAAACAGAAGATGACAAACCAAATCAAAAAAAAGCAAACTGGGTGGAACTCAAGTTAAAGCTCCAAATGTCAATCCCATTTTCTGCAGTTCCTTTGTGAGAAGGAGAAAAAAAAGTGCTCTAGTACATACACTGGTTTGGCTCAGTATTTACTATTTCAGTAACTCTTCAGATTGGGGAAGATCCTTCTGTGCTATGCAGTTTTAACAGACTACCTACCAGCACAAAACTACTCTTTACTACAGACCAAATTGGAAGCCAACCAAAATTTTGCAGTATATAGGTAACAATGGTAACAAAACTGGATTCAAAGCCGTATTTGTTATATGTATCCGAATATTCCTGTCATAAAGAATTAGCACAAATAAGAAATGAATAATAGTTTATTAACATTTATGACAGATAGGACAAGCCATAATAGACTTAAACTGTATTAAAGGAGATAGAGTTTCTGTCATTACTCAAAATTATAGCTATACAAAAACTCAGTAACAGATTGCCTAAAGCAATTATATAATCACCACTACTAGAGTTTTTATAAAGAGGATTAGACAAAATAGTAGCTAGGAGTAACACAGAGTATACATGACCCCACCAGAAATGCTCCAGTGCAATTGTAATATCAAACGTGGGCACTTCCAGATATTTCTCCTGCATGACTTTCTCTTTTGAAAGCAATGGTTCTAAAGATTACATTTAACATGGCCAAAGCGTTGCAGTCATCAAATTCACAACGTTCTACACTTAAAAAATGAAATAATATGGATTAATAGCATTCCAAGACAAGCTCAGTTAAGAACAGAGAATATAACACAGGGAAATTACGCATGAAAGAATACAAAAACAGACAAAAAAATCAGGGTATTAAATCTGTGTGGAACTTGCTGCTGGTAGAACAACTAAAAATTTAATAGAGGGGAAATCTCTATAGAAGATACCAGAAGTAAAGATACCAGGAAAAAAAAAGTTACCAGAAGTAAAGATACCAGAAAAAAATTGTTTGAATATTAGTTGAATAACTTTTAACTGTCTACTCAAAATAATTTGCTTTCAGATTTACCTACTTGTCTGCTCTGTGTGTGTTTAAGTGGATCCGTGTACTGCGAGGAAATAGATATCGAAGCTGTACCCCCACTGCCAAAGGAAACAGCGTACCTATACGCACGATTTAATAAAATAAAAAGGATAGCAGTCTCAGATTTTGCTGACATTAGTAAGTAATTTGTAACAATAATGAATTTGTTGTTGTCCTTTAATATTATGCCAAAACAAGATATACTTTATATTTTGCTAGGTTATGCAACGTGTATTACTTAATTCAGTGCTTGTGCTAGAAGAGGAACTGTGAAGACAATATGGATAACCCGCTTTGGCCCACATATCCATTTTAATCAAGCAACAGGGTGCTAAAAGTCAAATTTGACTGTCTCCTGGCCAGTCTTAAATGACCGTGTACGTTTCTTTCCAGTGCTCCAGAGATCTCTCCCACCTACTTCACTCTATGACACTGCAAATTCTACCAGGATCTACAATCATGTTTTCTCTACGCAAACAGGAAGGATCACATACATGTGGATATATATATAGTCTCAATAATGAGGAAAACCAAGCGTGGATTTCATTCACGTTTTGTGATCTACAAATGTAAATACTAACAGGATAGTGCAGTCATTGTCATTGTAACATCTAACAAAACCACGCATGTTTAGTATGCTACGCAACTATAAATTTGATACTTAGATTTCTATTTCTTTTGTGTATAGCTACTTTGAGAAGAATTGATTTTAGTGGAAATAGGATAGAAGAAATTGAAGATGGAGCCTTTTCAAAGCTTCTGTTATTGGAAGAACTTTCTCTTGCTGAAAATCGGCTTGTAAAACTTCCTGTTCTACCTCCCAAACTAACAACGTTTAATGCAAACCAAAACAGAATCAAGAGCAGAGGAATCAAAGCAAATGCTTTCAAAGTAAGTAAAAGATGACAATCTAGGCAACCAAGGTAAATAAAAGGAGTATGCCATCACTGGGATTTTGTGTTTTTGTGATCAAAGAAAAAACTAGGAGAAAGCAGCTTTTCAGGTTTTTTGTTTTTAAGGCACTCTGGAATAATACTCCTACGGACAGTGGCGCACTCATGTAGTAGTTCATCTAAAAATTCTTGTCTTTAAGATATAATCCTACCTACTTCCTTTCTCTCTCACACACAAAGAAATAGTGGATTCAAAACTAATGGCTCAAATACAAGTCTGTGGATGACATAAATGCTATTAAACAAGGATATATATTTATAGTGGTGTCAAGTTTTTATGACCAGTATGCCAACACTGAAATTTCCAGCACATAGAAGGCCTGTGACTTTCTTGGTACAATAGGATTCAACACTCACAGCAAAATATTTCCTGTTAGATCACTTTATTGGCTTTCTCTGCAATCAGAAAAATATACATGGCTTACAACAGAAACAAGAGTAAGCAATATCAGCAATGATTCTCTCTTTCTTTCCAATAGAAGCTGACAAATTTGGCCTACCTCTACTTGGGACATAATGCACTGGAGTCTGTTCCCCTGAACTTACCAGAGAGTCTGCGTATTCTTCACCTTCAGGTATTTCTGAACTATCTCCTTAACTTTATATTATAAAAAGACCTAGCTGCACAAACCAATCCCCATTTCCTTCTAAAACAGTTTAAACTGCAGTTGTGCTACAGATGTCTAGTGCTCCTCCACATAAAACAATTTAGCTCTCATTTGTTTGGCCACAACCAGTGTTCAACATGCACATCCTCATTAATACACAGGAGGAAAAAGTAGTTAAGACTTGAAATAATTCTCTAGAATAAAGCAAAATTTAAGTACCCTTACTGTCAGAAGCTCTTAGCTAACTATCATGCAAAAATTTCTTATACTTGGTGTACAAAAGCTAATAAGAAAAGGTAAAAAAAAAAAAAAAAAAAAGCAATAATCTTTTGTCAACCATACATTCCAAACCTCAAATTGTTTATCAGTTCATTGATTGGTTTGAAGAGACTTGATTCCTACCTATCTTTAACACAATCAATCCCAGTGACAATAAAATGAGTGGGGATAATAATAATATTACAGTTTGGCAATTCTCTAACTTACGTCTGTGTATGCGTGTGTGCATGTGTATTTACTTAAAAATGAAAATTTGTTTTGTTTTGCAGTACAACAACATTACTACAATCACTGATGACACATTCTGCAAGTCGAACAACACACGTTACATCCGCACGCGTATGGATGAGATACGGATGGAAGGCAATCCGATCCTCCTGGCAAAGCACGTTAATGCTTTTTCCTGCTTGAGAACATTGCCTGTAGGGACATACTACTAGTCACTACTTACATAATTATACATGCCAAAATTCAAGCATGGTAACAGAAGATCATTCTTATTCCTGTTTATATCCTCTCTTTTGCTAATGCAGTTTTCCCTGCATACCCTGAACTTTTTCCTGTGTTGAAACTGAGTTCTCCTCTAAAATAACTATTTCAAAACATCCACTTAATTTAGGAGTTACAATGCCACCCATGCTTTCAGATTTTGTTGATGAAAGCATAAAAATGTGTGTACACATGCATATGGTTTCAACTTCTAATTCACTATTTATTCTTTACATGTAGGGAAAATCATGAAACTGCTTTTTCACATTCTTTATCAATTTCCAGGACAATCACCACATTTTGCTTTCAGATAAACACAAACATTCTTCGAGCAAGCTACAGAGGAAAAATAAATTTTAATTCCAATCATACTCGCTTTGATCTGAAATGAAGCTTTTTCAGCTGACCTTCGAAAGTGCATGGAATGAAGTTGCATATGAAAGAAAGTTATGTTTAGACACAGAACTTAGCAATGTTTAACTTTATTAAAGCTTCCTTGAAAACTTGATTAGTGGAAAATGAGAAAAATTCTTATCTAGGCTTAGTATACCTAGCAACAAAGCAAGCGGAACATTCAAATGTGTCAAATGTTCCTTTAGTATTTTTCTTTCAAAAATAATCTAAATACAGTTATAGATATATATTACAATTGAATGTATACATATATACGCATTCAATTGTATATACTACATATAAATATTTTTACACATTTTTGATGGAAATATAATATATATACACACACCTTGTTCAGCTGTGGTCGTATGAGTCAACTTTATCTTCCCATTTAAATACAATGCTCAGCATACAGCATGGTATGACAGAGTACCTTTGTTATTAAGGCATGATATAAACTGAGCCTTGTTCACCGCTTTTTCTTGACAGGAAATGTGACAATATAATTAACAGTAAAGCTGAATTAATGCTTTTACCTGTAAACAAGCAAGATTTCAACTAGCAGTCAGTACAAAGAAACAGAAATACCTTTGTACAGAAACACGTTCGCTCATTAGACAAAAATCACATTAAATCTTTAAAAAGAAAAGCTGATTCTATCACTGATCTAAAAATAGTGCTAACTCCGAGCAAATGAAACTAGCATCATTTCACTCAAGTACTTTAAAACAATCTATTTAAAAGAGAAAACTATGTGTGCAGACCTCAATCCATTCGCTAAAACTGGACATAATGTCTTTCAGAACACAGGGTTTCTAATTACACAAACATACATTTCTTCTAACTTGGTTTCTCCCCTCAAATACCACAGGCTTAAACTCTTCAAATAAACAAATGCCAAACAAGTGCTAGTACTATTACCGGATCAACTTCATACTAACTTTGAAGCTAGTGTAGATATCTAATTCGTAGAACTAGTTAAGCACCAAATGCATGATGTATTAATACCACCTAGAATACTGATTTTTTAAGGTATTTTGTATTAATTATGTCTATCTTATTTAGCTAAGCCTTGATTTGTTAGCGCTTGTGCTCTGGGGAATTATTAATAAATTCAAACTTAATTTTGAACTTACTGATGCTCTGTCACTAAGAGTGTTGAGATCTACGAAACTGTAAGTCACTTTTTAAGGTTAAGTGACTATGTTAAGAATCAGCTGTGGGTTCATCGTTCTGGAAAGAGTATACAAATATGAAGAGCAAGACAAGTATATTTTTGCCCTGATCCCATTACTCAAAAAAGGCATAGCAATCCCCAGTTTTCCAGTTTAGACTATTTTAACAAGAAATTCCATCGTCTTAGTGCATCTGAGAACAAGAAGTCCTACAGCAAGAAAAACATTTGATTTTCATTTTTCCCATCTAAATCATAAAATTTTGATATTTCCAGGTATTCAGCAAAAAGATAAACAGCCGCAAAGCATATCAAAATACATTCCAATTTCAATCCAAATTTAGACCAGGAAAAAAATAAAAGCCAGCAATTCTCTCATCTCCATTTGATAAGATGAAGTAAACACAAGTTAGAAGCCTAAGTAGTGCCTCTGATCTTATTCTCATTACAAGTCATTACTACTAAATAAAGCTCTTTGTAATATTAACGGAGTCAATACATATCAAAATTATTCCTATTATTTCCCTGTGAAAACAAGCATGTGCATACACATGCATAAACACGTGTATGCACATTTATGTAATACATGCACACACAAATGCTAAGATCTTACTACTACCACATCATTAATTTTACATTAGGTTGTTGTATATATTTTTGAAAAGGTACTAGACATCAACAAGAATTCTAATTTAACGCTCTTAATATTTTGTGAGCACACCACAAGTAGACAACTAGTATCTTCTGAAAGCCCCACACAGACAATACATTATCTGATATATTTTAATTTACTTTTCCCCATTCACAGCACGAGAAAACATCAAAAGTTAGAAGGGCTATACTATGCAAGATTTTTTGCCTTCTTTTTTTGTGATATCAAGCTGAATGTACCCTGTTTTTTCCCCATTACTTATTTCTACTCTGTATTTCCAATAAAACTTGAATTTTTTTCTTGTTTATCAACTTGAATAATCTGCTCTTCCAACAATGCCTACATACTTGAGTTATGCAGTCTCATAGCAGACTATGGGTGTGCCTAGATCAGAAAATTATTTGTAGCTGTAAATCCATTTTCTAAACATATTTATTGTGGCAATGCAGCAAGACCTGCCATACAAGTAATATTATATGACTATCGGGGGGAGAGGGAGGGGGGGGGGGGAACAAAACACACTAAGCTAGGACTGGGACACTTCAATCACCTCTTCAAAATTTATTTAAAGCACTACCTTGTAGATTTTTTTCCTGCAGTAGAAGACAGGAGTAGCAGCAGAAGGTAGTAAAGGTATACTGAACTCTTTTTTTTGGTGTGTGAGAAGCATGCATATTGCAGACTAACCTGTTACAGTAAAAATTCACAACTGCTTAGGCTCAAAGGCAGGGAATATATAATGTAGAGCACAATTTGTTTACAACTGAACATCGTTCTATCCAAACTTACTTAAAGCTGCCCCTGCTCTCTAGAATAGCCTACTTATTGTCAAATATATATGACAAGCAGCTTTTTTGCTTAATCCAAGTTATTTGTACCACAATTATTCCCTTTAACTGCAAAAACACACTACAAAACTGCTATTTTTGATGATCAACTTCATTTGCAAATTGCAATAGTCATTTATCTCACATCTCCATTACTACTGAATTATCCATTCACTTCTACTTTATTGCTTCCTTCTCAAGTACCAGAGCTAATAGAAAGGGGGGAAGAAATCCACCTTTCCTGCTTTTAATACGCTATGCTATGACAAAACTATTAGAAGCACTGCCTATTTCTACCTAATAGCCTGGGTAATTTTCTTTTCAATAACTAATTCATAATGCATATAAACCCCCCCAAAAAACAGTCTTCTCTCCAGTACTGTTTCCAGTTAGCTGGATATATACTTGAAGTCTATCAAGCTGGTAGTAAGAAAAAAATCCAAAGTTTAATATTGTTATTGAAGTGCAAATATTTACAGGATAAGATTATTCATTTATTTTATGCAGATGTTAAAAGCCACTCCTAGCCACTTTCACTGAATTAAACACAGGATATTGTTACAAATGCATATATTACCCTTAGCATCTAGCTTTGAACACTTGGAACTGTCAGATTTGATCCACCATGCCTTTGTTAATTCTCTCATCTCAGAAAGCCTTCTACTTCTAAATTAAATTATTACTAATGCTGACATAAATAAGGCAGCCTAAGAATACCTTCATAGGACCATATTCAATCATATTCTCACAAGTTTGTCTGCTTTTCTCATCACTATCCTTGTCAATTAAAAAAGTAACTTTAGGAACAGTATTTGTAACATTGATGTAAACCAGTAGTATACAATATATGTATGGAGATACATTCACTTAAGACATAGATACATTCTATATGAAATACCACTATCCTTTACATTCAGAGACTGACCAAACCATTTTTAGAACTGCTTCCTTAAGACACACGTGACAATTTAAAATACTATCTTCTATTTTTTAAATGTTTGTACTGAATTTTACAATGAGGAATATTTACATTGTCCCAGAAACCACAGTGGCTACTGTCACGAGGCTGATCTAAGAATTAGTGAAGCTGGCGAGAAAAACCAAGAAAACAAACAAACAAACAAAAAAGCACACCATAAAACCATGAAGCCCTCTGTGCTCTCTCTACCTTGTCAGTCTCTATTTCACTATTGAATGATTAGTCTTTATAAAACAACCAGCAGGATTAGACAACATCAGTTTACACTCAGCTGAGGATAGGATTTTTTTTAAAACATCATCAGAACTGACCAAACAGATTAAAGAGAATGAAAAATGTTAATCCAGCACAGTACTCTGAAGAACCTAGAAGATTCAAAATATAGGAATCAAAGCAGGCCACACTTCATAATACAGCTAAAAAGCAATGAGGGTGCTGAGTTGAAGGACAGTAAATGCTTGAGCTAAATAAAACTGAGCTAAAAGAATAAATAAAAACAATTAAGTAGTTAAACATTGACCTGTAACACTAACCACTCAATCACAGAAGATGTTCTGTGTTTGCAAGACTGCTGTATTTTCACTTTGAAAAAGAGTTACTTACCTTAAAACCAGTACAAAGCTAACAAGCCAAGTAACATTAATTTAAAACTAAATTGAGATAGTATTTTCCACTTAAAAGGGAGGAGCAGTTTATTTGCTCTTCAAGTGAAATATTGCAGAACTGGAAGTGCTGTCACCCAAACACATGTCGTCACACTTTCAAAAGAGACAGATCCAGTCTTTAAGAATGCTTAAATGCCAAAGACCACAAATGTTATTTTCTTCTGGTTTCTTACCCCCCTCCCCTTTTTTTTCCACACCCAAAATGAAATGCAATGGCAATAAACAACCATTTTACTCCTCCAGAAAGAAGACACTGATATTCTTATTTCCTTCTACATATGAGGACAGGAGCATTAGCATGGTAAAAAAACGACAAAAATACCAAGCATGGGCACTGTCCCTTGAATACAACACAAACATCCTCACCTAATATTCTCTGCTGAACACACAAAAGTAAGATTCACAGACTCTGCTGAAGAGCTAATTTCTTCTTCATTGCTCCATCTTGATGAACAACTTAAGAACCAAATGGAGAATTTATATAGAAAAGTTCAATAAACAGTACCTTGAAATGTAAGAATGTGCATCTACGATGTTCATACCACTCAGCATAAGATGAAAGGCTTCTAAAAAACAGCAGAAGATTTCCGTGTTTTTCAGTGCTGTAAAAGAAAAATATATTATTTATCCTAAACAGTACTAGTCAGAAGTATCAATTCTATAGCCTAAAATTTGCAATTTTACCTTTAAGAATTTGTGACTAGTATTGTTTGATTTTTTCAGAATTCACCAAAAAAAAAAAAAAAAAAAAAAAAGACGGGCAGTATATGTACTTACTGAAAAAGAAAAAAAAAAAAAAAACAAAAAAAACTACATGCTTTAAAATCCTCAAAAGATACAAAATTAGTCATGTATGTAATACGTGATAACTCAGTAAAGTAGTCCTCCTATAAAAATCTTAGTTTAACTTTATGCTTGTTCATCTAATACTCTATTTTCTGAATAAATTCCAAGGTACCGTATAGATAAACAGTAACCTGAAAAAATGGTAAGATTAACCAAATTACATTATTAGGTACTGAATGATCTTGTGATATTTGTTCTAATCAACTACATCTTTACATGATATTTATTATTGGCCTCTGCCTGCATGATATTCAGCTTTTCAAAATTAACCTTGAAATATGGAAAGCAAGAAAGTCTGCTCATTAGATGATGCATGGCAAATTTGATTTAGAAATAAGTGTTGATATACAGTTAAATCTTGAGTCATCTCCCATTAAGGAAAATAGTGATTTTCAATAATCAGTGCAGTAGGGCAGGATGAAGAAAATTGATGCAGATAAATCCATGACTGAGAAATGGACTGCAGAGATATTGGTGCCAGGCACTTTCTAAGCAGAGACTAATTAATCTGGATGGAGCAAGCTGATTCTGGCAGAACTCCCCTCGGCATTTCTGCAGTTTTGGACTCTTGCATGGTTTAACAGTTCATCTAATGAGCATGGATATACATGGATACAATGTGGCTTTATTCACTCAAATGATCCCATGCTTGCACTAAATTCTCTTGGAACCTGATGATCTACAAAGAACAGTGCAAAGACACCTTTGCTAGATGTTCAAATAGCCAGAATGGGTTCAGCAGTGCTTACAGTCTATATTATAAGACTAACAAATGCTGCTTTGGCAAGGTAATATTTCAATGGCAGCATGCCATTGCAAATAATTAGTTTTTCACCCATAAAGCCTCTGGAAAGAGGGAGATCAGCAGTAGTCATTTTACTTTCTGGCAAGTCTGAGGAATTTTCAATACAGGATACAAAGCATATGAGAATTAAAGAAAAGACCTTATTGCTTTGGCGTTGCCATTTTCAGAGTAATTTCAACAGCATCAAGTGCAAATGTTCACGTACAATGATTCCATGCTTAGTAAGAGTTTTTTCCATTTCTGCTGACCATAGCTACCAAACAGAAGCAGCTTTTCTACTTCAATGACTAGCACTGAAGTTATTTCCTTTTGTTATACCTTTACTGCATTTTTTGCATATAAGCAAAACGTTTTTGGTAGGACACCATTACACATTCCTTCTGTAACAGCCCAGAAAGACGGTGAAAAGAAATCAGTAATGCGCAAAAACTTGCCTCAGAACAATCAGAATTAGAACCGACTGGATTAAGTTGTGAACACTTATGGTAGGTGCCATCACACAAGTAGAGAGTTTCTGCTTATAAGGAACCTGAACAGACCTTTTTACCCTCTTTATTGTTAACAAAGTGAAGGTGACCATTAGAGTTGAAAAGCTGTACACATGCTTTAATCAAAACAGAAAATATAATAATGCATCCACTTTACAGGGAATAATTGTACTAAAGACAAACCAGCGAAAATAGGTGGAGAGCTGGTTTGGGGAGAAGGTGAGGTGGAGGTGTTTGTCTCGGGATAAAAATCATTACTCTTCAAATTTCTAGTAACGTAAGGAAAAGGAAGGAAAAGGAAGGAATATAGGAAGACAGAAATTGCTGAATCACCAACCATCCATCCTGCATGGTCAGGGTAGTGGGAAGGAGGAGGGAACACTCAAAGAACGTGCAGTTTTGACTAAAGAATCCTGGCAAGAATGCAATATTCCCCCAAAGCTAACAAAAGCCGAGTGTCTGAACACCTGAAGCAACAAGATTCTGTAATTGTAAGGATGAAAAGCTTCCCATCATCATTCATGTGAAGCCATGGTAGACAAAATAGAATATTAGTCATTGTCAAGACATACTTGTCAAGTGCTGCCTTGAAAATAAAGGTTTATTTCAGTTACCAGTATAGGATTTTACAAATCTTGTGTGGGAAAAATTTAGAAATACCTGACAGACACTTGAGAGTATTTCAGAAAGTTACAGAAAACTAAATGCAGGTAACAGATAGCTTATGTGTAAGATTGTCTTCTAATACCTTTCTTGTTTGAGGTAAGCTATTCTTTTTGGTTTTCAGAATAGCTGAGAGCAGAAACCTGAAGCCCTTAGCAAAATGGTTGCAAACTGAATCATTTCAGCAATTCAGGGGAGAGCTTCACCTCAGATCCAGCTTTACTTAATATACAGGAACAGCAATGTGCTACACAAACACACTGGAAAAAATGTGATGTTCATTCAGACATTGAAAACATAAAAGAAAAGCCAAACAAGTTTTATCCTAGCCTGGAAAGAACAACATCATTAAAAGGAAGTTACTAAAGTAGTCACAACTGCCAGCAAAACTAGGCCAAGACAAAAAAATGCTGGCAGTACAGGCAAAATTGAGTCCCTGGAAGGAAGTAGACACATACTGATTTACAATAGCTGACTAGCTATGTGTTCTGGACAGGGCTGTCTTTTTTTAAAAACCACAACTCATAATTATACATATAAAAATCTGTACACAGTATAGTAAAAATCTAGACTTAGTAATGACTGCCCACATCTCGCTGTCTAGTGAAGATGATGCTACACATAAAGCAATATGCCTTTTAAGACCGTGTACATGGAAAGAGGTGAAATAGAAGGTTGTAACCAGCTACGTACTCAATGTGTTTTTAAAAAGACAATTCTGATGGAATATCCACTTCTGTGTACTTTAAAGGAGGTCACAAACCTTGTGACATTATTTTAACATGGTGTTCTTTGTTTTTATTTTTCCTCTCAGATTCATCTTTCAGCAATATAGATGAACATTTTCAAGGCTAGGTCTTCTAGCAAAGAAAGATGGTTTGGGCTAACAAGTTCAAACAGTTTCAAATGTGAAAAACAGCCTACAAAACATATAGGTATGTTCCTGAGAGGGATGGACTACAGCACATATTAAAGCTGTCACTAGCAAACAAATTGATGCAGAACAAAGCACAACTACATATATACATAGGACGTACATAGAAGCATTAAACATTTAAAGAGGCAAACAAAATGGTTAAGGTAACAAGAAGAAATTACAGTTTTGAAAGAAGCAAGGACTTCTGCTTCTCAGCTCCTGAGTTTGAAAGTCATTAGGCAACAAAAGGCCCTCTCCATTTATCATCTTCTGATAAACAATTTTCTACCAGTACTGTTAATCTCCAATTTAAGAATGAAAAACATAATATAACACGCCCACCTTTGTCGTGCAATCACAATGTTGAATGGTATGAGAAAATGATCATGCACAAAAGATTCTTGGATCAAACAGACCATATATCTGAGATGAAGGAGAACTAAGTAGTAAATTAGTTATGCACTGTTTCAAAATAGGCAGTTTATTTTATTTTTTTATTTTTTAAACGTGGGACATGATGTATGTATAGAACCAGTTATTCCTAAGTATATACTCTTCTTGGGTAAATTTAAGCAGCCCTGTATCTGTACAATAGAAATCTGGAGTTGGTACTTGCGGGGAGGAGGGGGGATCTGTGCTGGCATGAACAGATACAAGTAACATAAATGCTTTTTTTTACATTGTTAAGGGAGCCAGGAGTCTGCATATGGGCACCGTTTCAATTAGCTGTCTGATAGCTTTTAAACTACTCATAAACAAATAAACAAACCTGTGTCTAGAACAAGTAAATTCCTAAATTAGCCTTAATTCCTAATGCTGAAGCCAACTACCACATATTCTATAATACCAAGAACACTTTCAAAATAATATATAACAAGGTATTATGAGAGTGCATGTTAAAGTCTCTTTTTGGAAAGAATTAAGCAATACAAAATGTCACCAGATTTAAAAAATAATAATCCACTAGAAGCAGAAAACACTGATGTCCAAAGCCAACATCCATGTAACAGAAAAGTTATCCAAAAACAGCAAATAGCATTTTCAGGCTGAGATTTAGCTATGAATCAGGTTAAAATCACATGCCCTTCATCTGAACACCATTTCCCTTTTACTAAATAACATCAACAAAACACAAAAGTATACAAGAAGCTTAAATCTTATGACACTATTCAAAGCTCCATAAGTTATTTTAAGACAGGAAACCTATTTTAACTCGGAGCAGCATACAAGACATCTTGCATTAGGATATGAAACCAAGGAATGACTCTTACAGCTGTGGGAAGAATTCATGCTTCACCTCCCTTCCAAGAGACCTAGCCCATGCAGTGTTTAATGTAATGCAGCCATTTCACAAATCCTTCACTCTGACTGATAAATTCTAATTAATAAAACAGTAGCTTTTAAATTGTCTGTATAAACTCCTCCTATTTAAGTAATCTATGCATTAGCTGATCTCCCATTACTTGTTGAGCTAGTTCAGTCAAAAAGAATAGGAAAAAAACCTGGGAACAGCATTTTTCATAGATGTTGTGGTCCTCAGCACTAATAAAAGCTTAACATAGGTGATAACTGGAGCAAAATTCAAAAACAGTGTTGTGATTCCATCTGCATATACCTTTTACTGTCACAGTATATTTAAGAAATGGCACACCTTTTAAAAAAAAGTATTACATATTCCAGCAGTAGCTGTTTGAAATTAAACTGTTGTATTTTGCTTGTTCTAAAAACATGTTGCTCAAGTGCTTTAGTATTCCTGTTTTCTTCCAAAGCATTTAAAAAGCAGCATGAGCTTGGGAATTACAATTGACCGCCAAGTTTTTAACTCCAGTGCTACTAAAGACCCTTTTCAATGATACATTATGAAAAATGTAACCAAAAAAAAAAAAAAAAAAGAATACTGAAGATTTAAAGACAGTAAAAGAAGGAAACAAAGTGGTGGGGAGACTGAAAAAGAACAATACCAGATTCAGCTGGTCAAGAAATGGAAGAAGAGGGAGGGAAAGTGTGGGAATCCAGATTCTAAGAGCAACTAGGAGAGTGAAGAATAAAGGACTAGTTCGGAAAAGCCTGAAACTGGACATGAAAAAGAGGGGATTGGGAATTAGGGTAAGAAATCAGAACTAGCTAAAGAAGAGATTGAAAAAACAATAAAGGGAGATCGCATAATCAGAATAAGTCAGTCTAATGGTGTACTGCTGTCAAAACAGACATTGCCAACATCAACCACACTTTGGCCACATATTTTCTGCCTTAGATCAGTAATAAATACAGTTACTGTACGTTACATTTATACATTATTATGAATTACTTTTTTCAACCAAATGACTACTACATCAGTCTTATTTGCCTTATGGCTTCATGAATTTACACACTGGCATGAGAATAACAGTACATACAAATCAAAGCTAAAGAGAAAGCAGAACTGCTTTCTTTACTGATGGTCAAGTCTTAATTCATTCTATAGCATTCATGAAAACATATGTTTAATTATGAATACCAGCATGACATGGAAAAAGACCAGGGTAGTGAAGAGAGAGGGACAAAACATGAGTGCTCAAGCTAGGATGAAATAAAGTCTGCCACTGTTTCAACACATTAATTTTCAGTGTAACTGTCAAGTCCCAAGACAACTCTACTGTCAAAAAATATGCATAAAAAACAGAGTAATTTCCTCTTCTAAATCCTGCTACTTGAGAGCAGTCAGCTAATATTCTTAGTCATAACACTAGCTTTAGTAGACCTGCAAGTAAATTCCAGAGCTTCTTAACAAAAACTCAGCTGTCAGTACAGACTAATGAAGCCTAAGGTAACAAACATTTTTTCTTCCCTATCCATTTGCCTTCCCTTTCCCTTCTCAAGTCTGAAAAATAACATAAAACAGAAGTAGTCACTTAAAGAACACATCAAGTTTGCAGCTGACACCAAGCTGAGTGGTGCAGCTGTCTCTTCAGAGACAGGGAAGGGCTGCCATTCATAGGGACCCTCACAGGCTCGAGAGGTGGGCCTTTGCCAACCTCACAAAGTTCAACAAGGTCAAGTGAAAGTTTTGTACCTGGGTCAGGGCAATTCCAAACACCAGTAAAGACTGGCTGACAAATGGATGGAGAGCAACCACACAGAGAAGGACTTAGGAATACTGGTAGATGAAAAGTTTGATGCGACCCAGCAATGAGTGCTTGCAGTCCAGAAAGCCAACCATACCCTGGACTGCAAAGGAAGTGTGATCAGCAAGTTGAAGGAGGTGATTCTCCCCCTCTGCTCTGCCCTTGTGAGACCCCACCTGCAGTACTGTGTTCAGCTCAGAGGCCCCCAACATAAGGCAGCCAGGGGCCTGTTGGAGCAAGTCCAGAGAAGGACTGTGAGGATGACCAGAGGGCTGGAACACCTCTCCTATGAAGACAGGCTAGAGAGCTGGGGTCGTTCAGCCTGGAAAAGAGAAGGCTGTACAGACACCTTACATCTGCCAGTTCCTAAGGGGTGCCTACAAGAAAGCTTGGGAGAGACTCTGTCAAGGAGCTCAGTGATAGCACAAGGGGTAACTAAAAGAGGGTAGATTTAGATTAGATATTTGGAAGAAATTCTTCACTCTGAGAGTGGTGAGGCCCTGGCCCAGGCTGCCCCGGGAAGCTGTGGCTGCCCCATCCCTGGCACTGCCCAAGGCCAGGCTGGATGGGGCTGGGGGCGACCTGGGCTGGGGGGAGGTGTCCCTGCCCATGGTGGGGGGTGTGGGGGTGGTGGTGGTGGATTTGGATGATTTTAAAGTTCTCTTCCAACTCAAACCATTCTATAATGATTCTATGAAATAATAGATTTGTTCCCAGCATAGTTTGCCAGCAAATTTCACAGTGGAATACTAGAGACAAATCATTTGATCATTATTCATCCTGCATACCAAAAGCTGACATCCTCCAGAAAATAGTCAAGAGTAGCATGCAGTAATGCGCTTGAGTTTTAGCATTTGTTTTTTTAAGCCATTGTGCAAATACGCTACTCCAGATTTTTAAACTATTTTCTACCTTTTTATTTTCTTACATAATATCAATGAAAAAATCCGGATATAAAGATGAGAAATGGGATATTGAGCAGAGAATTAGTAGCATGCAAGTACTGGAGAGGGGCTCTGTATTACACTTTAGCCATTCCTCATCCAAGTTTAGCTGTCATTGCACATCTGCAACACATATACACATCTGAGTAACAGATAACTTCATGATTACGTTAATGAAAATGCTCTGAGATTAGCTTGTTGCATCTTTATCTGAACCAAACAATTACAAACAGCTAAAACATATTACAACCCAGAACCTGCTTCCGTTTAACATGAATTCCTATCAGCCCTTTCAGACCTTAAAAATGATGTTCATTTCATCTTCTCTCCAGAAGGATACAGAGTAGGGATTAGAAGTGTTCAGGTTGGGCTAACAGTACATTACCAAGCAAAGAAACTGACTGCAAGCAATTTTCATGAAGATTTGGTATTGCCTTTAGTATCAGATATCCCATACAGTAAGTCTCCTTAAAGAAAAAAGTCCACCTTACCTGGACACAAACTTGCTTAAGTCTGAATATTCTTCAGATTCCATTCTAATGTTGAAATCAGTAATAACAGCAGACACATTCTCTTTGTTCTGGATTGGAGAAAGAATGAGATATTTTAGAATTTTCTCTACCAAGAAAAAAAATGTATTTATACATAAAATATACAAAAAGATATGCAAATGCTTCTAAACACAAAAATAGTCAAAACAACATTTTTTAAAATACATCCCATTTCTGTGATTTTTTTTATTTCAACAATATCAGTACCATGCAGACAGCAAGGCTTTTAGAATAACTCAACTACTCAACACAGAGAACATACATGTATAAAAGAAGACTTATTTATAAGAGGTTTATCTACTTCCTTCCATGTCATTTCCATTTCTTTAAGGTTCTTCATATTTTCCAGCACAACACCTTCCTAGCTGTCACATAAACCAGAAAACTCAAGTATAATGTTTCATCTAGGAAACATATTAATGCTATCCTAAATTAATAAAACAAACAAACAAAACTTAGGGATAAATACATTATAATAAAATTAAAATGTTTCCAAATTAAAATACCTAACAGCATATAAAAAACATTCAGAAAAGAAGATCATATAGTAATGAAGCCAAAATAATTATTTTTTTCCTCCACATTCTTAAACACGGAGGTAAATGTTAGATAACAGCGAATGGAAAGGCTTAAAATAATGGCTTGAAGACCATAGCAAATATTTCACTTAATCCTGGAGACTGTATTTTTTCTTATTCCCAGTCACTACAAAGGAATGGCAACAGAGGAAACTAAATGGACAAGCTGAAGGCAAACGCAAACATACCACAGCAATCCCTAGTGCAGGTTGGACAGAAGTACTGCTAACACTGCCATCAGTAAAGATGGAAAAAGCAAGCCAAGACACTACAAAGTTTAATGTTTTGAGCAAGTAACTTCAGGTAAAAAAAAAGAAAAAATTAGAGCAAAAGGTTCAACGTATGCATGGAGCTGTAGAGAAGCTGGTAGCAGCTGTAAGCTAATGTGTCCCCTGTAAGAGGACTGGTTTTCCAGGAAATGGGTTATTAACATATGCCAAGATGCCATCTAGGGGTCAAATAAAAAGATTTAATTGTAAAGTTCTTGAGAAGAACGCAACTCTTGAATGATTCCTTTCTCAATAGTTTTAGACTTGTTTAAGCAGATTTTCAAGCTAATTGTACATGTCCTGTAATACCCAACAGCAGTTGGAGTGGAAATAATAAATGCTTTTACATTAAACTGCTTTCTTCATCCACATTCTGACCTTCATAAGCATCTATCTCTGCATAAGACTGTACAAATAAGCCTGCACTCCAAGCTGGCAAAACACTAGCCAGCTTTGAGATATAAGCTATGTGCTGGTCTGACGCTGCACCAAAACCAAAGTAACAGATAAGATGCAGAATATGTCAGGCGGTGAGTGACCAATACTCCATTAATGATCAACTTCAATCACTGAAAGCTAGCCACAGTGAACTCAACTCAGATCTGTCTGTTCCTCTGTAAAACTGTAGCCTGGAATAAAGTGTTAAGTGTCATTCATACTAAAAGCTATCTATAAATAAAATTAGAGATAATTACCTCTAATTTGTTACTGTATACCAATTGGCTTAATTTAAGATGCTATGGAGCTAACTATGGCAACTTTACTAGATTAAACAGATCAAGCTGATTAGTGTGAATAAAAATGTTTTTTTTGTTGCATACCAACATATTTGTTGTCTACTGAGCATTTCCCAAAAAGCTGTTTTCTTTTATTTCTCAGAATGGGTAAAACTAGCTGCAACTTTACATTATCTTGCCCATGCTGATCTCAGTACAGGTTACTTTAAATGCGGTATATTAGAATAAACATGCATACTTCTGTTTTAATATGCAAGAAACCTGAGGCACCAAAAAAAAAAGTTTCCAGGCCTTATTAGTCTTGTCTGAAGACACATTGTATTGTATTTTAAACTGTAAGCTGCAGGTGCTATGTATTTTTATTAAAGAAATCAGGCCATGCAAAAAAAAAACAAAACACAATTATGTATTTTTTTTTTTCAAAGGAAGGTTTGATTTTTAATACGCACACACACAGTTTTCTACATATCACCTGCTCTCAAAGAAACAAACTGCTTACTTGAGTGCTGGTTACAAGATTTAGGCGTTAGATAGGTAAGTATTGCCATCTAGTGGTACAACAGATTTAAGCACTGTGAATGCACTCCTAAATCGACCAGGTATCTGTTCATCTGCACTCAGTTAACATAAATTTTGGAAAAAATTAAAGAAGTAGCATACAGGTGAGAAACAAACAGAAATCTAATGAAGTCCCACAATTGATGCAGACTCTCTCCATGCTCAAAGCTAAATGCAGTTTTACACAAACAAATGGTAACATTTTTTCAACGGGCACGCAAGATCCATGTGATGTGTGGACTTAAGAGGTAGCAGAATAACTTCATTCAACTGACCTCTTGCAGTTTCAAATTACACAACCCACATGTGAGTATCTAAATACTCATTTCCTAAATTAACAAGGGCTTTTCTTAAATTTAGGAAGGACAATTTACATAGCAAAGCAATTGTTAACACTATCTGGTCTAAGCATTCTATTTAACAGGTACCTTTAAAGTTGAGCCATAAATCAAGTTTTCTTGAGAAGAAAATCTCCTGATTATTACAAATTGGAGTAGAAGCTGATTTCTATCATTTATCATTTTGAATTCTGTGCTAAAAGGTTCTGACTACAGCTTCCTTGCAGAAAATCAGTAATCATTAGTGTAATTTCCATTCAATCCCTGTGATGTAATAGCTATTCACACTAGCAAAGAGAGTAAGAACATAATCAGAGTAAAAAATTATTTGTTCAGATTTATATTGTTTTAGCTTTTCCTCAGTTCCCTTAAGAGAGGGGGGGGTTTTGAATTTTCCATGCTCCAGTTCAAGATAAAAGACTACACAAGAGTTTGATAAGAATTTCATGACTGGATGCAGAACCTGGCCTTCAAAACTATTTTGCCTGCATGCACATGGAATCCAAAAGTTGGGTCCACCTGTTATAGAGTGAAAACTATTCACTGAGGCTTAAATTAAGGAGGCGCAGGCAATCACAATGACAAAATACCAGTTGAAGCTTTCAGGTGAAAAAGTAGCTATAGACATTTATCCATCTGAAGTTTTGTTTGTTGGCTTTTTTTTTTTTTTTAAACATACATTGGTCATTACCTGTGTTTCAAGAAGCTGAAATTCCAATTGAAAAGGCAAAGAGTGGCAATTCCCTGACAATCTGTGCTTCTGCACTGTTCTGTTTTCATCTGTTATAAAAAAGAAAGTTAACAAGATACCATAATCCCATACAACTATTGCATTTCTTCCATTAGTCATACTTAAAGTACCAACTGTTACTGTCAATCATACAGATTATGAAATCAAGTTAAATATGTTAAGAAAACAAAACTAATTTCATGGTAGTATTTCACTTTCCCACTATGCAAAATACAGTATTTGCTCAGAAACTTTTATATCAATTAAGGTGATTGTTTTGAAATACATTAATTTTCTTCTGCTACCATTTAAAGTGGAATTAAAATATCTGTGGATGCATGATCTTAAACAGCATGCTCAGTATAGCACTAGTAACAGGCACAAAAATGCTTACTTTTTTCCAGTGTTTTCTTGGAATGACTTGTGAAGTGAATACCAGTAAACTTCATTAAAAATGACATCTCTCTCTCTAGGCTTTCAAGCTGAGCTTTCAGGTCTGATGGACATTCTCCCTTAGATTCTCCCTGAAATTCTTTTTGGAATAATTTTCTAGAATTAAAGAAAAAAATAAAAGGGTAAAAGATCCAGAGTTAAGAACATGTTTTATTAAATCAGTACAGCAATACTGTTAAATAAAAAACATTTGTAATTTGTTCTGATGATTTTCAGACCAAGATCAGCTAGCAGCGAGTCAAATTTCAGTTAGATCATATTACAGTAACAATAAGCAATTCTAACCTACAGACCTCACATTCACTGCCAAGTAAACACAGTCTTTCTTATAAACTGTGATATATCATCTACTTGGAGGGACATACAATCAGAGTGAGTTGTGATGCCTTTAGTAACCTAAATGGCATAGTTTATCTATGGAGTATACATGTACAGTATTTAACTGATATTCTATAGCAAATATGCCCTGCTATTTGGCATATAGCTAGTCCCATCTGTACACGCCACTGTTATTTTTATTTATTTTTAATATCAACATGCAACTGAGCTGTTTTGTTCTTTATAATGAAACACATGGCCTTTGTGGTCAACAGCTTTGTGGGGCCCACACCACAGCATATTCATTACTATGCTGACCCACAATGATTGCCTTTTACAAAATAAATAAAAATCAGATGGAAATAAAAAAATGATAAAATATTTACTTATTATTTTTAATGTTTTATTTTTAATGTGACCCATGTCCTAAATGAGATCTACTTTATAATAGCACTGTAAAAATAACGTAAGGGAAGTCCTAGTATCATAACATACAGGCAAAAGCTTTACCCAAGACTTTTGACAAAAAAATGTTATTATTCCAACATGTGAAAACAACGTACATTGATGTTAGTATCTCTTCATCAGAATAAAAGGTGGATTCCTGTTTTAGGTCGTCATACTTCTCAGCCAACAGTTTAATCTCTTCTTCTAGCAGCTGAATTTCATCTTCATAAACTTTATAAACATTGTTTTCCATTTCTCAGAATCAAAGTGACTAGGTAAAACAAAATAAGTGTATCTCTTAGGCCTCCCCACAGAATTGATCAATATTCAAAATCAGTTATTTTTTTCCAAAGAATTAATTTACACATGAAAATATAACATTAGGCAATTAATTCTCCCACCACAAAATGAGAATTCAATTACATCCTATGTCTTCTGAAAACTAAAGAATTGATGCATATGTTTTTTAAAATATCCTGGATAGATTTGACAAATACAATAATGTACACCACAGTAAAGAATCCTATAGAATTAAACAATCCTGTTTGCTACAGAAGATTAAACTGACATATAAGCCTTCTATCATCAACCTGAAAACAGAATTAGGCTTGAAGGCAAGCAACAATACGTGCTCTTGATACTACAGTACTTTGTCATCAGTGTAACCCCAATGAAGCCCCATTAGAAAGATAGCAGTCTACAAGCATACACGGTGATTTTGTTGTATTAGTTCCTCAAAAGCTTAATTCATTAAGCCCAAAGATAATTTTTAGACCAATATCAACACACAAATCTCTGCATAGCCTATAGGTACAGAAATTAAATAAGGAATCCAGTGCAGTCAAATGTTTTCTTTTAGAATCTTTAACTAATCATGATTTCATCCAGTAGATTTCCTGGATATTCCCAACTTGCCATTACAGAACATCAACCTGTTCTACAGATAAAAAGCAGTCCCAGTCAGGTGTGGAAACAGATTCCAGTTGTGACCAATTCACTTAATGAGCCACCAGATCCTGTGATGAAACGCACCTTAGTTTCTCACAGTGAGCACAGCTGTGCTTGCCAGCTGGTTAAACAAAGCCCAGCTACTCTTATGCAGGGCAAGAGCATAATCTGTCTCTCATGGGAACAGCTCTAAAAGGATGCAAAGAAACAAACATCTTTCTCAAGTAAGTCAAAACAAGTAAATACCATTAAGAGAAAAAAACACCTTGAGATTGGCACACTAGTTTAGACACAACACATTTAAAGGACTGCAGAGAACGTTACGCAACTGATGCATTAGAGCTTTCAATAGGGAAAAAAAAAAATAATCTAGCTTTATTTTGTGCATTTGCACATAACCACTGATATACTTGAACGCAACCACACTAATATGGCTCAATAAAAAGGGATGAGGGGAAAATGGGATTTTGTTGCTTTACTTCACAAGAAACAGCGTCTGAAATATATATGAAAACATTCAAAACAAGATGTGCATTAAAAGCTTATTTTATTAAAAGCTTATTTAATTATTTTATTAAAAGCTTATTTAAGGAACAAAAAAAATACACGAAGTTAGAGTCCCAGGGAGTGCCTAGTCGTGGCTTCCTCTTAAGTTTTAAAACAAACCTCTGACAACAAACAAGATCAGGAGGGACAAGAGACAGAAGTTCTCCCTATTTTAACGCGTCTTCGGGTTGTTTGTTTGTTTGTTTTGTTGTTGTTGACTTTGCCGTTTTTGTGGCTTTGCTTGCTTTAAATAGAACGCGTTGACAAACACCATGGCTTTAACAGAGAGCGCCTTGGGAGAACAATCGGGAGGTCGCTATAACCGAAGCTTCCCGTGCCAGCGAACTCCTTTTCAGCACACGGGCGCGGCCGTTGGAACACCACCAACGAAGCCGCCGCGGGGCTGGCAGCGGGGTTAAAGCTTCGGGCGGTGCCGCAGAGCCCAGGGACCCTCAGGAGTTCAAAGAGCATCGCCTCCGGCAGACAGCAGCGCTTCCTCTTACCCGAGCGAGACGTACCTGTGCCGGCACAGCAGTTTTTTCTCCTCGTCCCGAGCGTGTCAGCGCCTCAGGGTCGACCCCCGTCAGGCTTTCGCCCACCCGCCCGCGCGCAGCTCCAACAACTGCCGCGCGAGGATCCCCCTGCCCAACCGCCGCGCGCGCGCCGCGCCTTCGAACTGCGCGCCCAGCCCGCCCCGCCGCGGCACCGGGCGCTACCACTGCTGCTGTCGGAGAGGGGGGAGCCAGCCGCAGCATCGGGCTTTCGTTGCGCCCTTGAGGAATAGCGAATCGTCTTAAAGGGCAGATGCTGAGGTTTCTATATGCGATGAGTAGTAACGGGATTGTTGTGGTGGTTACTTCCTTTAATTTTCTCGTTTCTATCTTGAGGGAAACCCGCTCTACCTCTCTTCCGAGTTGGTTGCGTCCCGTGCCCCCAGCCGTGTGTTCCCCCCAAAGCTGACCGGCCGCGAACAGGAGCGCGGGCGGAGCAGCGGGAGGCGGAACCCTCCTGCGGGGAGACAGCGCCGGGAAGGGCTGCGAGGGGGAAGGCACCGGCAGCGGCTCCGCGAGGAGCGCACATGGAGGCGGTGAGCGGCGGCCGGGACTGGGGGGGGGGCTTAGATTGTGTTCGCGTCCTCCCGAAAATAGCAGAAACGTACGGGAGTACCCTGCACGTATCCAGGCCTCGTGGACAACGTGTACAAAGTGTACGCGCGTACGAGCGTTCCGTACTGCTACAGAATGCCCCGCGGCCAGCGGGGCCGCCTCACCCAGGGGCTGCTTTGGTCGTGGGTTTCTTCTTTCCTTTTGTAATTTGGGGCCGGAGAGGTTGACGTGTGTACGCTAGAAAATAAGTGGGATGAGCTCGGCCTTTCCCCGTCTGTGCTGTGCTTTTGTTGTCGCTTGTGCTGGAACGAGACGCGCAGTGAGGAGGGACTGGCCCCTTGCGCCAAGCGCTCAGGTGTGCAGGAGTGCGTGGTGTCATGGCAGAAATACTTAAACGGTTTCTCAGTTGAATTTCTACTGCTCGGCTTTTTGATTTCTGTAAAGAAATGCTGAGGTGTAGGAGGGCTTGAGCTTCATCTGCACCACTCCACACAGATTGTATTCCTGACCATTAGTTCTAGCGTTGCTAGCTTAAAAGTTACAGGTAAAAAGCTTGATAACTTGCAAGCTTTAAGTTGTGATACCAGGGGAAGAAGTGAAAGGTATGCTGAGCTGTTCACGCATACTGTAGTGCAGCAAGTTATGCACTTTAAGGTAAAAGATAAGCTAAGCCCTGGCATATAACAATGCAGTATTTACTGATACAGGACTGGAGCAGAGCACGTTACCTAGTCTAAAGCAAAGGTGCACTCTTCTCAAAGGTTCTTTGTGGAGGAATTTCAATGGAACGATTTGTTTCATAATTGGAATTATTGCTATCTTTTTACAGAAAAACAGAGTGCGTGTTACAGATGTGACAGCTTGACTTCTTGAATATGGAGAAGGAACAAGCTTCAAAACGTCTATATGTTGGAGGTCTTGGCCATACAGTTTCTAAGGCTGAACTACAAGAAAGATTTAGCAAGTTTGGACGTGTTTTGGATGTAGAGATTATTACCAGAAAAGATGACCAGGGTAACAGTTTTATATCATTCTTTAAAAGTGGGTTATGCTTCAACTCACAGTGTGAAATATTGTTCTTGTTTCAGAAATATTTATTTTCAGGAAATAAACATTAAAGTTACATAGAAATTGAATTAATGTTTATCATTGAGCAGGAAATCCTACGAAAACTTTTGCTTACATCACTGCCAACATTTCTGAAACAGATCTTAAAAAATGTAAGTATATTCTTTTCATTTTATTTATATTATGTTCCTGAACCAAATGACATAACTGATGGTTCATCTGATGTCAAGTCAGAACATAGTCAAGGCAGAGCTTGTTTCATTCTGTTGTCATACTTGATTCACTTGCTTTAAGTTGCAGTATATGGAGGCTGTTTTTGCTAGAGTTCTCAGTGAGCAGATGCTAGCAGATTGAAGAGGTGATTTTATTTGTTTGTTCTAGCCCTTTTATCAAGAAGTATAGGAAATGTGTTTCAAACACTTGCGGAGTCCATAAAACAGTAGAAGAAACTCGACATGAAAGGTAGTCCAGAATGAGTTTCCATAAACGTGCTTCTGTTACAGCAGTCTTACAAATTCCAAAATAGGTGGATTACAAAATTATTTGTGAAGTTATAAAATTACCTGTGTAATACATGTATGTAGCAGTAAAACACCAGATGAAGGTACCTTTACCTAAAGAGAGGGAACGGTAACGTGCCCCTGTATTTAGAGAATACAGCCATTATGAAGAGATCAACTCTTTGAGATCAACTAAAAGCTAACCCAGCAGTTCTTTAAGTTCCAAGTAGAACAGTTTTCCTAACTGTTTTTTGTGCTCATTAACTGTATCTTACAAAAATAAGTAAGAAGTTAAGTACAGAAGAGTTTATCTGACATTAGCATAGAAACTTCGTCGTACATGTATTTGAATCTTCACATCAGTGTTTGAACTGAACTGTACAGACTTGAATAACACTTCTCATCTCAGAACTTTAGTTTTGGATGTGGATGTCCTTGTTTAAGAATAGGATATTACACTTTTCATATGCAAACTTAAATCAAATGTCTAATGTGGTATAAGATGATACTAAAGAAACCTCAAGCTATTGTAGAAGGTGGCATAGTTAAGTTCAAAGTGAATTTTTTAATGTAGAAGATACTAGTTTCTAGTCTCCTTGTTTCACAGGTGTATCAGTTTTAAATAAAGCCAAATGGAAAGGAGGGACGCTGCAAGTCGAGTTGGCCAAAGAAAGCTTTTTGCATAGGTAAAAATCAATAAACAAAAGTATGTTTTTACTGAAGTTACCCTTTTTATGTTTAACTACCAATATTACAGCAATGCTTTATGCATCTGCTACACTCTTTATTCTTTCTAATTTTTATTGATGTTGGTGGACTGTTGATGCATATTAGCACTTATTTTCCCTTAAAGATCAACTATAATCAGAAATATGTTAATTCTTTAAGTAGTGAATGCTTACTGTTCTATGGGAGATGCTCACTGCCAGTTACAATTTAGAACACAGGCAGATCTTTTTACAGGTGTGATGTACTTTTTGGTACAGGCTTGCTATGGAGAGAGAGGAAGCGAGGCTACAGAAAGAAAAAACACAGAAAAACAACAAAACGTCTTTGCTGGAATCTCTGAAAAAGGCTGGAGTTGTAGACTTCCACATGAAAGCAGTACCAGGTACAGAGGTGCCAGACCATAAGGTATGGTGGGGTAGATCTGTAGAGAATTAAAAAAACAGAATTGGGCACAAGTTTATTACATCTAAATTCCTGTCAAATCTTTATGTTGTCTGTAAAGAAACTTGTGTAAGTATGACAATCCAGCTCTGTGAAGTAGTCAAAAGAAATGCCTTACATGTAGACAAGCAGGATATTTTTGTTGTTCTTTGTCATGACTAGAAATAATCTGGATCATGCAGTCCTCTGTCAAGTTAAATTAATAAATGCTTCGTGACCCTTTAATGCCTGAATGTCTTCATGTCACTCTTAAGAGCATAGAAAGAGCATGTATACTTGTTTTTATAGAAAATACATGTTTTGGATGGCTGGGCTGTCAGGGGCTGTTCTCTGTGCTTCAATACATTTAAAAGTAAGACTGAACAAAATTGTTGAGCATGCAAACTTAGGAAACAAAAATATTTACCACAAAAATTTAAATTTATTTATTCCACACTTTGATTTTTGGAAAGTGTGGGGGATTTTGAATTTGTTACTTGGGAGGGGAAGAAAGACGAAGGAGTAGTGATACCGTCCATATAGTTACCATTGTTAATTCATAAGCCAGAAGCTTTATATTAAGAATCTTACTTGTAAAGAAATTTGGTTGTATTTTGTCATTATTTGCAGGTCGTAGATAATTATTGGTCTTATTGTATGTTTTTTGTTGTGATTTTTTTTTTAAGAAGGAATCTGGTTAAGTTGCACACTGAAAATATCTTACTAAGGGAAACAAAAAATAAATAGATCACAGATGGTTCTTTCTTACCAAAGAATATACACGTTGTTTTACTCCAGGTTTATTTCATTTCCTTTTTTTGTTTTGTTTTATACTGAATTTATTTCTCTTTCCTTTCAGAATTGGGTTGTGGGTAAGTTTGGTAGAGTCCTACCCATCCTTCGCCTTAGGAATCAACAAAAAAATAAAATATCCTTTTTGTTCTGGTTGTGCATAGACACCATGCTCTTCTTTCTTTTGTTGTATGGGTAACTGTTTCTGCTTATCTGCTTGAGGGTCTTCACATTGACTACTAGTTTTGATTTACGGAGTCCCTTAAGTAAATCTTGCAATAAATCTGTGTGATTTGAATAACTTTTTTTAGATTGCAAGTCCTTTGTTTAAAGGCATACTGTCATACCGTTAAAAGAACTCATTGTCCTTTCACTTAGAATTTAGCGTGTTCCTAGAGATTGGAAGTCTCTGCTGGAAGAATTGTATTGTTCTTATTCCTTAACTAAGACTAACGTTGTGAAATATGACCCATCAAAATACTGCCACAACCTTAGAAAGCTGGAGCAAGACTTGACGCATGTAGTTCCTGTATCCAAGCTTACTTGGTATTTGGAAGAGAAAGATGACAGCATAAGCAAGAAGAGGCAAGGAGAATTCCCTGTAACAAAGAAACAACCTAAAAAGCTGAGACAACTGGACACTGAGGGTGTGAATGGATCAGCAGCGCCCCCTTCTGGGTGCTTTCCGCATTCAAAAAACATAAGCTCTTCACAGCTAGATCAAAGATCAAAAACCAAATCCAGTGAGGGGTCTGAATTGCTTCCATCAAGCAGTCTTTATAGGAGAACACCAGGGCGAGGCTCGTTATCAGATAAAACCAATAATTCTAGGATTTCTTCTCAGAATAATACAATGCATGTTTCTGATGGTGACATTGATTCTGAGGAGGAAATTAGAACGATGGTAAAGAAGGGGATGGAAAGACAGCAAGCAGACATTGAGACTGAGGGTGACCACTTGGAAATTGTTGGAGTTAATTTTGAGTTAAAGTACAATACTCACTGGTCCTTAGGCAATCTAGACGCTACAAAGAAAGTTGTCAAAGGAAATAATAAAGAGAAAGAGACTGTGGAATGTGATAATGGTTATGATTCAGCAGATACAGATGAGATTATTGCTGAGAGTAAAGGTTCAGATCCAAGTAGCATGAAAACTGCATTTTTAGAAGACTCTAAACTGGCAGTGGTGGAAACAAAAGAAATACTAACTAATAAAAAATGTGATTTGGCAAAAGACTCCTCACCGAAAACCCACAGAACTGTAAGAGAAGGGAAAGTAAGAAAACCTAAAATTTCTGCCTTGCCAAGTACAACAAAGACAAGCGATAGTGAAAGCTCTTATTCAGAGTCTGAGAAAGGGGAGTCTGAAATCAGTTCTGATTACGAATCCATGATGCAAAACTGTTACCGTCTAGACCTCACATTAGATGACCTAAAAGCATTAGCTACGGAGAACTCTGGGACATCAGTCGAAGAACTGGATAACGCACAGAGCTCTAGTCAGTGCAGCGTGAAAGAAAATGCTAAGGGCAACGTCACATGTAAAACAAAACTTTCTAGGACTCCCCCTGCAGTTAAAAAGAAGTGCATCAGTCCTGAAGATATAGTTGCTGCCATTTTAGAAGGGGAGAAGAATGTTGATGAGGAAAGCTCCAAGAGACAAAACGGTTCGTGTTTGAAATACCAGCCCTTCAGAGGAATGCGGTCCCTTTGTGAAAAAGAGTTAACTAAGGACAGCGCTGGTTTAAAGAAGCCTGTAGAAAGTTTAGGTGTTGAAGCTGCAATTCCTTATTGTGGGCAGAAGCCCTCTGAAGGGCAATCGAAGAACCATCGTTTTTATTCCCTTGATATCAGCAAGGAAAATGAACAAAGTGAGCCTTGTCAACAGCACAAGTTATCAGATGCTGTCTCCTTAGTAAATGAGAATGATCAGCCTGTTTGCAAGCCACGTTTACAAGGAAAGAGGAAAAGGACAAATTATTTGCAGGAAGACCAAAACTTAGAGTATGGAGATGATGCTCCTAGCACCAGTGACAGTGAAGGTGAGAGCAGTGACATGGATAGTAACACTGCAGTGTTGCAGAAACGCATGAAACAACTGAAAAGCCCAAAACTGCTTTCAAACAAAATGAAGAAGGTTGTAAGCAACACAAGTTCAGAATGTGAAGTTAAGAAATGTGAAAGTAAGAAGATGAGTCTCCTGGAAAATAAGGAACTTCATGGTACTGCTTCGAAGGAGTCTAATACGAAAAAGAAACAATTGCAGGATAACCAGAGGAGGCTGGCAGCTCTAGAAGAGAGACAGAAAGAGAGAGAATTACAGAAGAAAGTCATTCAAGGAGCTCTTTCAAATCTGGTAATTACACTCACAACTTTTATCTGAATAGTATACAGTAAAAGCAAAGGGAAAATAAATTATTTTAAAGTATGATCAAGAATTCCCCTATTAAATTTTTAAATATTGCCGGTTTTCAGAGTTCGTACAGAATGTTGCCTATCTAATTCCTGGGCTGTCTCTAGAGGTGCAAAAGGAACCGTAGATTCCTCCTGTAATGTCATAGAAATATCCGAGTTACTTCTGTGTGACTGTAGCGAGTATTTAACGTTTAACTTGACAGTTTTATTCTTATGTAGGATAGCCAGCCAGAAAGCAAGTGTAAACACATCACATTTGATTCGGATGTGGAAAGTGAAGCTGAAGTGGATGAGATCTTGAAGGAAGATGAGAGTTTGGGAAATGTGCATGAAAAAGTAAGTTTTATTAAGAAAAAGTCCAGTATTGTGTGAAGAAGTTTCATATGGATATGACTGTGCCATTTGTTTTGAAGACTATTTTTCATAGTGTGGTGATAGAAAAAAGTAAATGAAGAAGTTTTGAACTAATAGGAATAATTCTTTTTTAGCCAACATGAAACAGGTTACAAAGAATTGACTGTGCATCTGACAAAGTTGGAGATGTTTGAAACCTTATAAGGAGATGGAGATCTGTATGCAAGATGTTTTAACTTTGATTAAAAGAAAAAGAATATTTAGGTTATAGAGCATAAGTAGTTTTGAATTTCACTGCTTTCGGTCAAAGGAAGGTAGTACTGTAGAAAGACTTACTGTTCTTTCCAACACTGGACAAAAAATCTGGATTAATGAAGTGTCTTGTTTTTAAAATGATATTTGAGTCCAAAGAAATTGCGTGGGGCTTCATCTTTAAAGCTTATTTAATCAACACCTTATTTAGCAGACTACTCAGACTGTATTTTCCCCACCCCCTGAAAAAAAAAAAAAGGCAAGGTTAGAGCCATCTTTGCTATTGAAATAAAATCTTCTTCTCTAATTTTTCCTCATACTTAAGGTTTTTTTTTGTTTGTTTGTTTGTTTTTAAGTTATATGTATCTTCATTTGTATTTGGAATCCCTGTACGGTATCTTTCTTTAAGAGACCCTTCTGATGGAAAACTAAAACAAAATGGTGAAATGCCTAAACAATGTAAGATTTGAAATGCGTGGGCCAGTAAGTTAGCTGGTTGTTCTAGCAGTGCATTTTTTCAGATAAATTGGAAAGCACAAGAACAAAGTTATTACTGAATTATTTTCCGATAGTTGTGAAAACGTCTCCTTTTCTGTATTCTTTTTGTTTAACATAGGAGTCTGCTCCTAAAACTTCTGGAAGACTCTTTGAAAGCAGCGAAGATGAGCAAGATGATACAGATGATGAGAGATTCAAAATTAAACCCCAGTTTGAAGGCAAAGCTGGTGAAAAAGTGAGTGAATCTATTAATGCGATTTATTTTTTTTGGTAAGACTCCATAACACCACTTCGGAAGTATGTAATACATAGGTTTGCATTCTTGCTGAATAGGATTTTGACAAACTTAAAATGGAATTCTCTTAAAAAGAGGGAACAGTAGCTATGGGGAAAATGGGTGTTGGGAAGTGAGGACAGTTCTCTGATCTTGTCGTTGTTTTTGACTATGGAGGAATTTCTGGAAAAGGCATCAACATTTAAAGGTTGTTACTATGTTGTGTTTATAGCACTGGGGGGAAAAGGTTACTATATGTTGATGGTTTGTTTTCCAACACTTAATAGGTTTTCATTTTATTTAGCTCTTGAATTTGCAATCTCGGTTTGGCACAGATGAAAGATTTCGTATGGATGCTCGATTCCTTGAAAGTGACAGTGAAGAAGAAGGTAAGCTTGTACAGAATCACAGAATTTCTAGGTTGGAAGAGACCTCAAGATCATCGAGTCCAACCTCTGACCTAACGCTAACAGTCCCCACTAAACCATATCCCTAAGTACTTTGTACTTTGTTCCTGGTTAACAGTAATACTAGAGGTACTACTATTAGTAGAGGTACTAATGGAGCCTTAATTTTGGATGCTTGTAGAAGCTCCTTAACCTCTTGTTTCTCTGGTGATTCTTCAAAGTAAACAGCCAAACTGCTGTGGCTATACGTATGGTATTCTGGTAGTTGTGTTTTCTCAAATATATATACTGCAAAAGCATTTGTAATAGCTAAATTAAATATTAATTTTGTTAAAAAGTCAACATTTGAAATTATCTTTTTAATACAGGCTGATGCCAGAATGTTTTGCCCATGTTTTTCTTAAGGAAAATAACTTAAGGTGACATAACTAAAATAAACTTTTTGACCTTTACATCAATTTCAGCTGTTGGTTTTGTAGTCATTGTGCTCTCCATTGAGCAGTCAGAAAGATTTTTTTTTGGTCCTTTTCATCTTTTCTGCTATTTAAAAAAAAAAAAAAAAAGCCTTCTAAAGATTTTTTTTCCCTAACAAATTGTTAACCTGCTGCTCATGGCTCAGAATTTATTTCTGAAATTTAATCTTTTGCCAAGTTCTGCTACTGCCTTTGCTTAAATGATTTTCTGTACAGCCTCTCTCACTGCCGGCGTTGTTGCACGGTTGTACAAAAAAGGGAACAGGGTAAATAACTGGTCTGATTTTCACATGAAATAAGTGTCCTTAATACTGCTACTCAAAGACTAGTTGCACAGCAAGGAAGAAGGCCTCTAAGTAGCTTTAAGATAAGGGAAGTGCCCTGTCAATTTGCATGAGCTCTCCTACTGTTGTAATAATGTTATACATTGAATTTCACAGACTTACAGACTTACTTCAGTCACAGTGGGGAAAATGTACTTATTTATTCATTTAACTTATTAGCAGAAACAAATACATTGAAGGCAGATGAGGAGGATGA
This sequence comes from Netta rufina, assembly GCF_964035555.1. Lineage (NCBI taxonomy): Eukaryota > Metazoa > Chordata > Aves > Anseriformes > Anatidae > Netta > Netta rufina. The sequence continues at coordinate 7,180,848 of NC_140133.1, read as the reverse complement.
ATTTGCTGCAGAGAAAAAGAGAAACCTGCAAATACTGGGAAGCCTCTTGAATGTCGACTTGGAACACGCCAAACCAACTAAAATGGCTACAAATGCGAAGAAATTCAAGTATGGGACATCTTTTATCAGAGAAGAATGGTTTTTGGGGAGGCTTAATTTTTGTCAATATTACCCAACTAAAGTTTCTTAGTTTACTGAAGGACCTTCAGCCTTCAGATGTTGTGTGCATCTGAAGTTAGCTTTTAATTCAGTTTCCAACTTGAGTGTCCTGGTAGATTACGTAACTGGTAATTGTCATTGTGGTAAAAAAGAAGTGATAGGATGACTGCTTATGGTTTTTCCAACAATCCAACTGTAGAAAATTTACTGTGTCTGGGAATTAATATTTTAGTAAGTCCTTGCCTGTGTGAGATAGTTCTGTTCTTTGTGAAGACAAACTTAAATAAGATAGACAAAGAACGTGTGAGTTAGGCAGTAGGTCAGTAGGTTAGATCATAACTTCCATAGGAGTTAAGAAGGTAATTGTTCTCTCTGGCCTACACATGAAAAATGAGTTATCCTTCTTTCAAGGGACAACATGAATCTTCTTTTGCAGTGGAGACTTTTTCTTTTTATGCTTATCTGTATTTCTGCTTTTGAGAAATGTCTTCATTAGATCGGTAATTTGTTACGTCTGGCTGTGGACTGAAATGGTGGAAATTAAGAGTTAAGTGTAATGGAGTAATGTGCAGTCAGTCAGCTTTTACAGACAGTTGTTACTGGAATGGCATGAATTGACTTCTGGCTGCAAAATATTGTGACTACTGCACAATTATATTTAGATCTATGGCTGCTTTGTAAATTTTCTTGCATTTTCTAAAGACTAGCAGAGGGGGAAATGATCTCTACAGCCGCAGAGATAATTTTAGGAAATATTTATTGCATTGGTGTTCTCTAATACCCAGTTAATGATATAGTGCATACCTATTTAAAAGCAGTTAACTAAGTTGTAAGCATTAATTGAGGGAGAGGAGGGGAAGTACATGGCTGTCTTCCTGCATTGTGGTAAGGCTGCATAAGGGTCAGTCTAAACATTAGACTGCTCTATCTGGAAGTTCCCCAAAACGTTTACATACTGGAAGGTGAACATGCTACTCTGTTTCCTTGAATTATTTGACTTTGTGGAATGTTTGGTACTGGAATACACAGCAACATTGGTATATTTATCTACGAATAGATATCTATTGATATGCCTCCACCTGTTTATCTTTTGAGGAGATATAAGCTTCTACTGCATAACGCTCAACTTGAAGTGTGTTTTATATTAAATATTATACAATTAGATTAAAGTTGATTCCATTTATAACTTTTCCTGAACCAGACAGGCACAGGCATTTAAAAAGTATCTTCTGGTCAGTTAGATTTTGGATTGGTTTGGAGCTTTTTTTTGATAAAGAAGTAGTTCTAGATCTGAATCTAACTGTAAAGGTTTAGGGTAGCTTTCAATTGACCATTTGTAGTGTCTCATGGGTGATTTCTTGCTTTTTTTTTTTCCCCATTCTATTACTATAGGGATATTAATGCCCTCCGCTATGATCCCACAAGGCAGGACCATGCGGTTTTTGAAAGGAAACCCGATACTACAGAAAAAGAGAGGTAATAGTACAGCTTGGTACCTATCATTGTAATGTTTCTTTCCCTGGAAGGCTGGCTTTCAAAAACGGCAAAAAAAAAGACTTTGAACCTACACATACTGCTGTTTTTTCCTTAGTTCTCCCTGTTATTGCTGAAATAAGGATTGTGGCCTATACCAATACCAAGTAACATAATACTTCCCCTGCTCCCCATGTGCTATTTTCTGTTCTCCTTTCTCACCTTCAGGCTTTCCTCTGCTTCAAGTCATGGACTTTGAGACTTGCAAATCTGTGAGGAGAAAGCATTGTCTGTAAAATTCTAATTTGCCAGAAAAGAAATCTGTCCCAAATATCATAGTATTGAGATCAGATACTATTATGTATTAAATGATGAGTCAGAATTTAGTTCATTATGAAGTAGAAGTGTTGCTGCCTTTTCTTGCATTCAAACCTGAGGCACCTCCCTGCTGCTCACCCTCAAAAGGTGGGCAAATTGTATAAGGTGGAAAGAAAGAGGTTAAAAGCCTGAACACAAAGGACAGTCATGCTGGCGTATAAACCTTGGAATATCCTGTTGCCAGAACTTGGAACTGCTAAGAAAGAGAAGGAAAAAAAAAATGTAGTTAAGTGATCTACTTATTGATGTGTTCGGATAAGCAGCCTCGCTATTAATTGCTATTGCTATTATAATTGATATTTCTGAAATTCTTGGGGAACCTTTCCTTTAAAAACACGCATGTTGTTTCATTATCTTTTAACAATCTGATTTCAGTAAAGCTAAGAGAAAGAAGAAGAGGGAGGAGAGTGAGAAACTGCCTGAAGTGTCTAAAGAAATCTATTATGATATTGCTGTTGATTTAAAAGAGTTGTTTGGATCTTCAAAGAGCAAACCAGAAAAAAGAGAAGAAATACCCTGGGACAAAGATAAAGCAGAGGAATCCACCCCACACGACAACCTGGGACCTGATGATGGGAGTAACACAGCTCAGAATTGTGGTGGTTTCAAGTTTTCTTTCTTTGATGATGTGGATCAGTCACACGTAAAAGAAGGTAATAGCAGAATATACGTAATAATAGATTTTTGAACGAGTTGATTATGTCAGACACAGGAATTACATAGCATGTTATAGGTTTGGAAACTAGAGGGTTTTCAAAGGCTAAAGTCAGTAATGCAAAATCATTATGGTGGTCTTTTATACTTGCCAAGATCTTTGTAGTTTAATCCCAATTATTCATGCTTGCATCCCATTTTTTAAGGGATAGTGTCAAGAGATAATGTTTTGAAAAGGAAATAGTATTTAATTATTTTTTGAACAGTGATGGAAAAAGTTGTCATCCACTGAATTTCTCAAATATACGAGGAAAAAAATATGGTACACAAGTCAAATCAGGATTCATATAAAACAAGATAGTATAAATAAAATATCCCTTAATTTAGGGAGTATTATGAGCAGAGAAGATCTTAGAGTTGACCCCAAGATCCATGAACGGTTCCATGTACTTAACTGTATTGTAACCATAGAAACTTGAAACTGAATGATGTGATTATTGGGGTATTATTGAGGTAAAAACAAAAAAGCAACTCAATGTAAGGAAATTGAATGTGTGATGAAGATTAGAAAAAAATGATATTGAATACCTTCATAAGAAATACTGTAGGAAAAGAGACTGAAGTTAACTGACATAAAAAACAGAACAATCAGTAATGCTGACTTCAAAAATGGTAAATTCAGTGATATAGGTCAGTATAGCAACGTGTGAGCTCACTAGAACAATGTGGAAAATACCTGTGAGGAGATGTAGTCTGTATTTCACAAACTTCTTAGCATTGAGAACCATACTCGAACACTGTGTCTTACATTATTTGTTATGAATAACTATTGGCTTATATTGTATAAAAATCCTATTCACGGGTTGCAGGACCACTGTGCTTGCTGCTGAGTTGACACAAAGCAAAAAGATAGGTGTGACCCTATTGCACATACCTTGGTTGCTACAATAATTTTTGTGATTTTTGTTTAACCTGACTTCAGAAAGATCATGCGTGTCATGTGGAAGCCATGAAAGAAGAAAATCAATAGTCTGGCTTTTGTAGTGCAAATTGTGTGATGTGGATAGTTTGAACTTGCTTTCTTCCTCAGCAAATGCGTCCTTTTTCCAGATTAGAAATTTCTGTTCTTTCACTGGAGTAAGATTTTTGTGGTGGTATTTCTTTGTTTTTGTCCCCCCTCTTCCGCCTCCCCCCCACCATTGTCTAGTGACTTCTGGGTTTGGAATTGGCTTTATATTGCCAGAGAGAGGCAGTATAAGGAAGAGCTGTCTTTCTACTCTGGCCTGATGAGTCCTGCACAGATACTGTGCTTATACACTAAAAGAAGAGAGTACCCCTAACCTCAGTCCTTTCGGCCGAGGGAGGCTGTAGTAGCTCAGATGCATATGGAAGTTACCATGTCTAAACTGAACTTCTGGCAACTCCCTGTCTGTTAATAGGCAGGAACATGTATGTGAATATAACAGTGTGATTGAATACACAGAAAGAATAAGCTAAGGCATTGTGAGCCTCTTAATAAAGGAACTTGGTAAGAAAGTGAAAGGAAGCTTATATTCCATCTTCTACAAGTTAAAATATGAACAGTCACAATTACTCCCAAATCAGTTAATAAGAATTGTTTGGTTAGAGTGACTTGATCAGAACCATGGGCCCTAACAGTGAGCTTCAAAAGGAGTTGGTGCACTTTTTCCCTATGCTGTGTTAATACTACTTGTGTGTTTAGGGGATGAATTACTAATATTAGAGAGAGCAAACTACGTTCATACCTGTCCAAAGAACCATAGAAGAATCTGTGAAGGGAGGTTTTTGTCCTGCACAAATCTGTTGTTTCCAATGTAACTATTTCACTCTTAAGTAGAATTTTTTACTGGCAAGGAGGTGAGTTAACTGACTTCTGTTGTGCTACTACTGCAGAGCCCTACGTAATTGAAACAATAAAACCTGTAAAAGTCAGCTGGCAAGAAGATCCACGTTTCCAAGACAGCAGCTCTGAGGATGATGATGAACCAGAGGCAACAGAAAGTGAAAGGGACAAAGAAATGCAAGTTCTGTTCTTATTTGTTATCTTGGTAGTAGATGATGCTATGAGAATTTTAATAGCATCAATCCATCCAGTCATGGAAAGCTAGTATCTTCATTGTGCATATTTTTTAAAAAATTTTTAGGGAAACCATTCCTTAGTGCACAGAACATAATATTCAAAAATTCTGCTGTTAGTTTTGAAGTTGAATGTAAAAATTGAGTTTCTGGGTTGGTGCATGAGAACTTAATTGGGTAGTGGTTTTGGCCAAAAGTCAAATACATGCCAAGTGTTCTTGCACATTTCTTTACAGAAGGCTGTATTTGGTTGTTGTGGAGTAATGTTACATTTCAGTGCATGCTATTTCTGTGAAGCATTGCAGCTTTAATTTGTGTTAATGGAATTTGAGACTAACTTTTATGACACTGAAATTTCTTTGTATTTTTCTAGGTTTTCCTCTTTACCTCAGGCAGTAAGTGCTAGGTTATTCTTCTTCTCCAAAGATGATGAACGCTTAAAAGGTATAATGGGGTTTATACCCATATGGTTATTGATCCTACATAACGTGTTTTGTGGTGTTTCTTTTGTGTGAGTGTGAATATAATGAATTTCATAGTACAAAAAAATATAGTTGCTTCTGGTATTTTATGCAATTGTCAGGACAACTTTAAATTATGTTCATTTCCTGAGACAAGTTAATATATTGATTGTTTAAAAAAAAAAGTGTATGTAAAAGTTGTTATGTAGCTAATATAGTTATTGTACTGTTATCTTCCAGCTTGAGAATCTGATTTACAGTGCTTGTTAAAATCAAGCTCTGAATCTGTAACAGGCATAAATTTTTTTTTGATAGGCATGGAATCATGCTGATGAGCCTTTAATGAAACAGATACTGATTGACTGTAATTACAGCATAATAAAGAAAACTGCTGCTGCCTTTAATTTTTCTCTAGTATGCCAGGCTGTAATGTATAACACATTTTGTTTCAATCAACTGTGTTGTGGGGGTAAGGGTAGAGTATGTGGAAAACAACAGGCCTTCTGACTTTATTACTATTTTGCATGTGAAATTTATGAAGGACATCGTATTCAGATGTCCTTCATATGTCATTAACTACATGACATTAAGATGTCCTTCAGATGTCATTAACTACATTAATTTGTTCTTTGTTCTGTGCAGAGGGCCCCAAGTTATTCTGTAGATCAGTTGACCTCAGCGAAGAAAAAGATAGTTGGGAAGACAGACGTAGATTATTGCTTGAGGTGAGTATTTTAACATCTGTTACTTGATAACTAGCTGAAAGCTCAGTGTAAGGAGGGAATGGGGCTGCTTATCTGTTTAATTTGCATTAAAAATAAATTTGGGAATTTCAGAAGGGCTTGAAACTTTACAAGGGAACTACAGATTTTTAACATAGCAGTGTGTGTAACTTCATGTTGTGGTGTCTGGTCTGGTAAATCAATGAATGTCTGTATTGCACAGCACCAGCTACATTAGTGCATGGAAAAAAACATGTTTGAGACTAAGAGGTGAATTGAGAAACTTCTCATAATACTGTGTTAAAATTTAAATATTTTCAGGAATGCCGGAAGAAACATAAGGATGCAAGAAGGAAAGTGAAAACAAAACAATAAGTCTTTGTTTCATGTTTCTTCTTTGAAAGAGACATTTTTCTTCAACTTCTTCAAAATTCTAATGTTTCAAAGATGTAACAGGAAACAATACTGGAAAAGACTGTTAAACTTTGTTTCTAAACAGCTACATATTTATTATGTCAATAATTGTAACAAGTTGGGTGTGTTTTTGTCTATACGGTTTAAAGGAGACTTGCTTCTTTGCATATTTTTTGGGAATTTGATCATTGAACAAAGAAAACAGTGGATTATTTTTTGTGTTCTCATGCCCCCTTGCTGTATGCTGTTGATGAAGAACAGGTAGTACCACGCCTTTAAGACTATACAACCTGTATTCAGCTGAATGTAACAGAGATCCTGTTTGAGATTCCGTTTACAAATTCTTGGAATGCCCCATTTTCAGAGTAAAAGTTTACCAGAAGCTTATTAAAATATGTATATAAGTGGGAAGACTTACGAAATGGGTAGATTTGTATTTCTTCACAGAGCTGTTTTTTATACTTTTTAATTGAGTATATACATGTATACATAAATAAATCTTAAGGACAAATGTTGCTGGTGTTGTATGCTTGTTGAATATTTTACAGATAAGGATGTATTCTTCCATCCATTTAGCATATTTGCGGCAGAGGGTCATGACAACGTCAGAATACAGAGTGTTATGGAAGTATTGGCTCTTGGCTAATTAACTTAGAGGCTACAGCATGTTGCAGCATGTATGTGATCTGCCTGGAGAAAGTCACTTGGTTTAAAGTGCTGTTCGTGGACTGGCAGATGGTAAGGATCAATGATGGGAGATTGATCAGTCCTCTGTAGAATGTAAGAAGGGTCAATCCCCCTTAGAATGGTGAACAATAGCAGTGTCGGGGTTAAATGAAGCTCCCAATCAGTTTATTCTTTGTTGGAGACTAGAGGCAAAGAATTATAGCCAGTTAAGGTACTCAGAAAGCATTCTCAGTTGTGCCTTAGGATGCCTGAGCAGAAACATCCTTACTTACAAAAGTAAGTCAGAACAAAGTAGTATCTAAGAGCTGTGACAGACAGAAAAAGAGTAATTTCCAGCCGAGGAAACACTGTGCACTGAAAGTGTTATGGGATAAAATATTTTGTGATTTGTTTTCAAGGATATGTGAAAGAAGTAACTGAGAATGGTGGTCTACAGATAAGGCTCAAGCGAAGTTCCATGACTAGCATTTATTTGTAAAATAATGAACTATTCCATGTTGCTTTCCTGTAGTCCTTTTGGCTCTCATGACAAATACGTATGCACAAAGAAGTACGAAGTCTTCTTGAAAGACAGCCAAACTGTTTCTACTTACTAGCAAAAAAAAAAAAAAAAGTTGGTTTTGTTGACATTTACACTGTTTTGGTAGCAAACAGTTCAAGTGAACATTTTGTTTCTGTTCAATTTACTGTAAAATTTAATGGATATAAACATGCTCCTTTGCTAGTGCTCTTAGAAGCCATCCCTCAGAAGGTGGGAAGCAGTATCAATAAACGGTAGTGCCAGAGACCTGATCATCACAAGGAAGTTGCTTTAAGCGCATTTCTCAAGTAGAGACTGAGCAATTTGTGATCAAATGATCTGTGAAAGGGAGTCTATAACTGCAGTACGTACCTTTTGTAGTGGTTCCCACTGTCTCTAGCTCATTTTCTTGCTTGATTTTTATAAAATAGTTGTGCACTGCTGCAGAGCATGATGCCAGAATACTTGTTCATATAGGGTACAAGTTGTTGCATACATCACCTTGTCTTGTATCCCTGGTTGAAAACAGTCTACTAGCAATAAGTTTTAAGTAATAATAGAAATGCTTTCATGATTGTGGTTCGATAGGATATTGTACTTGACTAAGTCATTTCCAGCGTGGGGTTTGAAGGACTTGACCTCCTTGTAATGAAAGATTGGTGCAACTTCTTGTAAAACTGACTGTTACAATACTTAACCTTCAACCTGTCAGAATTCAGCACTTAAAACAAGGTGGCTTTTTATCCTTGGGCTCCTCCTGGTCTGAGGAATAATAAGATTGCTGTTTGCAAGGCCTCACATTAGAAAATGAGAATAGCTGGCTACCTCTGGGTTTAAATAGCAAGTCAGTGACTAGGAAACACACTACTAAGATAAGAAAGCTGAAAGCAGTCTCATCTTGAAAGACAAGTTAGAGAACAGAAGATCAAAAAGCAAATCCCAGAGTACTGAGTAGATGGAGGAAAAATGTATTTTTTCAAAGTCTTGTGTTCAGCATGTGTTTTTGTTTGTTTTCTTGTTTTGTTTTGTAATATACCTCCCTATGCCTTCTGAAGCTTGTCTGATTTGGTTTCTTTCTGTCTGTCCTTAAAATTCACTTTTACATTGCATACATCTGTTTATTTTTAGTCTTCTAAAGAAATTTCTTTACTTTCACATTCTTTTGCAAACATAAATGGAGTTTCATCTCATGGCTGTCAAAGATGAAGCCTGTTTTCTGTAAACTTTTTTTTTTTTTTTTTTTTAAAGTACCACGGTCTGTTATGCTGCTTTGTGAACAAAGTTATTCAGTTGAACTATTTTGTGTGGCACATGATCCTTTTTTTTCCTGAGGCTTGGAGGTCTTCTGAGTTGTAATAAATGCCACATTTTGCAGAACGCTGCCTTACTACGTCTGTACAACGCTGTTTTCTCCTGAGGTAGATTCACCAATTCTAGTGCACTGCTTTCCTAACTGTGATCCAGGGCTTCACAGGTGTTAACTACTAGGCAGAGAGCACCTTAGTATGAGAAGACCTAATGGCATCCTATTTACAGCCTTGTAAGGTTTCAATTAAGACTAATCTTTTGGGGCCACTTTGACAGGCATAAAGAAATAAGTATATCGAAGCCCAAGGTGAACAAAGGAATAAAAGTGCTGGGCACCTGCCATCAGTCCTTCTGGCTTGGTACGATTTGTACAGCTACAAGTTTGAACCTGCTTGTGTTGTCACGTAGGACAGCTGGAGAAGGTGAAGGAGCACCAAGTTCCCTTTGACCTTTGCCATAGCAAGGAGCACTCCTTTCTGTTTGTACTAGTTTGCCAGGAGAGAATACGTTATGCGGTAGCTTAGTAGAAAATCCTTTTCCTAGTTAACTTCTGCTTCTGTGTGGATCAGTGCTGATGTTTACACAAAATGGCTGACTTGCCTTTCTAGCAACCATTGCTTTCCTGGAATCTGCTTACTCGCATTGCTCAGGTCGTTGGAGTGGTTTAAGAACGAAGATTGCAGGACCAATCTTTAAGGCATTTCTTTGGCCAATTTAATGAAGCTTTTTGTAAAGAATTTTTACATATTTACAAGATAAAGGTAACACATTTTAACATCTTAAAATATAGTATTTTTTTCTTAGTAATTTGTCTCAGTTGTCTGTCTTACTTGAGGGTGTTTCAGATGTGGGTGTTCAGTAGCTTTGTTCAGTCTTCCATTTCATCCCTTTTGTCTTCTGACGTCTTCCCTTTCCTGGCAGTTCTGGGGTTTCACCCGTGGTGTTTAAAAGTCACCTGTTTGGAATATTGTCACTTAGTTATGCTACTGGCTTGATATCCTGAAAATATGAAACATTTCAATGGAAAAACCTGTCAACAGTAGCAACACCTCAATACTGCATACTGTAAATTTCCAACGCATTTACACTGTGTGCTAGATAGAATACTGTGTTTTTCCAGACGGTGGCATCAGTTGTACAAGTTTTTGCATTGCAACTGTAGTGTTACAGACAGAAACCAGATGGCAAAGCAGTAGCGAGCAGACTGGTGCACAGTCCCGGGAACGAGGTGGGTGGGGAAAATGAAGGAAACGACACAACGTTAGGCATCAGCACGTTCGGTCTTCCTTTGTTGTGCATTTTTCTTTTTTGCCAGAGCTACCTTTATTGATCTTTTAGCATCTGCTTAGCCCTGCGTTGGCTACTCTGAAACATGGAAATGTCATCGTCTGTGGGTTCTGCTGCATGTATTTCGGGGTAGTCAATTCTACACAGTTGCAGTCTGCTCACACCATTTTGTAGGTAAAGCAGCATGTCTGTCCTTTAGCAAACTGTACGTAACAAGCTCTGCGCACGTACAAGCTGAGGAACTAACGTGTTTAGATTGACAATTTTATTTTTCTGGACTTGAGTTAATATGTATCGGCTGTCCAATACTAAATATATCATAGCCTAGAAGATGCCCCTGCCTCCTTCCCTGCTCTTTGCTTGTTCCAGCTGTTAAACTGATAGCATGTTCTGTCTGCTTGCAGTCCTTGTGATGTAGGGGGAGGGGACAGAATACTGCGATTAAAACTAGGAGGAAAAATGAGAGACCAATTGCTTCCTGAAGACAAAAAAACAGCTGTTATGTAATCATTGGCTGTTTTTCTTCTCCTCCCCCACCTAATGTCACTCTTCCATGTGCATGCTCTCTCCTCATCCCTAGACAGCCTTATGTATGAAGCATGTTTGAAAAATGATTTGAGCAGTACAGCATTTTAGGAACAGCTGTGGAAGCTATCACTAAGCGTCTCTTTGCTGGAGGCAGGCGATGTTTTAAGCCATCGTTTCACTTGCGCAGGTTTATTATCTTCCATTTTGCATAATACAAAAATAGCTTGGTTAGTTCAAGAGTGACATTTTTCCTAAAGGTCTGAGGAGTCTAAGAACATGGTGGTGCTATGTTTGTAAGGCTAGTTAGCTGTAATCCAGCTGGACTGGGTACAGTAGTACTCAAATAGTATCACAGAGTTCACTGTGGGTTAGCTGGCTGAACAAGTGTCCTGGGTTCTCAACAGGCTTCTAAAACTTGAAGCACTGAAATCTGGCAGTAGCCTGGCTGCCATAGTCACTTCACTGCAATGTAGCACAGTATAATTTTACGGTGTGACTACATGGTGAGAGTACCATTCAAACCATGAGGACATAAATTCTTGAGGGCTTGGTCATGCTACTGAGCTATTTAAATTCTTGTATGTTCATGTAGTCAGCACAATAGCTGAATGAAACAAGTAGCTTTATTTCCTTGGTAACAGAAAGGTAAAATGCATTGGTGTAAGATTCAAATGAAAAATTGTTCTTAGAGCTTGCTGCTGACTAATGGTTTGCATGCTGCTGGTTAGTACAGAGCAGCTGTTAGGTAGCTGGGCTTTAATTGTAGTGGTGGTGTTCTGTGTCCAACCTTGAAAAGACAGAACTCTTATCCAACTGCTTCTGTTCTGATGACATATTTAAAGGAACAGATATTTGTCAAAAGAGATAAGGTAATGAGTATTTGCATGTTGTTATCCTGTGCCCAGTGCAAATAATGGGGTAAACCTTAACCGTGAAAACAGGTTAAGGTAATTCAGTTTAAGATGCACCATCAATTTCCATGGGAAATCTGAGAAGCAGTAATTCTGTGTAACTTGTTTTCTTTTGTTTCTATCCAAGTCAGGTAAGTGTTGAAATTCTTCAACGGAGCAATGCCTTTAATAAATAAATAAATAAATAAAAGCATACATGCACACAAAGAAAACGGGCATTTTTTTGAGGGCAGTTTAGCCTGCTCTCTGAATAGGTGTTGGTGTTGCAGCGATTGTTTTAGAAGCATTGCCTTCATGTCTTACTTGTGAGATATTGCTTAACAAAACGAAGAATTATTGTTTGATTTGCTTGTACGTTAATATATTTGCCCTGGAGGAAGACAATCTTAGACTCAAATGTAGCAGTCTGATACAAATTCCAAAATATTCCTGCAAGGAGGTTTTGACTTTACTTTTACTAGAAACCAAGTGCGTTCTGCATACAAAGATGTCTGACGTCTCAGTGTAGATAACTGTAGGTAGAAAGTTCTTGATTAAAACACCTGATTGTGGAAATGGTGTACCCTACTAGGGGATTGCTACAGCAATGTTTATATATTAAAACTGTTTACTCATTTAAATGCGGTTTAATAAGAACAAGTGTAGAGTCCTGCACCTGGGAAGGAACAACTGTTCATATGAGTACAGGCTGGGGGGTGACCTGCTGGAGAGGAGCTCTGAGGAAAAGGACCTGGGGGTCCTGGTGGATGACAGATTGACCATGAGCCAGTATTATGCCCTGGTGGCCAAGCGGGCTAATGGGATCCTGGTGTGCATTAAAATGAGTATGGCCAGCAGGTCAAGGGAGGTGATCCTCCCCCTCTCCTCTGCCCTGGTCAGGCCTCACCTGGAGTACTGTGTCCAGTTCTGGGCTCCCTGGTACAAAAAAAGACAGGGATCTGCTGGAAGGAGTCCGGCGGAGGGCCACAAAGATGAGACGGGGCCTGGAGCATCTTCCCTGTGAGGAAAGGCTGAGAGACCTGGGTCTGTTCAGCCTAGAGAAAAGAAGACTGAGAGGGGATCTTATCAATGTTTATAAATATCTTAAGTGTGGGAGACAGAGGGATTTGGCCAACCTCTTTTTCAGTGGTTTGTGGGGACAGGACAAGGGGTAATGGCCACAAGATGGAGCACAGGACGTTCCGCACCAATATGTGAAAGAACTTCTTCACGGTGAGGGTGACGGAGCACTGGGACGGGCTGCCCAGGGAGGTTGTGGAGCCTCCTTCTGGAGAAGGCCCGTCTGGATGCCTACCTGCTCTGGGGAACCTGCTTTGGCGGGGGGGGTTGGACCCGATGATCTCTTAAGGTCCCTTCCAACCCCTACAATTTGGTGATTATGTCCAGAAACTTTTGATGTGTTAGTTAATTTGTTTTACAGTATTTGTTTGTCTTAAAAATATTATCGAGGAGAAAGTATGAAAGCACAACCTAAAATCTAAACTGGACAAGACTTCAGGAACTCAGTGCACTTTGTAGTGTGCTACAAGCTTAGCGCAGTTTTGGAGCGAGAGATCAGCTCTCTGAGGTCCTGGGTGGCAGTTTCACAAGGTGCAGGTATGCTTCACAAGATGCAGGTATACCCTTGATTGGTTTTTCGGAGGTTTTAAAACCTGTTTGCTATCTACTAGTCGTGGAGAGAGAAAGATCCAGCTCCCTGATTTTTCTTTGTTCTTCATCCAATTTGCCTGTAATAGCACCAAGGCACTAAGCACAAAATGGGCTCCGAGAGAAACAATGATTTATCATTTTGTGGTGTCCAAAAAAGAAAGAAAGAAGCAGCCAAAAGTGGGACTGCGTGGACTGCTGCTTAGAGCTTGTGTTTGTTTCCCGGAGTTTCCTTCCTCTTGCCCTGGCTGCCTTGACCAGGGGCCCTGCTGGGAGCTGGGCACGGGGCCAGTGCAGGCGTCTCCCAGCTGTGCCCCCGGGGCCAGCAGTGGGGCCATGCCCCCTCTGTGGGACACCCCAGGGTTTAAGCAGCTCGTCCCTCCTCACCCTGCTGCCTGGAAGGAGGAACAGCAAGATTGGCCGGGGGATTTAGCTGGGGATGTCGGGTTTGAGTGCAGTCGTGCCAAGGTTAAGCGGGCTGGCACAACTGAAAGCACAACTTGCTGGCGGGTAGATGGCACCAAATGATTTACATCTGAGGAAAGAAGCCAAAGGATTTTCTACCAACCCACCATGCCTTCAGAGGAGTCTGTGTTCCCTGGCATGGAAAGTTCTGTAACTTCCCAAACATACCACGTGCATTCTCCTCTTCTATATATATTTGCAGCTCGCATTTTCTGTTAGCGGTTATGATCCAATGCAGCTACAGCAGGAGATAATAAACCTTTCGCATACAACTTCCATCCCTGTAAAATAAGGAATTCATATTTTAAGTTTTTCAATATTCCTTTGTCTTTCCCATTGTAGCTTAATTTTCCCAAGTTTTTAAAAGCAATATTTACAGTGTTTGAAACATCTGTACTGAGAATTGTAACTTTTTTCACCATCAGCTTAATTAGAGCATGTGTGGTTAGGGTATTTATGCTTTCCCACTCCTGAGTGGTCGTTTCAGTTGTGCATATTTGGATGTAACTTGAGTTTTGTCAAATTATATTCTTTAATAAAACAGGCACATACCCCTACTATCTTTATCTTTCTGCCTCAAACATATTGTATTTAACTTCCAGAATATTGAAGAAAATCCAGTCTGACTCTTGTTTTCTGTTTTCATTTTAAGCTTTGCTATGTTATGTATAAATGCCATGTTGTTAACTGAATGAAACAGCTGCTTTCTGCAATGATATCCTACAGAGTTCATCTTCCACGGAAAGTAATCTATTTTCTCATTGTGTAAAACATCATGAAAATTATAATAGTTTATAAAAGGAAAAAGAGGGACCAGTCTCTTAAAAAAAAAAAAAAAAAAAAAAGTTCTTGAAACATATCATCAATTAAAAAAACAATGTTTTGGGTGGTTCTCTTTAAAGAAGAGAGAACAAAGAAAGATGTTACAGGCTTGAAAGGGTTCTTATGTTTCAAAAAAACAAACATGTTAAGATGACATGCATGAATTGGTTGAGAATATGGAAAGGGGACTCTGAATACATGTCTGGAGCTTCAATTTGTCTGATCAAATCTAGCTTTTTAACCTTGACAGTAATACCATGTAACTTGGAAAAAAAAAAGTTTCTCATGCTCTTTTTTTTTTTTTTTTTAGTTCTGCTTATATATAAATTAAAAATATTTTTCCCCTTAGAAGTGTGTGTGTATGTATATATATATATATATATAAAGCTTATATATATATATATATATATATTTCACCTCTGAAAAGCTTATATATATATAAGCTTTATATATATATATATATAAGCTTTATATATATATATATATAAGCTTTATATATATATATATATATATATATATATATATAAGCTTTTCAGAGGTGAAACTGGAGTGGAAGTTGCAGTAAGTACTTCGAATTATGTTAAAAATCTGCATTTTCAGTGCAGATGGTATTGCAGGTGGTAGGGTATTACTTTAAGCTGAAGTACTTCACAGCTGATAGGGCAGTTCAGAACACACAAGACTTCCTTAAAGCTAGTGTTTAATTGTTAGTACAAACTGCAAGCAACATAAATGCAGATTGTAAACCAGGCCTTTCACGGTGTTATTTATAAGGAACTACAGACTAAGGCAATCTTTGCATTAGAAATCAGAAAGAGCTGCATGGAGATAATTCTGCAGAAAGTTCTGATGAGGCTAAATGTTGTGCTAACTTCCAGGTAGGGTATATAAAGGGCTGGATGTATCCTGCACCAACATACACCTCTTTGGGAAGAAGCAGGCAATAGGCTGTGAGTACTTTTTCAGAAGGAAACAAGCTCTTGTTGACTTGGAGATGATTTTCTTGTGTGGTGGTATTGGTTTTTGTTTGCTGCTGCTTGTTGGCTTTGTTTGTTTGTCTGTTTGAAGGCAACTGGGGGTTAATTTTTATAATGAACTCCTATTCCTTGGAGGAAATGGCCCTTCCTTTTCACATTTTGTCCTGCCCCCAACCACAGGGCTTTTATCACAACCTGAATGAGAGGGTGTGGCTGCACTGTTTAACTTATCACACTGACATGAGAAGAATTGCAGCTTCATTCATGGTGCTTCCACAAGCAGATCCTGGGCTAAGTTATTACAAGCCATAGTGCAAAGAAATGAAGGTAGTGCTACTTGTACAAAACAGTGGGAAAAATACTGGTTCATACATCTGTCAGAAACAACAACTTCTGTACAAAATTCTTGTCCAAAACAGAAATAATTGGAGGAAATAGTAACATGTTTAAGTAAAACACTAATGCAGTCATCAGAGCATGAATTTTAGGTAGTAGACAAATTACTTTTTATATTATTGTTGAAATAACGTATTGTTGGCCTCCGTTCTTCAGTTCCATGTTTGTAACTGCATTGTCTTCAGAAGTGCATGGTTTCTGACGGGAGCTTGCTGCAGTAATGGCCACCTGACTGCACCGAAGCAGCTGAGGCATGTGCTAGCATTCCTTTCTCTTGCCTGTCCTGTGGTTGCAGTATGGAAACAGACCGGTTACATCCAACCACCTCGCTGATTTGCTGTTTGTGCATGTCACCACCCCCTGATTTCTTTTATTTATTTTTTTTTAAGCTTTGGTGGAGTTTGAATCATGCTTCATGTACAAACATAACTCCCAAGGAGATGAAATTCTGGTGGATGATTTGCACTACACAGAACAGCAAAACTTAGCCTACAAGTAGTATTGTGTTTGCACATGCCATAATTTATCTTGTGACTCTAATGTGGTTTGTTGCAAAAGCCAAAAAGTATATATCTTATGTTTATTTCATATGAAATTCACTCTAGTGACAAAGGGCTTATAGTGTTTCCGGTCAATTGCTTTTGGTTGTTGGAGGAGGGTTTGTTTTCCCATTTGCCACAAAAGAAACTGGTTTTAGCGTTGGGGACTTAAGTCCCACTTACTGCTGAAACCTGCGTGCAAGGCCTTGCTCATTACTGCTCTTCTTCAGGATGACACCTGAAGTTTCAACAATTATATTATTGATGAATGTGAATTACTCAAACATCCTTATTAATTTACTGTAATTATGCCTGGAGGATTTTCTCAGTAGTTTGTCCCATTACTTAGGATTATTCACTGTAATGTAACTCTTAATCAAAGCATACTGAATCCCATGGCCTGCTCAGGGCTGGCTCAAGCATATCAGTTCTCAGAACATTGAAGTTGTTAATTTTAATAAATGTTTCTGTTTTGGTTTTGTTTTGTTCCAAATTCAACACTGATTTGCGTTAGAATAGGAGCAAAGGAGGTAGTATGTTAGCTTTTCCATTTCTTATCTTCAGCAGCAGGTATTTTGTATCACTTTTCCCTGAGCTAAGGCACACCCTTGATTTCCATTAAAAAGGGGGGGGTGCTGGAAGAGGTGAGATTTTTAGACCCTCATTTTTGTCAGCACTTATTTTAATATACAGGTCACATAAAAGGTGAAAACATTTTTTAAAACAAAAACCAACAAAAACCTATAAGGGTATTTTAATTGTAAACCCATGTGGTATTGTGGCTTTATTTTGTTTGTTTTGTTTTTAATTTAGGGGGGAGTCTTAATTTGCTTCCAGATCTCAGTTCAGTACCTTTTGAAATAGAAAACCTCACTTTGGTCTCCCTACTTTGCTTCCTACAGCAGTCACACAGTTCTTAAAGACTTTTATTGGAAAATACAGCAGCAGGGATTGGAACCACATTGCTGTGTTGCTTTGGAAACAATTAACAGAAGTTTTCACAGTGTCACATGAAACACCTATAGACAGTGGTTTTCTGCCCATATAGTGAGCTTCATTTCAGGGAGTTGTACATTCTTGGGCAAACTTCTTGCTTTTCCTGTTAGCTCAAGGAGAGACAGTCATTGGGTATTCTAATTCAGTAAAGCTTGCCATACTGCTGTGTTAGCAGAGGTAACGTCTGCAGCGGTTTGCTGTAACAGAGTAGGGCTCATTATGTATGGTAGGAGCAGGCAGAGTTTGTGTAGCAACAGCTCTGGCAGCCAATCGCCAGAGATGGTAGATAAAGTGGAAGCATTCGTAGCACTTCCTCTGCTTTTATTTTTAAGACGTTCTTTCCTGATCCCCCTCCTCCACTGCAGGCGTAAGGTGGCGACCTGAAGTTCTCACTCTGTTTTGTACGATATAACTTGGTTATTAGAAACAATTGCAAGTTATATCAAGCCTTTTTTCTGTAATCATTTTGTTTTGACCCATGCCTGCTGTTAAAAGGTTCTGTGTTTTGTTTGCCTCTCTGTAAAGTACTTCACAGTGCCAGCTGTGCGGTTTAGCTGAGTAAAATGTCTGAGTTTGTGTACACGTTTTTCAAGAGGACTTAAGAGACAGCGAACAAATCTTATTAGCATCTATTGCAGTGTCCCAATATCTGTTTTGATTAACAAGACTACAGTAAAGAGAGCACTGGAAGCTGCTTCGTACAGCAGAACGTAACTCGTACTGTGTCATAGGCTGCTGACTCAGAAACGGTTAACTTTGGTATTAGTGAGTTTCCTTTAATGACCTGGAGGGGGTTGGATAGCTAATGCTGATGATACTGGCAAGTAGCCTTGTGCTGTAAGGAAATGAGAGAGGTTAAGAATTAATGCAAGTTAAAAAATCTAATGCTGAGGAATTGAACTCTATTCCTGCCTTCCAGGTGTTTAAGACAGCTGAATGCACTGGATAATAGAGAAGAAGAGGATTTTTGAACCTCCTCAGTCTACCGCTCTGTTTTGGAACAGAGGAAAAATGGTCTTTTACTTAAATAAATGGAGTTTTCATCTGCTGGGCAAGCTCGTAATTGTTTGCCTCTCCTTCCGTCTCTGGCCCAATCATCAGAATAGCTTGATGAAGTCAGATAATCTTGGTAGCAAGCAGTGTCTTTACTTTGGTAACAAAGTCCAACCTGTAATAACAGCAGCTGGGCTTCAAGGAAGATACACATGGCACCTCCTGTTGTTACACACAGAGACCCTGTGTGCTGCTGAGTAACATGACCTGCTGTTTTTGACAAGTCCCTGAATTCAGCCTTATGATATTTCATATCTCACAGTCTTGTTAGCATTTGTTTTTAAAATGCTGTCTTACCCACAGACAAAGAAGCAATAGCCTGCTGCTCAGCTTTCAAGCTCAGAGATAGTTGAGGGCATTGATCTGTGATCACACAACACAACATCTTGGAAAACAGAAGTTCCCTTTCCAAAGAGTAGTTCCAGTGAAGGTGTTTCTAGTGCTATCAGAATAGAAGTAGAATGTTTATTTTCTGTTTTAATGGTCAGTGTTAAATCTCTTCATTTATTTATTCACTTGTTCTTCTTAAGAATATGGGGAGGACAACAGGCGAGAGTGGAAAATGAGATTAAAAGCAAGTAACTATTTTGCAAATAACCAAAAGAAAATTCCGAAGATGAAGGTGTTGTTTTGTAGATGGCCCACAGGACATGAAATGTGTTAAGCTTGATTGCTCTTACTGTATAGGATAATAGCAAGAAAGTAGAAGCTGGTAAATCAAACCAGTGTACACAGTAAGCTTCCCATAAGCTTTGGAAGATGATGTTTTTGATGCATTTGTTTCCATTAACCTCTCTTTCTTTTCCATACTTTACAGTTTAGCAGATGCTTTTTATTTATTTCATTCCTGCCTCTAATCTGTGTTTGAATCGCTGTAATGAATTTTCAGTGCTCAGTTGTTCACCTCAATTAAATGATGTGAATTTACCACCACAGAGCCAAGTTTCAACAAGCTGCAGCAGTTAGGTAAGTGGAGGTTTGTTAGCCATCTGAAAACGTCTTATCTGTGTTTCAGTGTAAGCCTTAGAAAGGGTGCATATTATTGCTTAATGCCATTTTTTTGTCAGACAAAAATTAGGATGCCATTCAATCTAGTCTGTTTTGCATCATGATTTTGTTGTCCTACATTTCCATGATTTTATATTATAGGAGGTTCATTAATTCACATTATAATTATCCTCTTCAAAAGATATCTTGCCTTTCATGAAGATAACTTCTATTTCACATCTATACTGACAAACCTAAGTAGTAGGAAACCACTAATCAAACTTTAATGCAGTGGGTTTGCAGACCTATAAAGCTCAAACCATTTTTTTTTTTTTTCACTTTGAGGGTGGTGTTCAGTTTTTCTGAAACCAGAAGATAGAAAATGTTGCTTTTCTTATTTTAGCTGAAAGCTGGAGATTCCTCTGAAATCCAGATTTCAAAACCTGGGTCTCTAGAGAGAATGCCACGTCTTGAATGGACAATAACATTTTTTGTTGTTGTTCCAAACAGTGATAAGACAATCAGTTACTTTGGTAAAGTGCTTGCCACAAGACTTTGCCTGTACACTTCAAATAAATAAATCTAAAAGGCCAAATTTTACTTTGACGTCTGAGCACACACTGAGGACATTCACCCCCAGTGCAAACTGCTGAGTGCTCAGTTCTTCAGCAAATCAAACCACATATTTGCACACTTAGATTTTCCTCAAGTAAATGTGCATCTAAGCACTTGTTTCTGGGCACTCTAGCCTACCTGTTAAGAAGAGAAATGGAATATTGCTTAAAATCATCTTTTCTTTATTATGCAAGCCTTTTGCATATGCTTAAACTTGTGGTTTCTGGTTTCATGGTTAGAGCTGTTTAGCTAACAGTCAGTCAAGTGTAGGGTGTCACTGTGTTTTGCTCTTTCCTGGCAGCACAGTGGAGACAGCTGCAGAGAAACTAATTCAGAGTCAGGTTCTGTTCACCACTTAGTCCCTTCACAATTGCAATGACAAGCTTCGCAAAATAGCTGAGGGAGTCCTGAGCAACCAGTGGCACTTAAAGATTTAGAGACCTGCTTTTTTTGTTCCATTCTAGAAACATAAACAGACAACAGAAATAGCTATACAGCTTTAGGTGTTACCTGACTGATAAAAGCATTTTATCAAAGCAAGAAAATTTAGGTACCCATGTGTCCGGAGCGAAATGATCTCTGTCCTTGTTTCTGTCACCTATAAGATGTTTTTGGGGGGTTGAGGGAGGTGGGCGGCACTTCTTGTGCTTTCCTGTGTGGGCTGTTCTCTTGGTTCAGGTGTCCACATAGCGGACAAACCTCCAAATCCAATATGAGTTTACAGTGTTTTCTTCTTGCAGGATTCTCCCTTTGAAGGAGTATTTGCCACTGGTGATGCAGTGCCTGCTTTACAGTAGTTCTTAAAAAATATGATCACTCGTACTACACATCCATTATGCAAGATCTTCCCCTGCATGCAGCTGAGGGCTATTTATAATAGCTTGATTTTTCATGCAACTCTGACAGCAATGGGATATAAAATGCTACAGCTTTTTGAAATTCCTCATTTTACGTTAGCTTTCATCCCTGCTATTAATGCACGTAACAAGCAGCAGTCATAGTGGGAGAAAGACCAGAGGTGGCAGAGAAGCCATTGATTTGAATATCTTCCTCATGAGGCTCTCAGATGAAGTTGTTTTCTCTCTGAAATACTAGTCAATGATGTATGTGTGCAGTCCTAGTTCTCATCTAGCCCACTTTTAGAACAAGTAGAAAAAAATTAAATTGGAAGGAAAAAAAAAAAAAAGCTGTAGCCCTTTCAAGAAAGATTTTTCTCTAAGTATAAGCAAAGCTGAATTTGACATGCCGTAGTTTCTTGAAGGCAGCTGTGGGTTTGGATTTCTCTAGGTTAACAGTGTATCTGTTTTCTGTTGTAGATTCATGCAACTTTTCTTGTTTACGCATCTTCTGCACACACTCCTCTCATGTTTGATTTGTAATACCTACGTAAGCAAACCGACTGATAAATTATGATCCATTTAATTCTCGATGTAGAAGATGGTGGATGCTTGGATGCTGCCATATTCCCTAATATAACTGGGAATGCGCCAGGATCAAAGTACACATGGTGTGTTCTGTACTGTCAAAACGAGGGGAAATAGTGCATAAGAAACAAGATCATATGGTGCAGACACTTTTTCATTTTAAATGAAATTTATGGGTTTGGCAATTAACCTTAATCTATTTTTTTTATTGTTTTTATCAGATTATAGCTGCTGGTTGCAGTGTGGAAGTGTTTAATGGAATAGCCTTATTCATGTTTGACCAAGGTTGTGTTGATACCACAGAATTAATGGTATGTATTGAAAAGAGAGTTGAACTGTGAGGTTACTCAACATGTGAGTACCTACTAAATGTGTCAGGATATTAAAAAAAAAAAAAAAAAAAGGAAAAAAAAAGAGAAGGATTACTAGTTTCTGTAAGGCTAAAAAACATGCCTGCTTATATAACCGTATTTGTTGAGCTCTGGGGGATAAACTACTTAAAAATGTTTCTTCTACATTGGAGTAGTGCTTTAAACTTAATTTTAAAGATGAAAGTTTTTATTTTGTAGAAGAGGAGATGTAATAAAGATAGATTGTGATGAAACAATATCTAAAGCTCCTAAATTAATCACAAGTCTAACTTAACAACAAAAGCTTTATAAATATGATTATTTCCAACTTCCCCAACCTCAGTCTGGAAGAGATGCAATGTATGATCTGCTGTGCAGCAGTGGTGGAAACAGCAGCTCACCTTCCTGACCGGGTGGCACCAACATTGTCATTTTGGTGTTTGTAGTGCAATGCTAATAGGCTCTAAGGGTGGGTGGGATCTTCCGTTAAATTCCAGTCCGTATAGTAGGCAGGATAATTGATTCCTGGAAACTCCAGTGTTGTTTTGATAGGCTGCTTTAAGGATCTATTTTATGTTCTTGTTCTAGTAAATAGTTAACTGAAACTGCAACTGCTTTTAAGGAGTCAGTTACTTTTTTTGATTCCTGAAATTATGATCTCTGTATTTTCTCCTGTCCTGCTATCTTTGCAACCGTGGTGAATCCATTAAAGGAAACTTTCAAGCATGCCATTCTTATTTATAAACCTTTGCAATCTGAGGAACAACTGAATTGGTACTGTCAGGTAGCATTCGATACATCTTGCAGTTAAAGTGACAGATACTTTGTGGGTTTTCTTTTTCCTTTTCTTCTAGATTTTGTGGTTCACTTTGGAGAACGACAGCATTTTAATTAATCTTATAGATATAAAAGATAATTCTGTAGTGATAACATTAGCAAAACAAGATCTTCACCTTTGGTCTTGAGAGAGAAGTAAAATGGCAAAAAATAAAAATAAAAATAAAAAAATTGTATCCTTATAAAGCAATTTGATTCCCTCCCTACTCCTCCCAACACCCTTGAACTTCTTACTCTTCATAAATAGCTTTCCAACATGCAATTCTTAGTTATTAATAGTTACAGTTCTTATGTCATTTCAAAAGCACTCTGTACCTAACAGGCATGAGCCTGAAATTCTTTTGTTCTGAGCTGAAATGAAAGTCTTAGTGCATGACAGGGGGAAGTAAATTAAACAACTGTTATAGGGCTATTTTTAGGTTCAGTAACTGCACCAGGCACTTGTTTGATGCTTCTGATTTATTTATTATTTCTGCTTTAAAAATTTCAAGGGAAGAACTGTCAGATGTGCATGTTGGACTAAAAGGTGCTTCAGGTCTACACTAAATATGAGGGTGAGGCTAGTTCACACCTGTCTCCTCTGGGGACTTCAGCTGGTCCTGCCTGTTGTGCTTTGTGTTTATTCAGTTTTTTGGTATTAATTTTTTTTTTGTTATTGTTTTTTTGTTTTGAGGATTAAAGCATAGAAGTGCCAATAATAAGGCAGTGCCTTTATCCTGCATGCTACATCTTGCAGTGACGTCCCTGCATTGCTCTCTAGCTTCTAGTGCCTGTAAATAGTGGCTACAAATCAGTGTTGCAGCTTTGGCAGCAGGGGTAATTTTTCAGGATACAAATGGAAAGTAGGTGTCCTGCAGGCTGTTAGGGGACTTTGTACTTAGCTGCACTTCCTGATTTTTTTTTTTTTTACTCTTCCATTTTTCCTCTTGTTTGTAGTCTTTGCTGTTAAGCAAAAAATGGCATGTTTTATATTAGTATCATTTCATATGGTTTAGTTCTAGACAAGAATTATCAGGGTTATCTCGTCCATACTCTGCCGTCTTAGGTCCATGATATATGTCTAATGCTGCAGCTTTTCTTAATACCAGAGCAGAAAGTGAAACGTTTCTTCTAGAAGCAGGGAAGGCACCAGCCTTCAACCAGCCTTCACCTCTTAAAAGACAATGTGAAGTTCACCATTTCATTCAGTTATTGCAGGTACAAGTAAACTGTTTCATTCTTCTTGTCACTTAAGTTTGGCTTGATATGAGACAAGACTCAAAGGCAACTTACTGGCTGTCCTCTATCCGAAGTCAGGATGGCAAGCCACTGCTAATAGCCTCAGTGACTGAAAACAAATTGGGAGAGAAATGAAAATTATAAGATTTTTTTTGTTGTTGTTGTTATGAGCAAGCTTTTCTGTTATACTTTCTCATTGAAGTAGTAATCTAAAACAAGAAAGGTTTTTTATTGTTTCATAAATAAATGGACTAATTTCTGCCCAACTGGACCTGATCAGAGTTTAAATGGCATTTAAGAGGCATTGGCATTTAGAAAGGGTCAAAAATATTTAAAGAGGATAATTACTCCTACACAGATTTATACAAATACTGTCATAATACCTTTCAGAGTCCCAGCTCTCTTCTGCAGTATGCAAAAGCTTTAAAATGTCCAGTAAAGCCTTCAGCTGAAATGTTCATTAGACACCTATTTCAGATGATTTTAAGGATTCTTTGGAATAACAGTTGTTCTAGATCTGGCTCTCTGAACAGACCAAACAACCATTGTCCCTCTGAAATGGTATCTAAAGCCCTAGACAGTAAAATACAGACAGTAAAATACAGTATTTGTTGTTATGTTGGCTTTTTTGCTCATAAAATATAAAATGAAAATTAAATATATGACATGCTAGAAATGTCTCATTTCAGCTGAACTGGGTTACGAGGTAAATCTTCAGTTGTATCCTCCTCTGCACTGTGCGCCTTCATACTTTTTCTTTTGGTTGCAAATAAACAACAGAAATGAACTAAGCTGGGGACTTGCTGTTGATAAAAAGGAGTATGTTCTGTGCTCTTTTTATGCTGCTTGTGCTAGGCATGGAGCTCATCCGTCTCCATGATCAGCAAGCTAGTCTCAATCTCCTAATCCAGCAGCAAAAGTGGTTTTAGTTAATAGATAGCTTCCAGATATTTGCAAGTGTGTTTTTTTTTTTTTTTTGTTATGTGTTCTACTCTGTGTATACTGTGCAAATAGAAATAGCTGTGCAAATCTGAGTGTTCTTCTGGCATCTTCCCTGCTTCCTTCCTTAAGGCCCCCTGCCAGTGTACGAGAGCAGTTTGCTTTGTGTTGTTCCAAGCAGGGTAAGAAGGCAGCGGTTGTACTTAGTCAGAGGCAACTTCTTGTGGAGATGCACAGTGTGTTATTGCTAAAAGAACCAGGATATCAGCTTTGATTTCGTCTTATACGTCACACATCTGTCTACACTGGGATATATTCCATGAATTTTTTATTCACTTTGTCATGCTATCTTTGTGGTACATCTCAATTTTTCTTTTAAGTATTTGGAAATCTACGTTGAATAATTTGTATTAGGAAGCTTACAAGTAATGTTAAGCTTTCCAAGGTATGATAGTAAGTTAATTTTGATTACCCGCCTTCATTTAATTGTTCTTGTTTGGGTTTAGATCTTTGCAGTTTATTTTGCTCTCATCTCATCTTTGTAATTCAAAGAAATACAATTTTGGTAATATTTGGGTTGCCAGTAAATTCTATGATATTGCAGTGCCTAAAAGTTGCGTGTGTGTATAAAATAGTATGTCTCTGTGGTGATTACTGAAGTCTGTTATGATGGCAATTTGTTTTACATGTTAAAGCTTGTAAGAGAAAATGCTTTTAGTTGTCAAATAACTTAAAAAAAAAAAAAAAAAAAAAGTGTATTTTTTTATTAGCTGGGGAGCAAATGGCAAGAAACAAACACACCCACCTCCACCCCACGAAATTTAGGAAGTACTCTGGTGTGCAAAGTCAGTGCTCTTTATTCAGAAGGGAGCTTATATAAATAGAAATCAATTGAAGTACTGTGTTTTTGGAAGTTTTACCTCCAATGTTACTAACTGCGTGTTGCTCTTAGGAGAGAGCGTAGGCTGCTTCATGATTTATATCGTGTTAGTTGACCATGACTAGGGGTAATTGTGAGGCTGAAATTCCAGCCTAAGGACGGATCTGGGCAGTACGTGTACTGTGTGATGCAATCCTTAGCAATGGGCCTAACATACCAGCTGCTGTGTGTTTGCACCAGATGAATTCTGAGCCAGTAAACCTTACTGGAGTGACGAACACCGAGCTGCACGGCATGGGCACACCCAGGTGGGTTTGTAAGTGCTGGATAACCTGCAGCAGCACCAGCCCTAAGGTCAAGCTAAATCAGCTCTCGAGCTGATTCTGTTCTGTGGCAGTTTGTTGCGTATGTACTGACTGCCTTCAGGTGCAAGAGGACACTGAAGTGACGTTTGAGCTGGATCCTGTCTGGAGCAGCTTGGATCTCTCAGCTGTGGCATATAGTGTTCCTGAGCACAAGCCACCCACAAGTGTTCAGGTGTACTCAAAGGCTTCCATTGGGAGCACTTTGTGATGGGAGAAAGTGGCACCATACATGTTTTTTAGGGTCCTAATTAGGGTTTGGCTTAGTGTTATGGTTAGGGTTGTTTGGAAAGAGGGAAGGCGCAGAGTCCTGTTGTGTGTGGGGTTGCGTAAAGGCTCCCCAAGGGAGTTGAGGTGTACCCAAAGGCTTCTGTTGGGAGCACTTTTTGATGAGAGTGGATTAATTCCTGCTTAACAATAAACCCTGAAAAATGAGGAGGAGTAGATGCTTGCAAAGTTCATTGATTTCTCTGAGGCAATTCACTGTTGCTTTCATGTTCCTGTTGTTACCTTTAGTTAAAGAATTCCATCTTCATCTCCTACCTACAAAACAGAATAAGTATTTACAACGAAATGCACAAAACTTACAGCATTTTAATCTACCATAGTTCATTGTCACTTATGGCCCATCAGATTATTTTTTTAAACAGGCTGCTGAAGTATTTTTTGTTACAGGCTTAAATTAATATTTTATGCTTCTTTTTTAATTCAGTTATTTTTAATCCTCAAAATTGGGATGGTTGAATGGTCGAGCAACAGTGGTTTTATTCAAATTAAATGTTCCTTAGATACTTGCAGTTGTCAGGAGATGTTTGCTTCCTCCTGACTTGCAGATTCTCCTCATCCTCTCACTGTTGGTAGCTGTTGTCTTCTGCAAGGTACCCAGAAGGTGCTCCAGGCAAAATGAGCTGGATAAGCTTAGTAGTTTAAGTTGGTGATCCAAGCTACCTTGTCTGAATTTTCACCTGAGTGATAAGATAATGCTCACGTGAAGTAGTCTGCTGACTCTGCAGTGGAGGTGGTAATTTCCTGGCAGAGGAGCAGATGGCAAGTTCAGGTGGTTAGTCATCTTCAAGCTCATTGTAAGTTTGTTTAAAAAAAAAATAAAAAATCCACTTGCTTTAGAGTTTTTATTATGAGGGCTATTGCATCTTGTTTTACAGTATTTTTAGTACCAGTCTTTTTTTTTATGCAGCTCAAGCATTTATTGTCATCCACCTGGACTTCTGCAAGGCCTTTGACATGATCCCACATGACATCCTGGTTTCTGAATTGGAGAGAGATGGATTTAATGGGTAGACCATACAGTGGATGAGGAGTTGGCTTGAAGGTGGCACCCAGAGAGTGGTAGTCAATGGCTCTGTGTCCAAGTGGAGGCCGGTGACGAGTGGTGTACCTCAGGGGTGGCTCTTCAAACTGGTGCTGTTTAATATCTTTATCAGTGACGTAGACATTGGGAGGAAATGCACTCTCAGCATGTTTGCAGATGACACCAAGCTGAGTGGTGCAGTCAATACACCAGAAGGAAGGGATGCCATCCAAAGGGACCTGCACAGGCTGGAGAAGTGGCCCACGTGAACCTAATGAGGTTCAACAAGTCTAAGTGCAAGGTGCTGCACCTGGGCTGGGACAGTCCTGGACATGAGTACAGGCTGGGAGAAGAACTCATTGGGAGCAGCCCTGCAGAGAAGGACTTGGGGGTTCTGGTGGATGAAAAACTCAACATGAGGCAGCAGTTGGTGCTTGCAGCCCAGAAGGGCGACTGCATCCTGGGCTGCATCAAAAGAGTAGTGGCCAGCAGGTGGAGGGAGGTGATTTCCCCCCTCTGCTCAGCCCTCAGGAGGCCCCACTTGGAGTCCTGCATCCAAGTCTGAGGCCCCCAGCACAAGAAGGATGTGGGGCTGTTAGAGCAGGTCCAGAGGAGGGCCACAAAGATGATCAAGGGGCTGGAGCACCTCTCCTAGGTAGAAAGGCTGAGAGAGCTGGGGCTGTTCAGCCTGGAGAAGAGAAGGCTCTGGGAGGACCTCATTGCAGCCTTTCAGTACTTGAAGGGGATGTATAAAGAAGATGGAGAGCAACTCTTTTCTCAATCAGACATTGACAGGACAAGGGGGAATGGTTTTAAAGCTAAGAGAGGGGAGATTGAGATTAGAGGTTAGGAGAAAATTCTTCACTCAGAGGGTGGTGAGACACTGTAACAGGCTGCCCAGAGAGGTTGTGGATACCCTGTCCCTGGAGGTGTTCAAGACTAGGTTAGTTGAGGCCCTGAGCAACCTGATCTAGTGGGTGGTGTCCCTGCCTGTGGCCGGGGGTTGAAACTAGGTGATCTTTGAGGTTCCTTCCCACCCAAGCCATTCTATGATTCTGTGTATTGTAGACGTCTAACCCAGAGTATGTTCTTACCAATGCTTGTTCTAACCATCACTTAGAATAGTTTGGGTTAAAAGGGACCTTAAAGCCCATCTAATTCCAACCCCAGCCATAGCTAGGGACACCTTCCACCAGACCAGGTTGACCAAAACCCCGTCCAGCCTGGCCTTAAACATTTACAGGAATGGGGCATCCACAGCTTTTCTGGGTAGCCTGTTCCAGTGCCTCACCACCCTCTGAGTAAATAATTTATTCCTAATACGTAATCTAAATCCATGCTTTTTTAGTTTAAAGCCATTACTCCTTGTCTTATCACTACAGTCCCTGACAGAGTCCGTCTCCTGTTTGAACAGATCAGTCTCTGTTCATTGGAGGTAATGGGATACAGCAGGACTTACTTTCAGATTTTGTGAATAATCAAATTTCTGGGAAGATAAAGGTTTTTGTCTTGATGACTGGGACAGTAAGATGTACAACTCAGGAGAATCTTTGAAGTCTGGATGTTTAATCTGACGTTAGCTTACTACAAGTTTTTAGTGTCTGTCCTGGTCATCATCGTTTTTTTTCTGTTTTCTATTTTCCCTTTAAGGAAGGAGAACTGGGAGATAACTGTACCTGAACTGCAGTTTGTAATTTGAGGTTCTACAGTACAAGAGAAATCCTTGCTCCTTCTGCCTCAGAAAGGAATGAAGCACGTTCAGGTACATATGTAGTCACTGATTGCTTGTATGATTTACATAACATTTTTTAGGTAGAGGTTGTATCTTTTTTCTGCTTGATCAGCTGATAAAATTAGAAAACTATACTAGTGTTTTCCCACCCATAAACCTCTATTCCCTTGAACCCTTCATCTTAAATAAAAGCAGTTGACTTGAAATTCAAATAAGAATTGAAATCAAACCCAAGGTGAGTGCAGAGTTTAATTAGATGTATACCAGGCAGACCATCTCAAGATTCAGGATGGACAAAAAAAAACAAACAACAACAACACATGATAAGATGATTGCCTCTAAGGTGGTCAGAGAAAAATATAGGCTGTGGAATAGCTGTTTCAGAGAGAGGGAAAAGGAAAAAAAAATCTTTTAATATAGCGTACAGGAATTTTAAGGAATTAATAAAGTCTTTACAGGTTTCAATAATCTGTTTAATCTATTTTAAAGGTTATTGCTGAGTTTGGGTTTTGTTATTCCTGCCAAAATGGAGGAGTATATGCTGGTCTGTGTGAAGTACAGAGATTGAGGAGGGCATAGGTATTCCGGGAGAGGGGCCAAAGATAGTATGTAAGCAGTGCAATAGGCCTGTTCTCTGCATTCTTTGGAACTCAATATCAAATCAAGTAGACTTAAATCAAATATATGCGTGTAGAATACAGCATATGGGGAACTGAAAGAAAAAATGTGGTTGTACAAGTTAATGGGGTGGAAAAGAACTCTGCAAATAAGTTTTATTGGTGTCCTCAATACCAAGTATTAAATTAGATTTACAGAAAAGAAACGTCTCCGTACATTATGTGCGTATAATCTTCCACATCTTTAATTGGGATATAAGATGTGCTATTTAGGTTGTGATGAAAAAAGTAAAATCCATGCCTAACCTACTGAGGAGTAGCTCTGCTTGTACAATTCCAAACAAGCAGGAATGCTAAGTAAGAGAACGTGTTTCATTGCTGGACAATTAAACGTGAGTCTTGTGTTAACTGGGTTGTGTCCTTTAGAAATAACTTAGTACAACCTTTGTCTTGTGAGGCTTTTTGTTTGATTGGTGCAATTTGGTATTTGTTGCAGTCTTAACTGGCACAGCTAGAAGTTTTTGCATTGAATGAAACTAATGCTGATAATGTTCAGAAAACATTGAGCTCATACATATTGAAATAATTTTATGGTCCCACAGAACGAAAAGTCTAATTCAGTTTTGTAACATTAAATAACCATGTTTGTGTTCTTCATAAGTAATACGTGTCATATAGCCGTTGAGGCTGGTAGTTATGAACTGTTTTTCTTTTGAGTATTAAAATTGGAGCTCTAAGCCAGCACCTTATTAAAATATTCAAACAGCTCTTTCAAAGCTGATGGCTTCCAAATGGAAATTTAAATAACTTTGTGATAAGGGAAAGTCAATAGAGAGATTGTGAGCAGTCTACGCATGTCATAAGGTGTTTGTTTTAAAAGTACAGCATTCTTGAGAACTACATGAGATGCAAAGGACTTGTGAAAACATTTGCTCTGGTTTTACTTCACAGTGATGGCTCCTTCTTAATAAGAATATTTTGAATTCTCAAATCCATGATGTAACTGAAAGATAGTCACAGCTAGACATCTCAAGACTGACTGTAACTCAGGATGGAGTTTAATGGAGTGACCAGTTCTAAATATGTCCACAAATTTTAGATAGTCCTTTCGTAAAAGCAATTCTGTGTATAGTACTGAAGTATGTACCTGCTGGCATATATCTACAGAATTGAAAGGCAAATTTTAATGTGAATTACTGCAGTCTTTGGAACAAAAAATAGTCTTCTCTTATGGTATATTTTAAGCATTCTGCAAACTGGCATTGCCAGCTGTAGAATGGGTCAAACCTAACAGGATTATTGTGCATGCTTTTTGGAAAACATGGGAACTATTGACACGCAGCTAGTTAAGACATTCATTTATATTGTTCGTATGTTTCCCAAAAGTGAACGTGAAGCATGCGCTGAGCCTAATACATTACGTGGTGTGAGCATTCTGGGGTGGAATGCTTGGGACGATAAATGGTCTTGTCAGTACTGAAGCTTGACTAGTCAGAGTAGTTGTCCACGCAGCGTGCTTCAAGTAAGTTGTAGTGAGTTTCACCTTTTTAGGGTGGAATTTCTGTAAGTGCTGGGAGAAATCCATTTTTCTGTAGACTTTTCTATAGACACATTATCTGATACCTTGTACCAGCTCTGAAAGATGGGAAAGAAATTCGCAATATACCTTTGAAAATTACAAGCAACTACTTAGATTAGGGAAAAAGAAGTCTGAGGGGCTTTTGTATGCCTTTTCTTTAGAGAGCTCCGATATTTTCTGTACTGGGTAGAGGTTATGCAGCTGTTTTTATCCCACTGCTAACATATTAGGTTACAGGAATCTTTCCACTTAATTGAGCAAACACAGGAGAGTTTATGTAACTGAAGATCTGCAACTGCCAGTAGAATTAATTAGGAGAGGAATAATTAGGAAAATAGTAGTGCCCAAATGGTCCCAATAGAAAAAGCGTATTGCAATCCCAATAGAAATTTCATTAATGTTATTTGCGATGAGCTGTGCCTTTTGCAGTACCATAAAGGAGGTAAATGTGGAAGGATCTCAGTGGGGCGTCAGCTTGGGTATGAAGCAGAAACAATATCAAGGTTTTAAGCTGCCTACTCTCGTCACTGTCACCTAGTCATGGCTGCAACTCCACTATCTGCTTAAAAGCCATTCTTGATTGAATGAGCCACTTAGGGTGAAGTAGGTATGAAAGAACATTTCAGTTTGGCACTTGTTACAGATGTGTGGCTTTATGTATCAGAAACAGGTTGTCCTTTATACCAAGCAGATAACCAAATAAAAAATGAGACAAAGCTTATTTCAAACATTTTTGCTTGAAGTCAGCAGCTTACTGGTTCGAAGAACAGAGAGGTTACTGAGCATATTGCCTAGACCTTCTATTGGAATGTTTGTCAGAGGAATAAAAGAAAAATCATTCTGATATCTTGTTCCAATTACAAAATTGTGTAGTGGGATATAAACCTGCTTTTGTATGAAAACTGTAGAATAGCTAGGTAACTTTTTTTAGCTGCATTGTGAAAAGACATCAATACACGTACCTAAGAAAGCACTCAGATTTTTTCTTTTTTTTTTTTTTTTTTGAGGGTGAAGGGAGTAGAATCTGTGAGAGACAAACAACTTAGAAAAGAATGTATGTGATACTTTGATACCTAATCCTATCACTGTTCACAGCCTTACCAGTATCCACTTTCTTGACCAACATATTTTGGGGTGTAGGACTGGGACATTCTTCTACAATAGAATTAAGATCATGTTGCTTTTATAGTGGCTGTTCAACACAAGCCTCTCTGGTTGCACGTCTGTCATTTGGTCAGTGAGGGCAAGTACTTTAGACATAGTTCTCAGCAGTAAGCTGAGGGTGGGTAAATCAAGTCTTCAGTCTATAGAGAGTCATGCACAGCCTGGTCACTGTAACAGATAAGATGATTTCTATTATTATTATTTTCCTCTGATTTGACATCTTTTTTAGCCCTTTTACAAATAACGGTGTTATATTTCTCTCTACGATACTGTACAATACAGAGTGCGTTTCTCAAGCTTGTTTCATAGGTGCATTAAAATAGTGTATATGGCTAATATGTACAGTGGGATATCTTCCATGAAAAACTAACAGTAGAAACAAAGCATTTTGCAGATGATGATTCAGAGCTTCCAGCCTGGGAAAGAGATGAGTCTTATCTCTTTTCAAAGGAAGTTTCTGAGGCCTGGAGAGGTTGAGGAAGCTGTTTAAGGATCACAAATATCACCTGTAGCAGTGCTAGTAACAGAAATTGTCTCACACAATTCCAGTTTCTGACAGTATTGAAATAATAGCCTTTGTTCCTCTACTGGTGAGGTACAGTGCCTTCTGGAACTGTTAACAGGATTTTGTTTGATTTGATGATCAAACTGAACTCACAGCTAAGTAGTGCATGATGTAGTGAATACACTTTATTTTCAGTGAGTGCTAAATTAATCCACAATTCTGGAAGCCAAATGCCTCTCTTTATTAGTGAAAGTTTTCAATGAGTGTTATGTGCATTTTATAGTTATCTACTCTACTTCCCCTATTAGCTGTAGTTACTGATGTTTTTAATTAACTTTGTTTCCTATTACAGTAGCAGCTGTGGATAAATACCACTCAGGTCAGCCTCTTATTTATATGCATTTTTAAAAATGTGTCTATAAAATATGCACCATTCAGTTCTGGGTTCCTGGGGCCATATTCAGGCATACACGTAGCTTCTGTGCTGAAAAGAGATTGACATCCAAATGAGATTTTTGCAATTTTTCCTATAGATAGTAGGTATGAAAGCAAGGTATAGATAAGAGAGAGTTGTCCAATTATGGGTCTTTGAACATGGTCTGCGTTAGAGGTGATACCCCAGACTTTACTGTCCAGACCAGCATACCTGAAAACATGGGATTCTGACCTGTGGTACATGGTCATGCATGTCAAATTTGTTGCAATTTATTAGCTAACTGATTGTAGTGTTAATGGCAAAATCTTTATGTTGATGCTTTCTAAGCACAGTCCTTTTGTAGTCTTGTACAGAATTTGTAGGAGGGAGGGTGTACAAAAGAGTTGTGCAGTGAATGAGCAGCGAGACTGGTGCTTCCGCACGGAGTTGGCTGTCATGAACATCCCCGAGCAATAGTTTTAACACGTGCAGCATTTGCATTCAATATGTCTGGGAGCATTGAATGCTTACATGAGAGACACAGCAACTGTGACAGATGCACAAAAGCTCTGCTGCATGTCAAAAATACCAGTTCCTGTGCAAACACCATGCAGTTAGACAAGTGTTGCTTCTCCCTGTGATGTTCATGATCAAAACACGTGAATGCATTGTGCAGCGCAAGCCTGACTAAGGCCAGTACTTTCAGGATTGGCAAGTTTTACTGGCATGAAAGATCTCTTCACAGCCAGCATATGCTGAGCACAGACTTCGCTTCTCATTTGTATGGAAACACTGGGTATTTCTAGTGTTTATGGACTGTACTGCAGATCTCTTCAGGGCTGTTGGAAGCTTAGAGAGCTGAAGAAAACAGGAAATTAACCTTAAGCCTATCCAGAGCAGCAAGCAGAAAATGGGTTTTAGTTTGTTTACTCTCTCACCAGAAATAAAATACTTCTTGTTCTTCAAACATTAGCCTGGCCTAAGTTTTAATACATTCTCTAGGCAAGTTTTTCTGATATCCAGAAGTGCTTTTCAAAGCAAGTAATCCAGGCTACTACAAGGACAGGAACTGTGGATTTTGAATAATGGGGAAGTGGAAATAATCCAGGATATGTTAGGAGTCTGATTCAGAAATAAACAGTTGATAGAAAGTTAAAGCAGAAGAGCAACTGAGAACATTGACTTCCTAATGCTTTGGGGAAGTTAAACAGCTCAGGTGAAGCATAACTGAATAGGTAAAACTCTCTGATGTGTCTGAGCAGCTGAACCTCCTTCCTCTACTCCTCCTGGGTCTGTGTCCTGCCTTCCCTTTTTCACCATTACATCACAGAAGAAAAATGAGATCGCATCTGTTGAGTCTGTTGGACGGTAAAACTCTACTGCATGAGCTATCATTTTGTCACAGAGTCACACACACACAAAACTACAGAAACCCAACACTCCTTGGACAGGCTGATGGCTGAAAAGTCCAAAGCAGAAAAGTGAAGATGAGCAAGTGGAAAATGTGCAGGTTGCTTCAGGAAGAGAAGCAGCGAGTCATGTGCTTCAGCAGCAGCCAAGCTCCGTGAAGGAAGGCCTTCCAAAGGGCAGTCGGTCCGGTCAGCAGTGAGAGGGGGTGTTTTCAAAAACCTACCAAACATTAACAAATCCAGTCATTCATGTGAAGGCAGAGGTGTTAACTGGTGGATAGCACTTAGCTCTTCTTACGTTTTGTAAGTAAAACAGTAGATAT
The DNA here is from genome assembly GCF_964035555.1 of Netta rufina. Taxonomy (NCBI): domain Eukaryota; kingdom Metazoa; phylum Chordata; class Aves; order Anseriformes; family Anatidae; genus Netta; species Netta rufina. The sequence goes on along the minus strand of NC_140133.1, from coordinate 7,145,689 downwards.
TGGTACGAATCCTCACTGTAACACGTGTACCAGCAAGAGCAACAGTTTCTAGACCCTGGTGCAGTTCCTCCCCGTGTCAGGCTCAGTGCCCTACTCCTGTAACTGAGCTTTGTTCAGTGTGTTCATGCCTGCAGTGGCTGAATGCTGACTCCCTGCTTCTCAAGCACCCGTTGTGCTGAAGGGACTCAGGGAGTGTCAGCTCTGCGTAGCTCACTGAGTGACATTTGGGAGCGTGCTTTTAGTAAGATCAGGGCTGCTGGGCAGAATCTGTCTCCCTTATCCACCTTTTTACAGCACAGACAGTTAATTTACGATGTACACAAGCCAAATTAGTAATCAAAGCTGGAACGACTTAATCTAACTCTGCCTGAGGTAGCTGGAGTGGCACTGGCTCATTGCGGCTCGTTGTTTCCACCCTGGCCATAAAAAGAAAGGGTTGAAAAAAAAAAAAAAAAAAGGTAAAAGAAAGGGTTAAAAAAAACTGTTAGAGAGAGGGTGCTGGGAGCTGGCCTGGGGGTGGGATCTCCGAGGCAGCCAGGCTAGGATAGGAAGCTTACGCTATGGCTTTTATTAAGTTTGAATTCAAAAATAGCTGAAAGCCAAGCCCCCCCCCCCCCCCCCCCCTCTGATTAGAAGCCAGCTTTTTTTTTTTTTTTCTTTTTCTTTTTTTCCTCCTGTCTTCCCTATGCGAACTGCATTGTTTCTTGCTGTCATTTTAACTATGTAAGGTTGAAGTTGCCTTTTAGCAGAGGCGATACTTGTTGTTCCCCTTTTCCCCTCTTTCTGCCTGCGCTGAAGGCCTGAGGGTGTCAGCGGGCCTGTGGCCAGAGCTGGCGGCCCGCGGGGAGCCGGCGGCCGGGTCCTAGTGCCGCGCTGCCGCCGCCTTCCCTCCTCTCAGGCAGCGCGAGTTAGAACCCCAGGCTCCTCAAAATAACACCCAACAGGCTAGGAAACACTTCTACAATCCATAAAAATCAGGTCACCTCCTAGAATCAGCTTCTAAGCAGTTTTCTAAAAGGAGAGGCTGTAGAAGCCTTGTGTTCGTGTTGCAAGGTGTAGCTTCCCTAAGAGAGGATTGTTTCTGACCTGAACTTGAGCTACGATACATGCAGGCAACTCTGAGACAAGTATTTGCTTTGTGAGGTGTTTACAGGTGAACAAAATCTGTGCCATGCAAGTATTGCCATTAGCTGCCTAAAGCTTATTTGTCTGCCCGCAGCAGTGGGTAGCGCACGGACCTACCATTTGAGAAGTGTTTACAGCAGTTTTTGTTCCAAATTCTGTTCTTCCACAGATAATGGAAACTGTTACGCATTTACGGTATGATTTGGAGAGCTCATGTGTTAATGTGTAAAACCTTTTACTTATCTTGGTTTTGGCCACTTTACAAAAGCAAAGTGGAGAGAGCGGTAGTTTAAAGATTGATAGGGTTAGAGATGATCTATCTGTATTTGCAAAATTGATTTGTGGAGATTTCTTCTGTAATTGTGGCTAGTATCACCGTCTAGTAGGTTGGCCATTGTAAACTAATATGAATACAAGCTTGTTAATCTAATAGATGTTGTTATAACTAAAGAATCTGTTTTATGACAGGATTTTGGGTTAGAGACACTTCTGAGAGGAGCATAGTATTGGCTGAGCAGGTTTACTGAAAGTAGTCACACACAGAAATCTAACTCTGTTTTCCTTTCATGTAACACTACTTCATAATAAAGCTGTTACTTTTGTCTGGTTTTGTATTTCCTGAATATGGGAGCAATAACATTACACGATGAAAAATAAGAAGTAGTGACTGATGGGTTGGAAATGTAATGTAAATACAGCTTTATTATAAAAAGAAAAAAATAAATGTCAGAAGTTAATATTCTTTGGGAAAACATGACTCTGCACTCCTGTTTGTTTCTACAGTCTTCAAGAGTTTACAGGTAGTGACTGACAGACCCAATGGTAAGGCAGAAAAATGCTGTGCAAATTCTCTCCCAGTTAACACATTTTTCCTGATCCATGTCAAATATCAGGAGAAGTTTGGAGGAATAAATGTAGAAGATGGAGAGCTCTCAATGTGAAGGGGCAAACTCAGTCCTAACAAGTGCAGACACAGCTCCTACTAGCTCTGCTAGAGCTGCGTTCATGTCAAAGCTGAATTAGGTCCAAAATGTTATTGTGTGGCTGTGGTAGCACTAGTGTAGACCTGCCTTGCATATAGTTAGGCTATGAGACAGTGCTAAAACTTTTCTGTCCTAAGTAGCTGTGTAAAATTGAGTAATTGTTAATAGTGGCCTTAGACTAGTTCCATATTTTTAAAAAAATATTGCTTGTTTTTAATGCTTCCTGTATGAAGTATCTGAAGGATGGTAAAGAAATCACAAAACAGTAGAACAAGGGGGGGTATAAATCGAAACTAGGAGGTGAACGACTTAAAAGAAAGCGCTTTACACAACCGATTACTTTCCTTGCCCCAGGAGGAGAGTGTTAGGGCAGATTGTATCAGCTGGTTCAAAAAGGGATTAGACAATTCATGACAGATCCCCACATTAACAGCAACAGCATGACAATAGTAAATGTTTACGGAGTAATGGGAAGTAAACAGAAAGCAGCCACACATGTGCTTTCCTCTGGACAACTTCTCCTATTGTTGCTCTTGAAGGTCAAGTATTGAGCTGGATGGACCAATAATGTATTCCTAATATTTGTAATCATAACTATCTTCAGATTTTTGTGTGTATGTTGAAAATGGCACGTTCCTGTTACTGCTGAAGTCAGCAAGTTGATAATAACCTCCATAAAATGTGGAAGTGAAGCAAGCTTTTGTTATGATGACCACCATCTCTTAGGGTTGTACTGAGACCAAGTTTTGGTGTGTAGGAACTGAAAGGACAAGATAAAGGAAGATGTGGAGGAAAGGGAAGAAACAAGTGAAAGAAAGGGGGAATGGGATGGTAGTGGAAAGCTGGAGAAGGTTGATTTGAAAGCAAATGGAGTAATAGGCACATAAGAATTCATCTTCAGGAAACAGAGATAAAAGGAATCTTTTCTGATCACTAGTGAAAAGGTTTGCTTATGGTTTTTAAGACTGGATTTGTATGCCTAAAATATGATACGTAGAAGCCTGACAATTTTCCCTTGAAAGCTATGGACTCCTTGTAGGCCAAAAAAAAAAAAATAACAATTTTTTATCTGTGCTTGTAAAGTTTAACGCTATACTTTAATACAAAATATAGAATAATATCATTTGTTCAAATGTTTAGAAGGATATATATTTATACATCTTTTTCTTTTCTAGTCTTCTGTTAAGGATCATGTTGTTGCTGCATGTGTCTTGTTATCTGTCTTGTGTTATAAAAGCCAGGAGAGAAGAAGAGATCTCAAAGGTAGGACATAGCAATCATGTTCTGAAAAGGGAAAATTAGAAAGACTGATGCTGTATTAAAGAAAGCAATGTGATCTCAACCTTTCAGAGTTCACAGAAGACATCCCCCCCCCCATATCCCTTCCTCCCCAGTCTGTTTGTTCCATGGAGACCTCAGTAGGAGTTCATCCATTATAAAACACCAGATTTAATTCTCTGTTTCTCTTCTGTCCCTTTTCTGTCATCAGTAAGGAATAAACCCATGATACAAAATTGTGATAAAAATACTGAAAATAATTCAGTCAACTGCCAGGTGTAAACCTAGTAGAAAAGAAGCTTCACTCATCTTGCTCTTTAAAGTAATAAATTTTAGCTGGAACAATGACATGTACTGCATTTCTTCCCCAGGATGACACTGTAGTGTTACGACTGTAATACAGTAGGAAATGTCACCCTCTTTGAGGCTTGTCAAATCATTATATGATGTTTTTTTTGGTCTATATTGTATATTAATACTAGAACATAGTAGTAATTTTATTTTTTATCTTGCTTTCTCACATCTGGAAGCAAGTGCTTGCTGTTTGTTTACAATTTGATGACTACTTTTACATTTTCACATAAAAACTGGTAAATCTAACTTGACGCATTCAGTTAACCACAGGAAATTTTTCACTTTGCAAACATTGCAACATTTTAGATATTCCTTCCTTCCTTCCTGATGTTGAACCCAAGTTGTCTTTCTTTTGAAATTACATTTGCTTTTTCTGTAGAGACGTGTGGTTAGCAGTCATTACATTAACAAGGTGAGACATTTAACTCATTGCAATCGATATGTGTTAAAATTAATTTACAAATCAAATACCCTCTTATACAACTTAGATTACTCCATTGTAACCAAAAGAAGGTGCAAGACATTTCAAGTGGAAGTCACTTGTAATTTTACAAGACAAAATGCAGAGACTAAGTTTTTAGATAGTAAATTTTTAGATAATATCAGTGAGTCATGTAGAAGAATTGATTAGAAAGTCTGTGAGAGGAGGTGCAACCCTTGCAGTAATTCTGTGCAATTCCCAGGATTGACTAGTGTGAGAAGTAGATGATCAGGCTAAAATTATTTGGTCCAGGAAGAGACAACTTAGGTTGTGCCAGAGGTTACAAAGTCATTAGGGAGACCGATAAATGCTAGCTGTTCAGCACCTTTTCGTGCAAAAGAAGTTTGGAGATGTTGCATAGTAGAAAGCAGCGCATGCACTTGTTGCAATACATTGTAGATCTGTGAAGGTTATTTCCCGAAGGATATTAAAGGTCTACATGTGTGAGAGAATGATGAGGTATGTGGAATACACTGAGGACTGCTAAATGCAGGGAACCACATCAGACTTGGAAGGTTCCCCAAAATGAAAATAGCTGCCATTTGGAAGAGCATTTAGAGAGAGTGTTGTGTATTTCCCAAAAACTTTTCTGTAGTTCCTGTATTACACAGATACTGTTCCATTAGCACACGGGAAAGTTTGCATTCTTTGTAGACATGACCTCTCCCCTGCTCTGTCCATGGGTATCCCGTGGAAACAAATGACATAAACACAGGAGCTGAAGAATCTTCTCTCCAACATTTCCCATGTTACTGTAGCAGTGGCACAAGAGATATTCAGGAAGGGCATGGAAGCAGCTCTAGCTTTGGAAGTAGCACAGCTTTGTCAGTATGGTACTGCTTTTTGGGCTAGTAAGGGCCAGGAATGAAATGACAGTTTATTTGCGGAGAGAAAAGGGATTGAGCAAGATAAGTAGGAAATGCTGGTCTAGGCAGGTCTCAGTGATAGTAACAAAGAGAAAAACTCGACTTTGTGCCTTTCACTTGGCAGCAGATAGCACTGCTGCACTGACTTGGTACAGATGAATGGCAATTCAGATGTTTACCACTGACTTGAATCTTGCAAAACCCACCGAAATAGCAAAATCAGCATATTACTATGATATCTTGGGGCCTGCTACTCTTACTGAAATGAGGCTCATTGATTCAATTTCCAGCTGGACTGAGCTCTCAAGCGGATTGCACGGGGATCCTGGAAGGACAGCACTTCTGTAGTACTTTGCTGATTGAAACGCACCGTGCTTCTTAACCTGACTGAGAGATGCTCAGTAATGCCAGGAGGAGGCTTTTGAATCTTTTTTCCTCTCCTATCTTGGCAGAAGTCACTGCCTTATGTGTAAAAGGACAGTTCTGGAGCTTGGAATTTTAATTATTTTTGAATCAACTTTTGGTTAAATTGTTGCTATTAAAGTATTTATCTAGTGGAAAAGACATGCAACTGGCTGGGAGTAACGCTGTTGCACAGCTTGTTTATTGATTTATTTCAGTTTAAATCTGTTGCTTCTAGTTAGTGGGTTTCTTTTCCTGAAGTAACACTAGGACAACAGGTGAAAATGGAATAATATCATAGAAGAAGTTTTTATTCCAACACAGTGGTGGTGTTCTGAATTGCCTAAAACATTTAATATTTTTTCTCTACAAAATTTCATTATAAGGGGTTTGTTAATATTAAAGATAATAAGAAACGCAAAAGTATGTGTTACACTTTAGAAGAAAGTTTCTCTTTGTGTGATATTTTACTTTTCTTGTTTCACAGGAAAAAGTAGTGTCTTGTAGCTGGATATGATGTAGCAGCAGTATGACCACAAGTGAAGAAGTAGACAATTAAGGTAGCTTCAATCTTACCATCTCCAAGAGATGTTATTCTTATCTGTTCTTTTAATTTCTACAGATGATGAGGCATGGCTTCATTCCACAATTATAAATGAACAGAATGGTTGTATTGCATGTATTTGCATAGCAAAGGCTGTAGTAAATCAGACTGTAAATAATAAAAATCTGGGTTCACATTTAACAAATTATTTGTACACGATGGATTAAGTATAACATCAGTTTTGTAAAGGCCTTTGCATCGAGCTCTCAGTTTGCTTCTCAGGATGCAAGGCTGTATGCAGGTTGACATGGAACTATCTGAATTATGTGCAATCCTTTGAAACCACAGATTCTTCTGTAAGAGAAACTGTCAAGGATGATTCCCCAAAACGTACCCTTTGTATTTAATTTTCTGCAAGCCACAAAAGTCTTATAACAGCTTATGACTGCCTGTACAAAATAAGTAAAGCATCAAAGTCTACAGTGTGTGACAGGATGGGTACTGCCATGTCTTTGCTTCTTTCAAGAGCTAGAATTTCTTAGAATGTACTTATGGTGAAATACATCATGAATTTTATCACCAAAGTAGCACCACACTTTGTAGTACTTTATTCTTCTCCAGAATGTGAAATATTTATAATTCCCTAAATCATAGAAGAACTTGTGTCTAGGTGCTGGACTTCTTTCCCACTTTCCTGAAGGTGTGTGTATCTTAGTTTGTTAAACATTATGTTCTTAACTGAGTTGAGAACATTATTCTGTTTAATCCTGTTCTTATTGCCTTTGTAGGACTAAAAAGATTTCCTTGAGGTGGCTTTCTTTAAGTTTGGATGACTGTTGAGTCTAAGGTGTGGTTTGCAATTCTTTGCTTTTTTTTTTTTTTTTTTTTGATCTTGTTCATGATTATCCACTTAGTTTTTGCTTGTTTGTTTGTTTGTTTTTTATACTAAAACTTCAGTATATTTAATTTCTACTGTAGATATGGAGCCAAAGTAAGAAAACATGTTTTCAGAGGCTCTATAGAAAGGTAGAATACCATATAATCATCTCATGCACACTAGCATAACTATATGCACAGGGAAAGTGATAGGGAACTATAAGGGGAAAGAAGAAGGGGATTTAAAGAAGGGTAGGAATCAGTAAATCTGGCAAAGTAGTACTGTATATATAACCATTTGGCTTGTAAACTAATGCCGCTCTAGTTTGTATTTATTTTGGTATGTGTGTGGAAACAAAGATAGGAAATTCACAGGAGTATCTCAGTAAATAACCAAGATACTATATTGGGTATTAAAAGAAAATTGTCTCTGATTCTTTGAAAATCTCACCTGTAGAGTGATGTGAAAATGCAGAGTCTTTACAAAATTGTGCATATGTTTTCCTGATTTTTTTTTAAATATATATATATTTCTGCATGTTGAAAAAGAATCTTCTGATACAGCAAAAGGAAAATTAGGTCAAATGTGAATTTTGTTAGCATCAGTTTTGTCTTGAAAAGAACGCAAAAGCTAAGAAATTATAACTAGAGACATTTGAATGTTATTAAAACGTGACAGCAAAGCAGGCACTTGTAACAGTTCAAAATCAATTCCATTTTATCACCCCACTTTGAACTGAACATCCTCAGATCTGTTACAAATGTGTTGCTGGAGATGAGGGGAGTGACTGATGACCATTTTCTTCCAATCATGGTTAATTATTTTTCTAGTGAATGAGATTGAAAGCCTCACAGGTATTGTGCAGTATCACCTGTTCCTCAACAAAAAGTAGCACTTTTGTCATGCTAGAGATTTCAAACAGATATACAGCTGTACAAACTGCTGATCTATATGCTCAACAAGACGTGCTGAAATTTTAATACTGTGTAATAAAAAAGAAATTCTGTCTCCTTCATAATATTATTAAGCTCTTTTTTCTCTAGGTAAGTTTCACCAAATCTTGTCCTGTGTGTTAATTGATAGAAATAAATTAAACGAGTTGCAACAGAACCCTTTGTGTTGTGTCAGCATAGCCTCTGTGTATTTAGTCTTTCCTCCCATTTGCCTTGGACTTCCAAGTAGTTCATACATATTTTAAGAGAATTCCAACTGTACTCAACAAAAATCCAATGATTAACTGACTTGATATACACGGTGAACACATTATCGTTCTGTTTATAATAAAATTTCTTTAGATTTGTAAAGCTCACCTGTATGAGGAGTGTGACTATAAAGAAATCTGGTAAAGCTATTTAAAAATGAAAATTAGGTGGAAATGTTTATAAAAATGTTGGTGTTTTTACAATATTATACTTAGTGTTTTATGGATGTGGTAAAACACTTATGGTGTAATTTTCAGCACAAGCATGTATTTTCCACCTGACAATACTTCCCATTACCTTTCTTTCTCCAAATGTTTGTGTTCAGTATGTCATTGTCATACAATCTGATAGATGACAGTGCCAATCAAGTCAGTCTTATCAAAGCAAAATGTACCTCAAGTAGGCTATGACAATTCAAATATGAGGATTCAAAATATGAGGTGAATTCAGCTCAAAGATGATGTTGATCAGTTTGAAAACCATCCCTGTATTTTTGTGGTCTGCTTTGGCACCTGTGTATATGAGTCAGATTTGAGACAGTGGCACAAGAAATACTTAGAAGCAGATGAGCACATGTAAAACTTGCAGTTGTGAAGTTTGGGAAGATGAGTGAGTTTGTTGGCCAGTGGTTTGATAATTCATCTTCTGAAGTAAGAGCTTTTGGTTTCTTTTCCCAGCTTTGATGTCGACTACCTTTGTTGTGAATTTCAGCTTTGTAAAGTGCTTTCACACTTAGTAGTAAGGTGTTATTTGTGGTTGCATCCATTACAAGGCAGGCACTTCCCAAACACATAAATTCAAATAATAAAAATTTCATAATTCAAATGATAAAGGAAGAAAACAAGAAAATGTACGAACAAACCAGATCTAAGTAATATAAGTAACACAATGGCAAAAGGTCTAGAAATTAAGAGAACATGGGGCTTGCTAGAAAGACGAGGGAAACTGGGTAAAGTGCAGTAAGGAAGTGAACATGTGAGTGTGGAGATGAAGGGCAATACACGCGGACTCCCCACTGAACACGTCGGCATTGGTTTTGCTTGGTACGTGGTTAAATACATGGATGCTGTGGCTCTGCATAGACTCAAAAGAGAAAGGGAGAACTTTTCTCTCTTTGCCTCCTTCCACCATGCTATACTACCATGACTGCTGACAAACAGACTGCAGTGGCGTCTGCTCTCATGCTGAGTAGGGCACTGCAGCCTGTGTTGGTGGCAGGCAGCGCAAGAAGGCAATGGAGAAGGACACTGGGAGGAGGAGGAAGGTGAGGTGCCCTGATGCATTTTTGGGGCTTGAACACGAAGGAATCGTTCATGGCAAATTGCTCTGTCTGGTGGGGAGAACATAGGGCTTGCTTTCAAAATACAAGGCACCTCTATAATATACCAGCAGCACTACAGAATGCAGGCCAAGTTTCAGGTAAGGATTCCGAAGTGAGTTCTTGTCATACTTGTTCAAATAGCAAGGTTTTTTGGGGGGGAGGAGCAACGAAACATATTCAAGCCATTAAATTAGTGTGTTACTACAGATCTAGATTCATTAATAAAATACAAGCTTCCTGGAGACCGAATCTTTGTAGTTTCTTTGGCTGTGAACTATGGTTTCATTTACCTGAGAGGTTGTCTTACACCTCTTCCCTAGAATGACTTACCATTGAGTAAAATTCCAAAGATAGGTGTGATTTGCATATAAGCCTATTGTTGCCAGTAAGAGTTATGTTTTGCATATAAGGAATTGTATTGACTGAAGTTTATATGTACAGTCCTGTGAAAAATAGCCATAAACTATATGGTTATTTCCAGATAAAATAAGCATTATCATTCATGTAATGTGTTGAACAGCTTCCTTTGCTAAGGAGGATGAAGAAAATGGTGTCTTTGGACACTGTATTTCACAGGATCATAACTGAAGATTTTGAAATCTCAAACATTTTGCCTGAAAATAGAGTTTTGATTGTAAAGATAAGGATTAATTTTTGTCTGTGTCTTTAATTGCACAGGGCAGTATCTGCAAATGCACCGACATTCTGGCTTAGGTTTGTTTTGACATATGAGCTCTGATTTCACAGGCATGCATGAGAGGAGGGGGATAGGGGGGATAGCTCATTTTCCCAGCTCTATGCCCTGCATACATCACATCTTTATGTGGTGGAAAAAAAACGAGACCTGTTACAGGCCTCAGGGAGCTGAAGTGAAAAGGAGACGCACTGAAAAAATGATTCGGAGACAGACGTGGTTGCTGCTCCCAGGGTCCTATAGCTGTGCTGGAAGTGGGTTAAATTTAAAAGAACAGCCCCTGCTCGATGGGACCCAGGGCTCACCTGGCCTTGCCTTCTGGTGGGCACAGGCAAGACTGCCTAGGGAGGGTGAGAGCAAGCAGCCACTGCCCCAGTCTGCTCTGTTCCTACTCCTTCAGCACCTGGGGGTGGGTTCTGTCCCCTGTTTGTGGATGTATAGATAATTCAGCTAAACTTGTTCCAGACCAGCAGATACAATTTGCCCCTGTGCTAACAAGTTTCAGGAATGTGTTACCTGTTGTGTAATGTACTGTAACTGTTTCAAGCCAGTCTCTTATTAGTTTGAATTCATGACCCCTTCCCCAGAACATTCTCCTCCTCAGGGATTTCACAAGATTTGTGTTTACCTTAGCCCCTACCTTCACAGTATGTATGAAAAAAATTAATCCTAACCTTAAAAAAAAAATAAAAAATTAAAAAAACTTAATCCTGGAGAGCTTTGGCCAGGTGCTAAGCATCCACCTTTTGGGTGCTTGGCATCTATGTTTTTAGGTGTTCAGAGGCCCTTTAAGTATATTTCTAGACACTTCTCCTTCTGCTGTGGTTGGTAAAATAGGAATAAAACCCCGCTGTCATAAATGTAAAGCAGGCATGAAAACGCTCCAATTACAGTAGAAAAATGGCACACTGGTGCAATCAGTAGCTTGTGTCCAAAGTGCCTCTCTGCCTTGATTGCCTTCCTTAGAAGGAGAGGAATTGTAAATAGCTGTAGAATCGATGGTTTGTGTTTACCTTCACTGCTGTGCACGTATTGAGCTATCTTGCCTGCCCACTGGGCTCCCAGGGATTGGAGCAACTTCGGCGAGGTGAGGAAAGTCCCCTCTGGCGCTGGGATTGTTTGGTTTCCTGGTTCTGCTGCTCCCCGCCCCTGGCCTTCCCCCCCCCCACACCTCCCAACCTCTGCCTGCCTCTCCCCTGCCCTCCCCACTGCCCACCCCGGGAGCCCCCGGCGCATGAAGCATTGCTGGCAGCCTGCTTGCTTCCAGAAAAGTTCCTTTTATTTACATGGGGGCTGCCCCCGCTCATACACACTCGCTCATTTATAAAAGCGGCCGACCCCCCTGGCAAAAACGCAAGGGGGTGACCGAGGAATACGCCACCCACACAGCGCGGGGAAAGCCGCCCGCGGGGGGCTCAGGCGATCCGGCTGCAGAACTCATCGAAGTCCCTCTCCATGAAGAGCTCGCTCTCGATCACATCGTCCTCGGAGGGGAAGTACTGCTGGCTCTCCTCCTGCGGGGGACCCCAGCCCGGAGCCGGAGGCGACCTCGCAGCCGGGCCGCAGGTGCGGGTGTCCTCCACGGCGTCCATCAGCGCCCCGCGGGCGTTCTCCAGCACCCCCAGGTAGGAGTCCATGTCCAGCGGGTCCATCTCGCAGTCCGACCCGCCGCTTTCGGTGCCCACCGAGTCGGAGCGCAGGTGCATGAGCTGATACTTCTCCCGCATCAGGAACTGGTTGGTGTTGCGGGGCGCCCGCATGCCGGGCGCCCTCCGGCCCAGCACGTTGACGGGCCGCAGGGAGAGCAGCACCCTCGGCCGGCCGGGCCGGTGGCAGCGCCGAAAGGGGCGGCAGTGCTGCTGTTGCCAGTGCTGGCAGGGGCCGTGCGGGCGCCCGCCCAGCAGCTTCCTCGCCCCGCGGGGCCACCGCGAGCGGCTGCCGCCCCGCCGCGGCTCGCAGCCCTTGGGCGGCGCGGGGCAGGAGCCAGGCGGCAGCGCCGAGCCGCGGGCGGGACCCCCCCAGGGGGGGCGCCGGGCTCTGCCGCCGCTCACCGCCGGCTGCGCGCCTCGCACCATGGCCGCCCCGGCCCCTCACATGCTCCTCGCCCCGCCGAGCGCGCCCGGCGCCGCCGCCGCTTCTCCTGCCGCTTCTCCCCGGGCTGTGCCGCCGGTGGCCGAGCGCCCCGCTGCTGCTGCTGCCGCTGCTGCTGCTGCTGCCGCGTCCCCGCCGGCGGGGGCCTCCGCGGGCGCCTCTACCTCTTGACGATCCGCTCCGTTTTTTTCTTGAGCGGAGCCCGTCTGCAGCGCATAGCCTGGCTGAGCGGCTGCGGGCTGCGGGGCAGCTTGACCGGCTCCAAGCCGCCGCCGCGGTGAGATGGCCTCGCCCACACCCCCAGCCGGCCGCTACGGGGCTGTCAGCGCTCCGCCAGGGGCCGGCGGGCCGGGAGGGGAACGACGAGGGACGGCTGCGGGGAGGGCGCTGAGCCGCAGGCGCTGCACGCCACCGACGCCGCCCGCCGCCCCACGCCGACTAACAGCGGGGACGCGCACACCCCCTATTTATACTCTCTGGCGCGGTCCAACTGCTGCCGAGCCGCGGGGGGGGAGTGCTGGGGGAGGCACTCAGCTGCTCCTCAACCAGCCTGTTCTCTGCAAATCTCCAGCTGTGGGCCCGGCAGAAACTGAGAGCTCTGCACCGGGATCGGCCCCGCCGCGCTCCGCACTGATGCCTGCAGGGTTAGTCCCGGGACCTCCCCTCCAGCCCACCCCCGCGCGGCGCCTGTTGGTTTGGCCCAACTCTCAGGGAGCGTTGTTTTGCTCCTCTCCTATTCACAAACACCTTTTGCGCTCAATTCTTTGCGCAAGCGCCCTCGCCTTCTCCTCCGTTGCAGTGGTCTTACGTAAAGTGCCTAAGCCGCCCGTGAGGTGCGGGCAGGCGAAATGGCTGCGGCGGGGGAAGGAAGGGGCGGCCGGGCCCGTGAGGGGCCGCTGGAAGCCGCGGAGCTCGGCGGCCGTGCCCTCGGCCGCCCCCCGCCCCTTGAGCTCCTGACGGGGGCCGCCGATCCAAAATGGTGCCCGCGCCCCAGCGGGGGCCGACTTCGCCTTCCCCGGGCGCCGTGCCGGGCCCGTGGGGCCTAGGGCTCCGCCTCGCCCCTCGGCAGGGGGCGCGCGGTGCCGCCGCCTTTGCCCCTGGAGGCGTGGGCCGGGAGCGCCCAGGCCTGGCTGAGACCCAGGCCCGGCCTTCCCTCAGCGCGCCCCCGGGGGGGAGCTGGGGCTGCCCCTGTGAAGGCTCTCGGGGGGTTCGCTTCTTCCCTCCCAGCTGAGTTTGCTGCTTTGTGAGGAACGGGCGCGGAGACCTTCGGTTTCAGTCTGGGGATGGGCCCAGTTACGCAGAGCCCCGATCCCTCTGCTACAAATCTCCCCGGGCTTTCAATTTCCCCATTTTTCCCTTATTTTTTGACCCACAGTGCAGCTCCCGCACTACTAAGTACCACCGTCTTCCCTTTTCTGCCCATCTTTGGGATAAAATTGCTCATGAAGGAGCTTGCTGCGACCCAAATGCTTTCAGTCACGGGCACCACACGGGTAAGGCCAGCAGGCTGGTGTACGTTCGGTTTATTGTTACACTTGTGAAGGACAGAGAAGCACAAAATAGGGGGAAAACGATAAGAACCTGGACGTGGCAACAGCAGAACCGACACTGCCAACATCTTTTTATATTTTCAAGGCCGCATTTTTAAACAACGCCCTAAATCCCCCTCAGCAACACGGGAACCCCTCCGCCCCCCTCCGTCTCCCCCCGGTACCGCCCCTCCCTGCCGGGCCGGGGCGGGGCGGGGCCGGGCGGCACCAACGGCAGGCGGCCTTGTTGGGCGGCGCGCCCATTGGCTGCGTGCGCCGCGTGCGCCCGGCGCCGCTTCCTGCCATGCGGCCCGAGGTGAGCGGCGGGGCCCGGCCCGGGGCCTGGGGGCGCTGCCGGGGCTGGGGGGGGGGGGAGGGGGGGCGCGGCGGGGCTCGGGGCGCCTGTGGCAGGGCTGTGGTGCCCCTGTGGTGCCCCTGTGGTGCCTCGCTGCGGGTGGGCGGCGGCTCCTGAGCCGGCTGCAGCTCCGGCGCCCCCCGGGTGACGCTGTGGGAGCGCAGCCCCGGCTGGAGCTGAGCCCTACGGGTGGGCTCGGCCCGCCCGGCCCTGCTGGGTCGGCGCAGCCTGCGGGGTAACCCGGGGTTTGGCTCTGTGTGGCTGCAGCGTTCGCGAATTCAGCTGCCGGTAGCTTCTGATCGATGAAATGGGTCGTTCGGAGCCATTCCCAAATAATGCAGGTTTTGTTTGCACAGCGAAGGCTTCTAGGCTTTTAGTGGAGGTAGTGTGGAGGCACCAAACATTGCTGAAGAGAGCATGGGTGCAGCAGTGGGGGCTCTCTCTGGGGTGCTTCACAGACGGGCTTCTGTCTAAACAGAGCGTTAGTGTATGGATCAGGTCGCCCTGTCAGTGCTCTTCTAATCGGCTCTTCAGCATGAAGAGAAGCAGGACTGGATGAGCTGTAGCCCATCTTGGCCGGTGTTTCAGCCTGAGTGACAGGCTTACATGAGTTCACTTCATGCAATTTGCCTAACCCGTCCTCAGGTGTCGGGCTCAGCTCGCGTAGGCTTCATTTAACTTTGAAGGAATTAGAAATTGGCGCTTCTCAGTTTCCCAGATTTAATTTTCTGATCTGATCCCTTTAGGAGGTATTTTCTCAGCAAGAAAAGTGTAATTCATCAGTTTCATTACCCATCAGATAGCTGAGTTGAACCAGGTTGTTATCAGCATGTCCTGAAGAAGGTGAAAACATCAGTTTTCTGTTACCATCAAGCACAGAACTCGTGTGATGGAAACTGTGCTTTTCATTCCTTTCTGATGTAATTTCGCCAGCTAATTGCAGCAGAGATTAAGGAGAGTGGCCGATAGGGTGGTAACTTGATGTCCTTTTGAGGCAGAAAAAAAAAGTTGCTCCAAATAGGAGCGTGTTCTTGTATTTCCAGCAGTGCAGGGGTTTATGTGAAGTGCTAGTTGGAATAGAACACTATTACTCAGTTTTAAAAAGTTTTAAAGGTAGTTGAATGGGATTTATTTTTTTCTCCATCTGTTCTTAGGTCGTTGGTTAGTGTTGCAGTTTTGTTCTGTATGTAAGGCATAACAACTTGCTGGCAAAGGATTCTCAGCAGCAACATTCGGTCTGTAGCTCAGCATTCTGCTCCCAGGCAGCCAGCTTTTCATTTTAAACTTCCATTTCTGGAAAGGATGGAGAGAATGGTTATACTGATTAACAGATGATCAGTTCACAAGTTTGTTATCCCAGAAATTGCCTTGCTTTGAATATCACAACTTAAAAAGACAGGAAACGAGAGGGTCTAATTCCGTGTGAATGTAAAGTAACGCGTTCTTTAAGTCTGGGGCGGGCATTTGTAGATGGAGAAAGGAGGCCTCTAGTCTGTGGAGGGAAGGAAGGTCATGCACAAGTCTACACAATAGTTTGTGGAAGAAGGTGGTTGGAACAGAGGTAAGAGACGGATCATAAGCCTCAGAATGTTGGGAGACTGCTTATATAGGATGCTGTGTGTTCATTTCATTTAACTGCCTGTCACAGTATCTGACGTGTGCTTTTAGTTCGTGAGTTCTTAGTTTTCCAAGCAACGAAATCAGTAATGTTTTGAAATAAACTTTGTGCTGATTATCAGTCCATACCTGTTGTATGTTGTCAAGTTCATGTCTGAAATCTTGGTTCACACGTAGTAGGATTTTTACTGATTCTTTCTTGAGTAATTAAATATTTGCTATTGATTTTAATACCCCCAAAACCATATTCTAACTTGCTTTTATGGTTTTAATTTTTTTTTTTCTTTTCCTTCTAGATAAGAAGCTCAGCAGAAGTTTGAGACTGCTGTAGTACAATCTTTGAAATTTGATGCCTTTCCTATTGAATGTTACTATCTTGTAGAAAAGTGAGTGTCCTTTAATTCCTCAGTGGTGCATTGCCTTAACCCTGAGTTTTTTTTCTCAGCAGAAAATGAACAAAGAAACAAGAATACAAAAAAAATGCCCAACACCAACAAACAAACAAAAAATGAGAAAACAACGACCAACCCTTGTGCTTACTAATCTGTATGTAAATTTGGCGTCTTGCTTGAAAGTGGTGTGTCATTGAGCACCTCCCCTATGAAGACAGGCTGAGGGAGCTGGGATTGTTCAGCGTGGAGGAGAGAAGGCTCAGGGGGAGACCTTATAACAACTTTCCAATACCTAAAGGGGGCCTATGAGATGGCTGGGGAGGGATTCTGTCAGGGGGTGTACTGATAGGACAAGGGCTAACAGCTTTGAACTGAGAGAGGGTAGATTTAGATGAGATATAAGGAAGAAATTCTTCACTCAGAGGGCGGTGAGGCCCTGGCCCAGGCTGCCCAGAGGAGCTGTGGCTGCCCCATCCCTGGCAGTGCCCAAGGCCAGGCTGGATGGGGCTGGGGGCAGCCTGGGCTGGGGGCAGGGGGCCCTGCCCACGGCAAGGGTTTGGGCGGGGTGGGCTTTGGGGTCCCTTCATGCTTTGGATATGCTGAATTATTCATGCATCAGCGTGTGAACTGATGTTTTTTCTGAACACTGAAGTCTTAATTTAACTTGTTGCTCAGCTGAGACGTACATGAGTTTTGAATTGGGTTTGTCTTTTAAGTCAATCTGTCTAAAATTGTGTCCTGTAACTAGGAAAAAAATGTGTGGTAGTGACTAACTTGCATATTAACTATCATCAGTATTTTTTTTCCCCCTAATTTTGACTTAATAAACTTCAGTTGTACTGTTGGGAGGTGCGTGTATAAGTTTGTGGCCTGTGGTTGCTGGACACTGGTTTGTGTGTGCAGTGCGCCAGTTGGTAGAAAGGGGCCAAAAGTGATACTGTGACTTACGCATGGAGTCTGTGATACGTGAGCAGCTTCCATAGCCCGGTCACAGTTACAGACCGAACCTTTAATATGTATTTAATTTACTAGATTATGGGGTGTTGACAGCTGGGTCAGTTCTCAAAACCTGTATGGTTATCACTCAACTTTACTGGTGGAGCTTGATGCAAGTAAAATCTGCAGATCCTCTGGAAGTTAAAACTTTTAGAGGATGCACAGCAGAGGTTCTCGAGCCTTGTCCTTAGCTGTTTGTTCAAATTCTTCTCCCCGTGTTCATCTTCTGTTGTCACGTGTTTCAGTGATGCCATGTGAAGTCTAAGCTCATTTTAGGTGTTCCTGAGAATGATGGACTAAGGAGAAAAAGGACGGTATAAGTCTTT
This sequence comes from Netta rufina, assembly GCF_964035555.1. Taxonomy (NCBI): domain Eukaryota; kingdom Metazoa; phylum Chordata; class Aves; order Anseriformes; family Anatidae; genus Netta; species Netta rufina. The sequence goes on along the minus strand of NC_140133.1, from coordinate 7,128,256 downwards.
GAAAACATAAATGCTAGGAATAGATGTACAGTGAAAAGTAGCTTCCTTTTAACTGATTTATTTAGTTCCTGTACTAGTTCAAAAATTGATGCGAAAGGCCAGTTTGGACATGAAAATGAAAAATTTTGAACAACAAAAAAAAGTGGGGAAAAAAAAAAACAACCAAACCCAACAAAAAAAAAAAACCTGCAGCCAAAAATAATTCTCCCTGTGACTGTTTTCTATGGAAGCAAAAAGAAAAGCATATTACAGAAATGACTAGGTTAGTGAGTGGAGAATGCTTTTCCTGTTACAAAACGGTGGTGTTAATCTATCAAAATTATTATTATTGTTTATTATTATTTAGAATATAGAGCTTGCTTTCATGTTGATGCTGAGTCAGTCTCTTTGGAAAAACAAAGATGTGGCATGTTGATTCGGATTTGCAAAATAGTTGCATTTGAGGTCATTTTTTCCTTTCACTTCTGTTAAATGTGTGTTTTCTTTGCTTGGTCCTTGCTGGGAAAGAATGGTTCAACAAGTTCCAGAAAACATCTCTTTCCCAAATGAGGAAGAGAAGATACTGGAGCTCTGGAAAAAACTGAATTGTTTCCAGGAATGCCTAAAGCAGTCGAAGAATAGACCTAGGTAAGAATCAACTAAAAGCTGTTTGTTGCAATGCAAGGTTGGCTTAGCTGTAATTACTTTTTTTGGCCCCAATTCTCTTTGGAGATAGCAATCTTGGCCAATGTTCTCATGTCAGTTACCATTTATATTTCAGTGTATGAAGAATCAACAGTATACTAGTAGTAGCAATAAAACAGTAGCTTCCTGCTCAGTAAGTTTGTGAAATAAATCACTAGGTAAGAAAGGACAACTCCCATGTCTGCCATCTGTGGAGCAGCCTGCTGACATTTTCAGTAGTAACTGTGGTAGAACTGGCAATCAGGACCTGAAGGAGTTGAGATAATGCCTTTATTTCCTCTGCCAACATAATGCTTGTGTTGGCTGCTAACAGCAGAGCGAGAAATTGATGTTGCCCTGGTAAGACATAGGAAGCGTAAGCGCACAGATACAGTTACCCTGTTTGAAGACTTGATGCTGAAGTTCAATTTAGTTAAGAATGTTGTTTTGTGTTCCAGGTTTAACTTCTATGATGGCCCTCCCTTTGCTACTGGGCTACCACACTATGGCCATATTCTTGCAGGAACCATTAAAGACATAGTAACCAGATTCGCTCATCAGAGTGGGTTTCATGTTGACAGAAGGTTTGGCTGGGATTGCCATGGCTTACCTGTGGTATGTGTAATAAATCTTCCTACAGATATGTCTGTTGGTTCCTTTTTCCATGGTGTTTCCTGCTCATCAGTCATGTTTATGTTGCTCTTACGCCTGGCATGGTTGCTAAAAGAGAAACGGAAGTTCTTTGTCCAGTGTATTGCTCTGGCCTTTGTGTTCTAGCTTCTGGTGCTTTCTGCTGATCATATGCCCTTCTCCAGGCACTCTGTTACTTACGGTAATCATGTATTTATTTGGTATCTATTCCAGAAACCTTTTTTTTTCCTTTTCTTAAGATGGTAAAGACATATTCACACTGAGGCTATCCTTTAAAATGTCTGCTTATTTCAGGTGTAGTACTCAATGAAGATTCAGAAGGATAGAGACCCTTCAGCCCATATAATGCATAGAACATTAACTAGAGAAATTATGTGAAAGATTTTGACAGCAGGGTGATTTTTCCTGTTTTTTTCTCACTGCTCCCAGGAATATGAGATTGACAAGACCTTAGGTATCAAAGGGCCAGAAGATGTGGCAAAGATGGGCATTGCAGAATACAACAACCAGTGCAGAGGAATTGTGATGAGGTACTCGAAGGAATGGGAGGTAAGTGAAGGCTCAGTGTGCATTCTGCTGTATGTTCCTTTACAGGATGTAGAAGTCTGGTGTTTACTGGACCTCTCTTTATTGTGTCTTACGGTGTGGGAAAGCACAACAGAGGGAGCACTGACTTAAAGAGCAGGTGGTTTGTATGCTAGGTGGATTGGGTTGTGATGTGAAGTTGAGAGTGTAACCTTGCAACGTTTTGCAGACCAAAGAGGGGAGGCAGCATCAGTGAGGAGAATTTCTGGCTTAAGGTTTTGAAAGGGGTAGGTCCTCAGAATGTGGATGGCATATGAGAACCACGTAGTGGTCCCTTGGTATAAGAGACCGTTTGCAATGACTTCCTTTTCAGAGGTGGATGGAAAGAAGCAACTGGTCTTTGCTCTACAGATGTGATGGTGGGAGCCAACTTCTTCTTAAAGAATTGAACATTACAAAGAGAAACTATACTAACTTGTCTGGATTTCCAGTGTGGTATTGTGATTGGTTTATTCAGAAAACTCGTTTGGCTTCATCTGTATAAATTGTTTTGCTGGGGTGAACTTTATCCTTCTGTTTGGTGACATTCATAAATCCCATGTCCTTAACTACACTGTTCTTTACTGGTGATCCTGAAAGGGGAACATAAGGAAAGCATTGTGTTTCAGAACAGGAGGACTGCTGTAATGTCAGGAGGTTATCTGAACGTAACCTGGAGCAGCTCAAAGTGTCTAACTAAATAGATACACTGAACAAATTGTCTCTTCCTTTGTGTCTTCTGTATAGAAAATTGAAAGTGAAGTCTGACTTGAATTGGTTTTCAAGTGGAGCAAATGAAAGCAATGCACACTAACATCTCTTGGCTTTTCTGGTCCCCACTTTGTTACTGACAGTGTTACTGTCAGAGTGTAGGAATAGTTTCTACTTCTGGAACAGCAGAAGTTCTAGTATCTCATTTTTGTGTCAGAATTGGTGTGGGTAGACCCTCACTCTTCCAAGAGAGTCTTGGTGTAAACTTTGCAATCCATGAAAATAGTGAAGGAGAGAGCATTGGTCTCTGTAGACTCCCTTTATGTTAGAGAGCTGTTCTAAGTAGTTGGGTTTGATATTTTCTTGGTTGCATGGTTTTATTTGTAGCTCTTGATAGTATTTGTTCTGTACATAGGACCTGGTACTTCTTCTTGTCCTTAGTATGTTTTTCTTTCTGTATGTATGTTTACAATAGTTATGAGTGGGAAGGAGGAGGTATGCATGAAAACAGTTATAGTGGGCCAGAATAAAGTATGTTTAACCCATTTGTATTTGCTACTAGTCTGGTACGGATGTGAAGTGATCACCTTTTTCTTTGTGGCTTTCTGGAGCTAAGGCACAGCCCAGGTGCTTTTCCTGGCTGTGCCACAGTGACAGCAGGTGATAGCAAGTGCCCACAGATGAGGGGAAGAAGGGATCAGACTTGTTCAGCTTGCAGCGAGCACAGGGCCTTTCTAGTTTGAAGAACTGTAATTCCTCTATAAAATTGAGGCTTACAGTAAACCTTTATCTTCACCGTTACTTGGTTCTTTTACCAGGCATAATAATCCTTTTTTTTTTTTCCTTTCCATGATCCAGAGGCTGGTCTACCTCATTATGCTGTGTGCTCTCTGGTCCTGTTCTATTCCTTTTGATTGAAATATACATTTATTGTTTGAGTATCGTTTGTCTCATGCCCTTGAGAGCATTTTGAAGCTGTGGCTAGTGTCCAGAGAAACTACTATCATTGCTCAAATAGCTGCAACCTAAAATTGAGCAAGTGACTGGGTTAAAAGAACAGGGTTTGTTCTTCCAAATAAACAGTCATTCATCCATACTTAAATTTCATATTTCAATGATATTAATGATTCTTGGTTGCTTTTAAAAATAAAAATGGGCGTTGTTCTAGTTGATGTTATTTTCCTTAAGTCACTATTAACTCTACATTCAGCAAATGGTATCTTACAGTGCTGTTTAGTCTGAATTAACAGTAGTCTTCTTAACAGTAAACGGATTTTATATTTTGTTCTGTGTGTACAGTTGAACATGTTTGTGCGTTGATATGCACACTTACATGTATTTCAGATGATAATAAATGGTTTAATTGTTTTTGTGATTGGCTGGTAATAAGTTAAAATATTTTGTGACAGTGTTAGGAGAGGAATTCCCAAAATTGCTCCAGGAAATAGCGTTTATTTTCTGTCCGGAGCAGCTAAAAAAGTTAAAACATTGTGAAAAAGTTCCTTGGATGCGTGAGATCTTTGAGACCAAATATAATACTCCAGCTTCTTGGATCCTTGTAGTGATCAGCTGTAGGCTTTGGATCTCAATAGTGGAATGTCAGAGTGGCTTAAAAGAAAAAACCTACATATTTTAGGAACTCAGGTATGCTGTGAAACTATAGAAGTGAGAGAAATCATTGGCTCTCATCACTCTACCAGTTTGCCATTCAGCGTGACCTGCATGTAACAGTATCAGGATAGATGTTTCTGGGCTCAGTTATTCATACAGCTAACAGTTCAAAAATTGCAAATTAGGAAAGTACCCTGTCCCGGGTAGACTCCATAGCTAGCTTACTACTCGTTAGTTTTCATGTCCTGCGCCAGTGGGCCTGAACACATCTGTCCTGAGACAGGGGCTAGTGCCTGTCAGTGTCGTGATCTCTGGCAGCCCTTTCATACCTTTGGGAAGTCAAGGAAGGCAGTTGGCCCTGAAAACATTTTTGGGAACTTCTTGTGACATACCAATTTCTTTCATAATTTCCTTGTCTTCTACACACATCGTGTTTTGGTAAAACTGAAAGCTGACAGACGGTGTTCCAGGTTTCACTGTCGCTGGAACCAGTAGCTTTAAAAAGGGAAAACAAGACCCCTGTAGTCAGTAGCAATTCTCAGGTGTTTGAACCACAGCTGAACCTTGAAAATGCATTTCTGTTCCACCACTATTTCTATTTAGTAGTGTCAAACATACTTGACTATTCTGTGGTCTTGAATCTAAACAATTATGGTTCCATTCTTTGGTTGTCTTTGTTTAAATACATTGTTTTGAGCTATGTCAGGCTTAAACATTTCATAGAACTGTTAAGTGTTTTGCTGATATGGGACAAACGCTGCACTCCTAAAATAAAGCTTTTTACAGAATAAATAGTGGAAATGCACTGTGATCTTTAATGTTAAGATGTCTCTTAATCTGATTTCTTAACAGTTCAATGTAACCAGATTAGGACGTTGGATTGATTTTGAAAATGACTATAAAACTCTTTATCCTGAGTTCATGGAGTCTGTGTGGTAAGTTAACTTGCATACCTTGCACATATGCTCTACGAACGTAAAATGTTAAGAAGGCTTCAGTTACTGTAACCGGTATTGATCCGTATGTCACTAGAACTGTTTTGAAGTGTGCCAAGTTCAGATAAACAGTGGGAAAAATACAGAAGGCGAAGGGGGTGTGAAATCTCTTGATGCCTGTTTGAGGGAATTAATTGAACTGCTTTTTCTTTGAGGATAGTAGGGATTTTCAAACTAAAGTATGGGCAAAATAAAATAAGTATTTCAAAATAAGTATGAACAAGACTACTTTTACTCCTGAAGTCATACTACTCCATGTCAATCTCAAAGCAGTTCTGGTGACATATGGATGAATTTATTCCTTGCTCCATTTAGGAAGTTCTCTCTAACTTCTTGATTTTCTTCACAGTGTTAACTTTAAACTCTGTTCAGTAAACCCCCTTCTTTAAGCTTGAACTTAGAGGCTCGGAATCTGCTGTTAGATGTTCTTGGCAGTATAATTTGACAGCTGTCTGGGACTCCTGTTGCAGAGCTAACTTCAGGAATTTTGGCAACATTTTCAGAATGGTGGAATTCTAAAAGACAAGATGACCTTTGAGGTTGAGGAAAAACAAACTGAGCTGATACAGTGGAAAACTGGCAACAATGAGTACTTCAGGTGCTAGAGTTACAAGGTGAATTATGGGGAAAGGTTTGGCTGAGTGTATGCTGACAAAAAGCCATTGAAAAGTAAATTATATGTATAATAAAGTATTATTGATGTTCTTTAGTTTTATTAATAACCTTTCTTTATAGAGCTGTGTAGTTGGTTTCATATGTAATTAAATGGTTCGTATAGGTATGATAAAGGATTGATAAAACCTCCAGATGGCTCTGGAACAATTACAGAGGACTGAAGTACCAGTGAATTTTTGATGAGCACTGAAGGGACAATAGGAAGGAAGTAGATGTATAACTAGTTTAGCTGAAGAAACCCTGCTTAATGATAAAGCTAAGACTGACAAGAAAGCCAAGGCTGGCAAGAAACCTACCTCTTGTAAGATTATTTGGATCCAGAGTTTGCATCTGAAATCTCTGTGATATGAGAGATTTCGGGAAGCATGTATGCAGACAGCCTTCTAATTCTGTGCTTTTTGCTTCCTGGTGCTACTTTTTTTCTGCATTTTTCTCATGTTGCAAAATATGCTTTTAAAAGGCTGTTTTAAAAAATAGGATTGTCTACAAAGTCTAGGTCTTGAAGGGACATACAGTACCACTGCCAACCTGCTCGCACAGAACAGGAGGTGGAACCACTGGTGTTTACACGGAGTGGATGGAGGAGGGAAATGAAAAAGGAATGCAGGAAGCCTGCCCCAAGGCTAAGGGAGATAAGGCTTGGAGAGCACTCTAGTTAAAGTAGTGCTTTTGACAACATCATGTAAATTTTTCTAAAGGAAGTCAGGTGGTTACCAACACAATCAGCAAACTGAAAATCTGTGTCATTCAAGATGCATTTTGTCTATTAGGATTATTCATTTGAATGGTAGATTCAAGTGTACTTCTTAAAACTGATCTGTTTTAATGGTTTTTTTCATTTAAACAAATTTAAAAAATTTGTAATATTTTAGTGCCTGGATATGTATGGAGCAGAAGCTGCAGATTAATTTCTGCACTGACTGAAATCTAGTGACCGTATTGACCCATCTAGTGTTTTTCTTGCTATGTTCTGCCTGTGGAACTAGAATACTGCTCTTAGACACACAAAAAAACCCCACTGATATAACAGCAGTAAGCATGGCAACCATGGATTTTTTGTGGTTAAAATGTGGTAAGGATTTTGTCTTCAGGCTTTCCATCAGTTAAACCTATATGGTTGAGTTAATTTTTTGGTTCTAACTCTTCCTGGGGCTGGCTGTTCCAGGGTGGGCTCAAGTAGAATTTCTGTTGTTCTGTGAAATGTAGTGGGTTTGTGTAATATTTGTACAGCTCATAAGACAGATGCAGTGGAATTGAGAGCAACTTGATATGACCTTAAATTTTTTACTGACCTCAGATTGGTCTGAGAAGTGAATGAGCTTTGAAGAAAGAACAGGAACTTCTAAACTTTTTTTTTTTTTTTTTGCCACTGGCTCGTTACATGGTTTTCAGGCTTGTAGATAGTTTGCATCTCGAGAACAGTTCTCTCTGGCCATTGAAGAGGAAAAAGTCAGAAGTGTCAAGGAGAGGAGGGGAGAGCTCAGTGGTCAGAACTGAGACATGTTTTGTTTTTTTTGACCTTTGTGCACGTAGGTTTTGTTAATCAGCTTTTTATTTCCATCTAGTGGCTAAAATTACCCTTTACAGTTTGAACATAAATCAGTTTTAAAAACAGTTGAAAGCTTCGTGTGTGTTTCTGAAAGACTTGCTTGTACAGTGCAAAACCACACAGTGCTCATGCCACACTGGTGACAGAAACATTTGCTATCTGCTTTTGTGCTCTAAGATGTTCTTTAACCCTTTTGCAATATTACGAGCAAGTGGGTGAGAGGAAAAAAGAAAAAATCATTCCTAGTTACAACAGAAAGTGAGTACTTGATGGGATTAAGATAATGGTTATGCTGTATACAGTGAACACGCAGCGCGGGGCTTTTTGTCTCCACCTGAACCATCTCAATTGCTGCAGTTTGTTTCCCCTTTAGGGTTGTTATTTAGAGAGGACCTCAGATTTCTTCCTTGACGGAAGTGGCCTTGGGCCTCACTGCCCTTCCATGTTCTGTAAGTGTCAGGCTCAGGGTGCCCCTGTCTTGCCCCTAGGCTACAGCTGAAGAGGTTGTAGGTAGCTCTCAAAACTGGAACCTTTGCCTTGGGTTGCCTGGCTGTTGTACCACTGCTCACTACGTGTAGCTTTGCTTTCCTTTTGGCCTGAGGTTTTTCCATACTGTTGAGCCGTTACTAAATGTCATTGTCCAGCTCCTCTTGGTGTTAAGGATGCATGTAACTGGAATGTCGTGACCTCGTTTTTTCCCCCCCTCTTGTGTAAGTCATACAAGTTGTTTTCTGACTTTATTTTTTTCTGCGTGGGGAACTCATCCAGCACTAAAACAGAATGACTTTAAAACAAATCTATGGGTCCTCATAGGAACCACTGCTGTATTTTGTGTATTCCATGACATTTCAGTGATCTGCTACAGGGATAGTGTTCACAAGGAAGAAGTCTGCTTTGTACGTTTTTCTAGTAGCTATCGGAGTTCTTTTCACACTTCAATTTCTTTCATGCATTTAGTTCTCTAGTTCCAAGTTGGTGGTGATCGTACCATGACAGTCCTTATTTCATCTTCTTTTATTTTAAAGGAGGAATGGTCTGAGCTCCTGCTTAGTTAGATGATCTTTGGGTAAGTCTAGCATCAGTTTTGCATATTTTTATTTTCTGTTGTAAGTGCATTTTTCACTTCTGACATAATCCAGAATCATTCGGTGCACTGATACGAAGATTACAGCAGGAAATGTCCTTATTTATGCTAGTTGAGAGCCTGGAGGGTAGAGCTGGAGCAAAATGAGCTCTGTATGCTGGGATTTTAAAGCTTTCCCTCCTAGTTGGACATAAGACTTGATGATACTGTACTTAAAAATTTGTAGGCCCCAGAATAAATGCTTCTTCTGTCTGTCTTACGAAGGTGTCTTATAAAGATATTATTCTAAAGATAGGCTTTCTGTGTTTGGTATTGGACTGAGTGATCCTCTTATAGTTATGCTTTCTTGATTCATGTCCAGTATTGTTTCAGTACTCCTTTTGGTTTTGCTTTTTTTCCCTGTTTTTTTTTTTTTTTTTTCATCCCCACGTGTCTGTCTTTGATCATTGCTTCCTTTTTATTTGATTACATCTTGTCTTTCAAGCATTGCTCATGACTCATGGGAGAGCCTTTCCACAGAATCTCTGCTCCTTGGGCAAGGAGTTGTAACTGCATGCATTGTGCAACAATCCCACCTAAGCATGGTTTTCACTTGAATGTGGCAGATGCCAGCTTGTATCGTATGGATTCTGACCTGAACACCTCATGGGCCTGCACTAATGAGTGTGCCATTAGAAACAGAGGGGTGTTGGAATGGAGTGAAACTTGGGAATCTCACAGGGAACGTTCATACCACAATTCCCCAAAGACACGATAATTTCACGGCTCCCAATTTTACGTGCCATAGTCTACAGGGTGACGGTTGGCTGATAACTGGGACATGTGCAGCCCAACAATATGCCTGGCTGTGTAGATTGTAACCCCTTCTGGACAATGTGATTAAGCCAAACGTGCTTACTGGAATTCTGTTATTTTTCTAATCCATCTAATGGGAGTGCAAGTGAGGCTGAAGCTGACACATGCGTGTGATCCCTCTGCACAGATGGGATTGGCAGCAAGCTTTATTGTGATGGTGGCTGGGGACTGGGGCCACGACGTCGGGCTGGAGCACGGCTGCTCCTGCGGCGTTGTTCAGGCCGGCTGTAGGGATTTGGGGCCCGACGTTGTAACCGGGAGCGGCTTCGCGTCCGGACTGGCCCGGTGTGGCTGGAGTGGCTGCTGCGTTCAGGTACCGAGGAATCGCTGGAGGACCCCGATGCTGTTTCGCTATCAGAGCTGCTGCTGCTGCTCTGAGCACAGGGGGATGCAGCACGTCTGCTCCCACGCTGTCTCCGGGGCCGGCTATGGGTGTTTGTGGCCTGACATAATGGGGAGCGGCTTCTTGTCCGGGCTCGCCCCTGCTGGCTGGGAGGGAGTCTGCCTTTGGGCACCATGGAGTGCCTGAAGGTACCTGGTGCTGCTTCGCAATTAGGGCTGTGAGTGCTTCTCTCAGCACTGGTCTCGTGGTGTCCTCGGGGCTGGTTAAAGGTGTCTGGTGCCCACACTACATGTCGGCGGGTCGTCCTCCGCTCTCTCTGCCCCGTTCTGTCAGTCACCAGGATACCTTGTAATGGCCACAGTGCTGCCTGGCTGCTGGTGCCCACGCCAGCGCCGCTGTCGTGCTCCCAGGTGCCTGCGCTGTCGGTCAAGTTGGAGCAGCGCCGGTGGGTGCCTTCGGCAGCACAGGAGCGGCACAGGAGCAGCTGCCAGGGCCTGGGGAAGAAGCAAAGGGTTGTGGGTGTGAGGACAAAGCGTCTGAGGCAGGGAGTGGCTGGCACATCCCTTCTGCTCTGTCCTGCCTCCCCCAGCCTGCAGTGATGCTGAGGTCCCATGCAGAGCCCCAGATGGCTGCTGAGGCAACTCACCCCTGTCCCTCCGCCCGGTCCCTGCCTCGTGGGTAATGGCATTCGCTGACAGTACAGCGCCAGCACCTCTCTCGCAGCAATGCAGAGGAGTTGTTGTTCTCCCAGATTGGTCCTCTGCAAGAGAAGGGACAAAATTGTCCAGTCCCTGGCCATGCACAGTGCTTGTGCCCTTGTGTCTAGAGAGCAGGGCAGAGGGATACCAACCTGAATGGGACTCGGATCCCCATATTGGACATCTCTGCACAAAACTGCATCCTGTTTCTGCAGACGGGGCACTTGATGAAGTGATTGTGTGTATGGCCATTTCCTGCAGCAGAAACACATGCGGTGAGCGGGCCCTGGTGCTGCTGAGCACCTGCTGTGCCTGCACGGTGAGGGGAGGGCTCCTACCTGGATGCAGCGCCGGTGGAACCATGCGTGATTGCAGGCTGGGCACACCATGGTGTGGTAGGACGTGCTGTCCCCCACAGGGTCCATGCAGATGATGCAGGTGGTGCCCTGCTCTGGAGCTGCCTGCGCTGCCTGCTGTGCGTGGTGCTCCGAGCAGAAGGACCTGGGGGGGAGAGGGAAGGGAAGGGCAAGGTGAGAAGTGCTGGGCCTGCCGCAGTTGTGGCGAGGAGGGCAGAGGAACGTGAAGGAGCCCCAGGCCTGTCCAAGCTCTGGCGCTGCCTCTGGCTCTGCCAGGCTGCTGGGAAGCATCAGCTTGCTCCCTCCTTGCTTCCTTCTCCTACACAGTTTCTTGTGAGCAGGGTGGGCTCATTTTCTCCCCCAGATATAGCAAGAGACATTAGAAAGCCACCTTCTGGAAAGGCCCCATGTTGTGTCTCCTGCACCCGAAGCAGCCCTCAAAGAGTCAACCCGAAAGAGTCTCTCCAGCAGACCCCATTAGCGTGCGACTGTCTCATGTCAGGGACCCCTGGAAGTGCCCCCAGAGCTGCAGGAACCCCTGGGGGGGAGCAGGCTGTGCTCAGACGATGGGTGGGTGCAGGTAGGCAGCCTGGGGACTCAGGCAGCCCTCATACAATGCAGGGTGACACACAGGGCATGGAGCCTGTGGCTGCTGCACCTCAAGGTGAACGGCCCTGCTCTCAGCAGCCCCAATCACCTCTCCAGAATTCATAGAGTCACAGAATTGCCCGAGTTGGAAGGGACCCATAAGGACCATCAAGTCCAACTCCTGGCTCCACAAAGGTCTACCCGAAAATTCAGACCATATAACAAAGAGCACAGTCCAATCACTTCTTAAACTCCGACAGGCTCGGTGCCATGACTATGTCCCTGGGGAGCCTGTTTGAGTGTGCAACAACGCTCTAGGTGAAGAACCTCTTCCTGATATCCAGCTGAACCTCTCCTGTTGCAGCTTGACCCCGCTCCCTCGGGTCGTATCACTGGTCGCTAAAAGGAAGAGATGGGTGCCTGCCCCTCCACTCCCCTCATGAGTAGGCCGCCATGAGGTACCCCCTCAGCCTCCTCTTCTCCAGGCTGAACAGGCCCAGTGCCCTCAGCCACTCCTCATACGTCTTCCCCTCTAGGCCCTTCACCATCTTTGTAGCCCTTCTCTGGACACTCTCCAACAGTTTCACGTCCTTCATGTCCACTGTGGTGCCCAGAACTGCACATAGCACTCAAGGTGGGGTCGCACCAGCACAGAGCAGAGCGGGACAATCACCTCCCTCGACCATGCTTGGTGCAGCCCAGGGTATGGTAGGCCCACCTGGCTGCCAGTATTTGAGTGTTTGAATATTGCGTTGACTAATTCATTAGCTTTTGGAAGCCAAAGTTCCCTTTGTGATGTTCACACGTTGTGTATATGACTGTGATCAATGAATATTGTAGTACGCTCCAGTTTCTAGGATGTTACACCTGGTGAGTGTAACTTGTGGTCTTGGGTACTCACTGGGTCAGAGCGGTTGTCATCCCCTCATGGCACCTAAGGGACAACAAATATTTGTTTCCAGTTTGTGTCATTCTGTTTAGAAGTTGGCAGTCTCTCACCTTTAGGGAGCAGGATCTGTGTTAACAAAGACTGAGATAGGCACTTGGAGTTCCTTTTTCCCAAACCTTATTTTTCTTCCGTGAAGTAGAGTAAGTGTTGCATAGCTGAGAGGATACAACTAAATTGGCATTGTGTTTGAGGAGAATTGTGCCTGAATTAAGGGAACGTTCCTTGATATCTGATCTTTTTGGGGTAAACCTTTTCTGCTTGTCAGCAGAAAGGAGCTCTGTGGTTTTGTAATTTTTTTTTTTTTCAGAGGGATGTCACTTTCAGTTTTGGTGTATCATTCTAGAGTCTGTTTCTTGCAAATTGCCAGTGTTTCCCTATCAAAGGGATTTAAAGAGATTTTGGTAAGTTACTGTCTGAAGTCTTGTGTTGAATTGTTAAGCAAAACGAGCTGTCTGTAACAGTAAGTGACTGCTGCTGTTAGATGTAGGGTAGTCTCCAGCAGTTGCTTTGTTTTAAGAGGGCAGTGCTGCTAGCAGAAAGGTCTTTGACAGTTGTCATCTGTGCACTTCTCATGATCACACAGGAACTGATCTCAAGGGCTTTTTATTGAGGAAACCAATTATGTGGTTTTCAAGATAACAGCTGTTTTTGTGATGATAACGAGGGCTACTGTATCAAGCAGCAGTCTCACCTTCATAATTCTCGCTGCTTTGTTGGAATAGTTTTCTGGAAGGAGCAGTTCTGGTCAGCTGTAAACGTGTGATTTGAATTTGGTGGTTTGAATGCTCACCATCTCGTCTGGCTGCGGAAAAACCGGGGTGCTCTTGGTTTGCAGCGAGTCAGAATGGCCGCAAGAGGGAGATGCTGGCTTGGATTTGTAACTTTGCAGCTCCATCTAGCGTTCACCTTGTCTGAAGCTTACGGTTATATTTACAGCTGAATTAAATATTCAGTGTTTCACTAAGGAGTTTTCTTCTATGCTGGTGGTAGGCAGTGTTCTTTAGAAAGTGAAGCTAAAGTGAAGCTTTTTTTTTCCTGTAGATATTTTAGTTAACTGTTTTTGAAAGGCAAGTAGAACACCTTCAGTATAAATGCTGTCGCTTGTCACACTCTGCATTAATTAGGCTCTGAGCTGGTAAGCATACATTTAAATTTTAACTTGCATAAAAACTTCTACAGTTAGCCAGCTGAAATGTATATGCAGAAAGTTGATGAAACTACATTAAGAAATCTCTATATTTTTGAGACACTTAGATTTAAGTTGAAGCAGTCTCAGTTGTAAAACACATGCACTCACTGCTGTGCTTTGGATTTGAGTTAGGGTCCAGCTACAACTTGACCATTGGTGACGTTTTCTGCTTTAATAAGGTCACTTCCGAGTTGTGTGTGGAAGGTAAGCCACCTCTGTTGGAGTGCACAGCTCTGAAAGACTTCTGGTTTTGACTCTTTCATGGTAGAACTTGATGCTGCTGAGGGTTTCTTAGACTTTTATTAATCTTAGAGTTTGGGTTCTGTAACTTTCCTCATGTTAGTGACCACTCATAAGAAATATTTTTCTTTTACTAGAGGCCCAGGGATAAATCTGGTTGCATTGCACATCTTCTTGATATGATAACAGGCTGATCCATATCTTTTGATATTCTTCTTTCAGGCTGTAGATGGAAATCAGTGCAGTAGTCTCCCTTTGTTTTGCGTCAAAGATTATGCATTCAAACATCGAAGACAAAACACTGCCTTAAATACAGGCCCAGGTTCTCAAGCACAAAGTGAAACAGCCTTCAGGAAAAAAAATTGCTTGCCAAGATGGGATTGGTTGCTTAGCAATGGGCTATTTATCTGGAAAGGGACACAGAAAAGTGATTAGGATGGTTTGAAAATATTCAAGTAAAAAGAGCTTTTAAAGTCAGCACTCTAACAATTTGCATGTGGCATCTGAAATGAACGGATTCTGCAGAAACTTGGATCTGTAGTTGAATTTGGCATGATAGACTTGCCCCTCCTGCCTTACTTGTAAGGTAACCAACCTGCAGACAACACCACTGGATGTGTAGGTCAGTGAGAACTGATGAGCTGATTTATGTGGGTGATCGTTTAGCAAACCCTGTGTTGTTCAGATACAAAGAAACATAGGGTTTTGTCCATCACGTGGGCATGTGATGAGTTGCAATGTAAAGTAATTACTCTTCCAGCTACAGTTCATCTTGAGCATTGACTCAATGTTACAATATTAAGTAGTTTCTTCATTAATTTGAGAAGACACAAGGATTCATGTACACCACAGGCCATATTGAAGATGGCATAAAGGAGTTAAAGATTGGCGTGAGAATGATCTTGGACTGGAACAGAGAGAGAGATGAGCTACCAGAGGAGAACATTAATGTAACTTGTGGCACCATAAAACTGTGTTCAACGCTTTGCATGCTGAGCTGTGTTCTCTTGTGGAAAATGCTCTTGGGATTGTCAGGATTTACTCAGAGGGGGAAGCGGTCATCTGTAGCTCATGTCTGATCTGTTTTTTAGCACTGGCTGATGTAGTAGGTGCTCCAGATGTTGTGACGAGCGAGCAGCTATGTCACAACACATCCCTGAAAATTATGTCTGACTTCAGCCTTGTTAAAGAAATTTCAGATTGTTGTTATATTCAGGAAATTTGAGAGAGATAATTCAGCAATACTGATTTGTGTTCCATCTGAATATTTCTCTGTTCTGTGAAGTCAGCACACAGAAAACCAAGCTGTTAGAATCAGGTAAAACTAAGTATCCATCAATAATACAGTCACAGTGAATTTCTTTTTAACTTAGAAATACTGCCTTTAGTTGATGATTGGTTAAAAATGTGTCTTTCAGTACAGCACTCCAGCTAGAGCAGAACCACGCTTTGCAGTTGCTCTATTAAATTTGAAACTCCAAGTGTTATTTCATGTTTCTTGTTTACTTCCAGGTGGGTTTTCAAGCAGCTGTATGACAAAGGACTAGTATATAGGGGTGTTAAGGTCATGCCTTTCTCAACTGCATGTAACACCCCACTGTCCAACTTCGAGTCCCATCAGAATTACAAGGTCAGTATATGTGTACATGGTGTGTTGCAGTATAGTCTCTAGTATCCTCAACTTGGATTTGTAAGGCTTTAGTATTTTTTTGCTTGGTACATAAGCATGTTATACTCTGAGCTGATAGAAGAAAAAAAAAAAAAAGGCTGTTTTATTGAGTTTAGCTGTGTTTGTTTGGATTATGTGATATTTTCATTCTTCCTTCTTCTTGGTTACTACTTACAGGTATTTGAGGCATATACTTTGTTTTACTCTGCCAAATTACTCTCATTTCCTCTTTTGGCTTTCAAGATGAATATTGCACTTGTGCTGGGTTCTTATTTTAAGTACTTGCAGGAAAGTTGTAGCATTTCCTGGCTGTGCAGATCTGAAAAGAGGAAGGGTCTTTGCAAAGTTAAAATCTCTCGTGGGAGGATTAGTAAGAATTAGTAAGATTAGTAAGAATTATCAAAGATCATGTTTGGTTGTAGCTCAGTGCTATTATAGGTCTTGTAAGTATTGTTAACTCAGATTGGTAAACTCCACATAATGTTTTTCTTAATACAAAACAAAGTATACCATGCATTTTTAAGAATCGACATGCATTTAAGAACCTCAAAATGAATGACTAGATGCAGCTTTCATTAGCAGCAAACATGTTACCACATGCACGAAAGCAGAAATTCTGTCACGGTTTTCCAATTTTCACAAATTTTTTGTGGACAGGAGTATTGTATTCTTTACTATCCCCACCCAGGCCTCCATGTCCGTGTATCATAAATCTTTACTTATGTTGTTACAGCAGAAAGCTAGCACAAATTGTACATCTGGTCTTCTTTACATCTTGCCTAACAAAGGCCAATTTGTTGGCCAGAAATAGTGTTTCTGAAAAAAAATGTTTAAATGAACTTTTATAATGCTGTCCACAGATACTAGTGCTTTCTATATTTCAGAGGAGCAATTGACCATATTGAAGAACAAAGATTTTTGTGATTTGGAAGTGTCACCTACAAAGATATCTTGTTGTTTTGTGATTGCTTATATTTATTAACTATTTCAGTCATCAAACAAAGTAATCTACATTTCATATAGGCTCAGATTAATGAGCTTTCTTTGTAACAAAGACTATTTTTGTGTGCCCTTCTTCCATAGAACAACGCTCTCTTTTTTTCTTGTATCTTAATAAAATACTTAGATGCTATTTCTTACTCTAGAACGAGTAGAGTGTGGGCTTACATATGCTGCTGTGGCACTTCATGTGAAAGAGATCTTTTTATCTGTTTGAGGTGGTATTTTGGAGATTGGATCATTACGAGTCTGTGAGCTGGTATGATTTATTCTTGGCAAGACCTGTCATTTCTGGGTGCAAGGCAGCTGTTATCTTTCTTGATGTGAAAAGCAGGCTTTGGCTTCTGTTGATTGATCCGATGAGAAATAGGACACAGGAAACACGTTTAGAAATTGACTTTGGTGTCTGATGTAGACTTGAGTAAACTTCATCAGTATCTTGTATTATGTGCAAGTGAAGAGGTGTTGTCTTCAACTTAAAGCAGGTACAATTTTGTAAATAAAAGTATTGAACAATGTCCTTTTTTGGAAGCTTGGGTGTTTTTTTATTGCTTTCCAGATGTAATTATCTGCCAGATCAACTTAGTGCTTCAGAAAAGGTGAATGATCCTACAGTGCTGTTTCTCAGTTGTTAGAGACAGAATGGTAATGATAGCTCAGCCTTTGCTCACATCAAGTGCAGTACAAGAGTTATGTAATATTTATGTTTTACTGTTGACTGCACCAGATGTTCACAGAAAATTCCCTCTGGAACAGCCCTTAGCTCAGACATAAATAGCTGCCTGTCCCGTGATGCAATTAACTGTTCTGTGGTGCTGGACAGAAACCAGAGTGCCCTGCACCAGAAATGATGAGGGATAGGACCTGTTTGTATGTTTAGGGCCTGTGCATATGACATTCATTTTCTATTTGGCACTTAATAATAAAAATTTCACATGTGCAAGATTAGACTTGCTTTTCAGTCTATTTTCTCTAATATGTGAAATACAGTGTGACCAACTAGGGTTGTTTTTGTCTGAAAGAAAAAATTGTTTTCAGGGGATTCTTTTGAACCATTTGAAGACAAAATTTCATTGAGCAGCTGCTAACGGTCTTCTTCCCTGATGTTTTAACTCTTATAAGTATTGATGTAGTTGTGTTTTTAATCACTCAAAGCTTCTATTTTTTGTTCCTAACAATGGTTTCTTAGTAAGATATTTCATCTGCAGTGATGGCTATTCCTCCTACTCCCTGACTCTAGAGGAAAAGATGGAAAAAGCCTTTGTGTAGCAGTAGTTGAGAAACTGCTGCTAGTTTTGACAGTTGAGATTAATTATAGACTTTTTAAAAGGGATTAGAAGAGGTACCTGAGGGAACTGGCACTCGGCTCTCTGGTGCTTTGGCAGATAATTCCCAAAATCTCGGTGTTAATGCTAACCCTTAACTCTGCGGCCTTGTCAGGCTGATAGTTTCCACTGATATAATGGGAGAATGTTGGGATTGTCATCTTTTTCAAACTTTCTTATGCTGCCACTTCAA
This sequence comes from Netta rufina, assembly GCF_964035555.1. Classification (NCBI taxonomy): domain Eukaryota; kingdom Metazoa; phylum Chordata; class Aves; order Anseriformes; family Anatidae; genus Netta; species Netta rufina. Next base: position 7,110,349 of record NC_140133.1, on the reverse strand, counting down.
CTTCTGTCACTGCAGAGATGAACTAGGCAAATTGCGAGAGAGATTTGGGCAGATGTCAGCAATAGTAACCACTTTGACTTGCATTTTTTCACTATGACTTGCATTAAATGTGTTTTCTCGCTTTCCTTTTGACTTTATCTTGCCTGTGAAGGATGTTCAAGACCCTTCAGTGATTGTGAGCTTCCCGCTGGATGAAGATGCAAGCGTCTCTCTTGTTGCTTGGACCACTACTCCTTGGACCTTACCTAGTAATCTAGCCCTTTGCGTTAACCCAGAATTGCAGTACGTAAAATTGAGAGGCAAGTGTCAAATTAAGATCATATATAATGAACCCATTTTTCTTCAGTGCCTTTGAATACATGCATTTATTTTGTATGATAGACTGTTTTATGTTAAACTTAGTGCTTTGTTGGGACTGGATCAGTGTTATTGTAAAGAACGAGATATGTTTCCCATGTGGCTGATGGTTTGTAGCTGCTGTGCTCGTTTTATTTTCTGTTGCATACATTCTGAGGTCTGTTCCCTAATAAATATTGATAGCTGAAGTAATGAACAAGAACAAATGCTTTATTTGACCTCTTAAAGTCACATATTTGTAAGGCAGAAAGGTGTGGCTGGGTGTCCCTAGCCTTTTCTTTTCCCTCCTGTACTAGGGGATCAGGCTCATGAGTAAATTACTGGTATGTGACAGCTAAACTGTAGTAACTGAACATCTTTGTTCTCTTAACCTGTAACATGTTAGATGGCTAATGGTAGTCATGTTATGGAGAAGAAAGAGGTGGAAAATAGTAGTCAATCAGCAAGACTATTTTGGGCAGTTTTATAGCTAACATACCATCTTGCATAAACTGAAAGGTTTTGTAATGGTGCAAATGAGGGTATTAAAGTGAGATTTATATAACTTTTTTGCTTTGTTTTATATTCTAGATAATGCCACAGGAAAGATTTACATCTTGATGGAATCCAGGCTTATAGCCCTATACAAATCTGACACGGAATATGAGATACTGGAGAGGCAAGTACATGAATTATTACATACTTGGTAACATCCAGTATTTTTATAGCTCAGAAGTTAAGTGTTTCTAAAAGTTGAATTTTGCTGTTGCCTAAAGATGACTTTCCCTTTGTGTTGATACTTTGTGTGTATATCTTGCAAAAAAAAACTATAAAAGAATGGAAGTCTTGAACATAAAGCTCCAAATAGAATAAAAGTTTAATTGGATTATTGTATTGCAGCAAAAACCAAATCCTTAGTCCATTTTTCCTTCAATTTTGTTTGTTTTTCTATTGTTTTTATGAAAAACATTGTTAATTTGAAAGTCTCTAAAATTGGAAATTGTGCAAACGTGGAACAAGTTTAAAAAATGGTCTAAGTACTTAAAGTGAAACAGACAAGAAAAAACAAATACTGCTTCAGCAAAATTCTCTACCCTAAGTAAGTAGTTAGTGGCAGTTATGCTTTCTGAAAACTGCTTATTCATCTTGGTTGGATTGAAAAATATGAACTATTTAATAAATTGGATAGGGAACACAGGTATTAAATTATGTAGCCCTCTTAGAATATGTGGCTTTGCTTCTTTTAAATCTTTTGTGTAAAAAAATCAATCTGATAAAAGGGTAATAATAAATATTTGACTTTATTCAATCCTGTGCAGTGGTTTTAAAGAAAAAAGCTAGGAGGTTGTGAATGACAGCCCTTCTTCATTGACAGTAGTTATTTTTGTGTTTTTACCCCAAGCAGTTGAAAGTTTTACATCAGCATTTTTCAAATAAAAATTGTCTCATGTGCACACATGTGAAAAGAGGCTAAGAAATTATATGTAGTAATGGAATTGTAGTGATATAGAGCTAGAGCACCTGCTCGTTTTCTACTCTTATGCTCATACTATGACAATTGAGTAATTCCTATTTGTTTTTTTTCCTTCTTTTCCTGCACTGTCCCCAGAGTTAATTGCCATCATCTGTCACATATGCTGTAGTCATTTGAGGTGGTACTCAATTAAAAAGATGGTCTTTCAGTGCTTCTTTTCTTCACTGTGGACAGAACGCCTGATCTCCAGATTTGCTTCCTCTGTTTTTCTTTCTCCCTTCATTCATCAATAAAAGAACACCAAATAGTGTCAGTGTTAGGATACCACTGGAAATGTAAACATACAGTCACCCGGTTACGATGCTTTTGTATTTTGTGTTTGCCAGAATGACATGGGAAAGTATCAAAAGCCAACACTAAGACTTGGATCTATCTGCTTGATTGCTGTTTAAGCTAGCTTGCTTGCCTGACAAAGGAAGTAATTTGGTTTACGGTGACTTATTCTTGACAAATTCATGTTGTGTGTTTAGCACTCCCTCTATTTAAACTGTTTGATCACTTAAATTTGAATCAAGTTGTTACTTTGGTCTGACTTTTTTTTAGGTCCATCAGTGCCCCATTTTCCTCTTGAAGTCTAGGTACCGTGCTTCTTTCCAGTTCTTGGAAATTTCCTTAGTGTTTAGGAAAAAAATGTTTCTACCAAAAATACCGTTTTCTATTTTGGAATGCATTTCTTAGACTTGAAAATAAGCAAGGTAGATGCATTCCATTTGTAGGTCTATTATGCTTTGCTCCTGGATTGTTCTTTTTGTGGAATTCTACAAATTAAATTTCAGTAGTGCTGCCATCATTCATTTCCTGCATCTGTGTATGCATTAAATGTGTTAGCCTTCCTTGTTGTGTTTTTCTCTTCATCAGAATTGTGGAATAATAGGGCTGTACCTGCTGTAAGACAGTCATACAGAAGTTTGTTGTATATGCTTTTATCCCTGACTACTTGTATTTCTAACTTTTTTTCATAATCTTTTGATTTTTACATGTATGTACCTAAACATAAGGCTGCTGGCAACTTTTATTCTCTTTGCAGAATGCAATTTTTTCTGCTTTCCATATTAGTGCTACAGTCTTCTCCAACTGATGTTTTTTTTGTCATACTACAATTCTTTACGTTATGTAATAAATCAGTTGTCTCAAACATGAAATGAGAGACAAGAGGTAGCTGGTAGTTGAATGGATCTTCTTAAGATTTAAATCTAAAAAGTATGTAAATTCATGGAAATGAGCTTTTCCTTTTTCTACTTTTTTTTCCTCACTTTTTTTTTTTTTTCTTCTAGTTCCCTTTTAAATTTTCAAGCAGTTAGGTCCTCAAGGGAGAGAGAGATTCATGACACTTGCTCCATACCAGGTGGCAGGCTGAGGTCGTGGAATAATCTTATACTGAAAATTTTCTGTATCTGAACTTTCTATATCTGAATATCCCCAGCTTTTCTTTCAAACCCGACTTGGCTGCTTTTCTTCCCTTTTTCCTCTCAGATGCAGTTAGTGTTTCTTGTGAGAGAAAATTGGAGTAAATCTCCTGATGTAGCAAGTAGTCTCCTTATGTCTCCTTTATGTAGCAGTGGTGAATGTGAAATGGTTGATGAACATTTTCCTCCCTTTGTGTAATGTTTTAGCCTATTTGCATATTAAACTCTTAATTTCTTTATATTATTTTACAGCACCTCAGCCTTGTTTCCTTTTTGATTATAGATTTCTGATCCGTTGAGAGAGAAAGATTACTATGGTGGTTTTAATCTAGCCTCTGTTATGCCAGTATAACGTAGGTTACAAAAAGGCAGGTAAAATTTTCAGCCTGAAGTTCAGGACTTCGATAAAATATTTTAGAAATCAAAAGGGAAAATAAGGAATGTGATCCACAACCCTTTGCTTTAATTTACTTAAGTAAATAAATTTTAAGTGGGAATTTCACTGTTTTTTTAAGCAGTTCCAGAGCTTGATGTTCTGTCTGAGCATTCTCACATCTTCGTGGCTGAGTGCTGGGATGCTATTCTCTCATCTGATCCTGATTAAGCACCTCAAACATTCCTAAGGCTGTTTGTAATATAAAATGCTGAAACCATCCGTGAAGCCGTGGCTTAAAATAGAAATCTCCCCTTTTCCTAGTGGATATTGCATATGCCAAGCTGAGGAGTCATGCTCTTTAACTTGGCATTAAATATTGATTGAGTTTCTTTTTTGTACCATGGAACAGCTTTCAAGCTGTTTCCCACTTTCAATTAGCCAAAGCTTGCATAGTTTGACCATTGTTTGGAAGATGTGGATGTAAATTAGGAAGAGTATAGGGAAAGATCACAGCTGTGACACATCTGGAGAGGTAACCCATCTATTAGATGAAGTTGTGTTTTAACTCGACTTTTTCCTGAAATGGAAGATGTAAAGCCCTTTCAGGAGAGTTGTGGTCGGCGAATCGCAATCCAATTACCATTTTTGCCATCTGTAGCCAGAAGCCTGAAGAGGGCCAGATCCACAGGCTGTATCTCTGTCTTGCATTTCCTGTCTGGCTTGGTTCCCCAGTCAGTCCTGTCTGTATTGGATCTTTTGAGATGCCTCTGGGGAGCTTAGATGCCTAATTTTAGAATAAGGAATAAAGCATCTGAGCTATAAACACTGTAATGTTCAGGATCGTAATCTTCTGCACATAAAACTTGTAGACGTTTTGGATCAGTGCTTATTTAGTTCTGTTTGAACACACTGAGCTATAGTTCTTTGTTGTTATCAACATAAAATTTGTTTTATCCAGAAGCTCCTTGCCCATAGGTTTATCAGAAATAAGTTGTTATTAATGTTTAATTTCTATGTTAATTTACAATGGTTGCCCGATTGGAAGAGCATCGGGAAGGAGTGTACCTGTTCTCTGTTAGCTGAGATGCATTAAGATGTGTTTTTTGTGTAAGCTCAAGTTGTCAAAGAGATCTAGAAATGGGAAGCAAACTATTTAGAAGAAACTTTCCTTACTTTATGGTGTCGAAATCTGATAGGGACTGGGAGAAAAGGAGATAGGAAAAACAGCACTGGTGCTAGCTGAGTAATTTTCAAGTTGTTAAATCTGTGTTCATTTAAGTCTTTCTCCTCAGGTTTCCTGGCATTACACTTAAAGGCAAAAAATATAAACCACTCTTTGAATATTTCATTCAGGTAAGTAGGATGAACAAGTTCAGTATTTGACATAGTACGCAAAGACAAAAGTCAAAATGTTTATATTCCTTGTTTATATTATATTTTATATTTGATAAAATCTTGTCTTCTAATAAGAAAAGCTGCATTTTATTAAAGTAGTTTAAAATCTTAGTGAAAGGTTGAAAAAGAGAAGGCTGTTTTCTATATTTTCTCCTAAAGTTTTAAATATAACCAGAGTAAGAATTCACTGGTAAATAGTGGTATGGCTTCAGATTGCAGCAAAACTCTATGTAGTTGTTATTGCTCTCAACTTTTCAACTGGAGAGTTTGTCTGCTTTTAAATTCCACAGATTTTGTATTCCTAAGAAAATGATTGTAGATAACAGTTGCAGATATAATGGTTTCTGCTGAACAATTAAAAACCTTTGGTAAGATAACTATTACTATATGTGGCCTTTGTGGGTGTCCATTTGTGCACCTTTTACGTGCTCTGTAAGTCTACTGTAGTTAACAATACTGTGGACTGTAGTAGAATATATAGTAATAAGAAATAGGGTGGAGAACTGATGTGTTTAAAAAAGAAGAGAAAACCTAACCATATTTCTTATTAAAAATTGGTTAAATTTTTCAAAGAGTTGAAATGGATTACAGTACTGCTGGACAAGCAGCTGTTAATTTGGGCAAGGGATTCAGTCATATCTGACTACCATCTGTTTTTGAAGCATGTGCTGAAGTCAGCACAAAGCTGAGGAAATGTCTGTAGGTAGCAGGACCTGTTACTTCTAGAGAAAGGACAAACACCTAGTGGAATCTGATAAACTACGACGGGAGTAAAGGTTAGAATGGATAAATTATTTTGAGTCCTGCTGTACTTCTTAAGGAGCAGATTGGCATACACCAATTTTTCTTAGAATGAATGTCTTATCTTAAAATATCCCCCTTCAGAACATGCCAAATATAATATTTTGTAACACATCTAATTCAGCTGTAACTATCTGCAGTACTGTTTTTAACCACTTTTACATTAAGGAATAGGAAATAGATCTGTATTTTTTGTTATTTACACACTGATCGCTAATTTTTCTTGAGTTCTCTTGAATTGCTGGAGGAAATAGAATGTATTACTATAAAAACAAAGGTTTTTTAAATATTTAGAAGGTAGAGTGGGCATATAAAAATGGAAGACAACTCCTGTATAATTAATGCCTGTAGCTGTCTTGATTGTATCCTCACTTACAAGAGTGTACTGATTTGTATTCTGTTAAGCACAGACCTGTGTGAAGATCTGTGGCTTGAAGATTAATTGACTGTTAGGTTCTTCTTGAGAGGTCTTAGATTTAATCACAGTTGATACTGTTTAAATGAAGTGTCTAGATGTTTTAGGTATGGGAAATGGATACATAATGTCAGGAATGTCATATTTTAAAGTGCGTCATTTATTTCTGATGCAGTTGTTGATTCTAGAGTATAACCAGTAGCTCTTCCATGTTCTTAATAATTCTGTTTTTCTGTATATATGAAAAGCATATTTTTGTTTTACAGTGCAAAGATAAAGGTGCCTTTACTGTGTTAGTAGACAGTTATGTGAAGGAGGAGGAAGGCACAGGTGTTGTCCATCAGGCCCCCTATTTTGGTGCTGTAAGTATAACTTATGGATCTTTTATGTCCACTTTGTTCCAACACACATTGTTTGGCTTTCCAGCTACTGTTGACTGTCAGGGTGACTATGAAATTAAACAGTCATCCCTTTTGCTACTCACAAATATAAGAAGCATCATATCTAGTGAATTCTTGCATACACTAGTCACACTTGTTTGCTAGATTGGGGATTTTAGATGTCTAATGGTTATTGTTGAGGTATGTGAAGTGAATTTGCCACCTTATCTTCCAAGTGTTGTTGATCTTAGCTTTTCCAAAAGTCTAAATTTACAGCCTCAAGAACAAATGATCTGGTGCACTGGTAAGTGATACATTTGGGATGGTAGCTGCAGTTCTGCTCAACATGCTGCCTTTCTTCAGTGTTTCCATTTTGTTACTTGTGCATTTGGAGGGCCTGAAAAAATGCTTCCAGTGCTTTTGTTCTGAGGCTTTATCCCTTAGCGTGAAGGGATTTTGTTGCACTCTATTTTTTTGTCTAATAAGAAACATTATTCTTCTTTGTTTCAGTCATTCCTTGCAAAGCTTAAGAGGGATAATTTTTCATGAATTTCATCAGTTCAATTTTTAGACACATGAATTAACTGCACTAGTTCAGACTCATTGTCCTTTTTGTATAGTGTCCTGTCTTCAGCCATTATCCAAAGATGCCCTCAAAAAACTTGTAATAGAGCTGCCAATGTCTAGCAATTAGCAGTCCCTGAACTGCAATCTCTATCATCGTTTCCAGAAACCATTGGCATTAATAACAGACCTCTTTGTATTCATGTGAAATATCCCATCTTTTCTCGTCTTTTTTTGCTGCATCTGTTGTGGTGTTCTGTTTGTCTTGTAAAGATGAACATTGATGTGAAAAGATGTCCTGGCTTAAGACAACTGTGACATCTTTTTTTTTAAAAAAAAAAAAAAAAAAAAAGTGTGTAGTATTTTACTCGTTAATGAAGAAATTCATGGTGACTGATAGGGTGTCTTAAGGAGTTTAAAGCGTATGACATTTTCTAAACCTCAGATATTCCCCTATCGCTGAGCATTGCAGGGAGTTAACTGAGGGATAAAGGACCAGTCCTGGCTTTGAATCAGGAACTCTTGCTGTAGGACATGGAATAAGGGAAGAGTAAAGGCTACTAACAGAGAAGGAACTCTGGAAGAAGCTTTCCATTGACTGCTGGAATGTCCTGTTGTGTATTTTCTAGTTGCTGGAAACAGCTTGTTGGAAAGGCTGCCCAGCCAGTTAGAGCAAGGATTATCTGCCATCTTCTGTTTGATTCTGTTATAAGCACACAAAGACTTGTGTAAACACCAAAGGGGGAAAAATTTTTTCTGTCTCTCCTGGGAAGTCAGCAATTGCCTTTTTAAAACCAGAGTTTTTGAAAACATGACAGTATGTTAAATGCATTACGAAGGAAAAAATGCATAGAGTATTTGTGGGAGGAAAAAGTACACTAAGATCACAAACAAAACTTTGCATGCGGTAGCTGTGGAGCACCTAGACTTTATAATGAATGATATGGACCTGGGTTAACTGGATATGCTACCATTGGAAGGAAAAGAGCACATTTGTTTAGAAGTGTTGTCTTGGTTCTTCTGTTCCTTTCCTAAGTGATAAGTAAGTTTTTCTGATAAATAGTGGTTGAAAGTAAGGCCTTTTTATTCTTCTTACTAGTAGACAATCTGATAATAGCTTAGAAATATATCCTTCTCCAACAACATTTTAAATTAAAAATTCACCTTTAGTTCCAGGATATGTAGTTTTATTGTCTTGTCTGATGTTTTTGCCAAATACAAGCTGTGATGCAGTATGAGAAAGCACTTACTTTGGTTCAAAAGAAATCAAAATGAAAGCTCATGCAGCAAGACAAACCTGCATAAAAACTTTTTAAATCCATTGTACCTCCAGATTAACGTGACATTAAAATTGAGCTGTTCAGACGTTTCATTATTTCATCAACTTAAAAGTTTTAGGTGCAGTTTAGCTTGCTTGCAAACCCTGTAATTCCAGCACCTGCTTGGCATGAATCATAGATGTTTCATAGATACATTGCTGTTGCATATTCTTTTCAATGCATTACAAAAGTACACTTGTTTTTTGTGTAAGTGGTGCTACAGGTAAACCTTTTGACTTCAGTTTTTTGTTAGCTTTTTTCAAGTTCCAGGTAGAAAAGCTTTGAGTTATTCTTACCAATGAGTTTTTAATAGCTTCTGTTTTGTTCATTTTGACTTTCGTTTGTAATCTTTGAAGAGATCTAGTCATGGCAGGCATTTAAGGAAAAAAAACAAACAGCACTATGACCTCAGTCCTGGAAAGAATTGAAATTTGTTTTAGTTTTCCAGTGGGGTTTAGCACTTGTGGATTTCTACATGTGCCTGAATATATTCCTGGATTGTGGTCACTGAAGCAAGTCTCCGTTAAATTGAATGAATGGCAGGTCAGTCTGTAGGGCTTTTGTATTCAAGTTCAAGTTTTTCAAAAGAAAGGAAACCCTTGATATATCACTGGCTGCTTCAGTGATGTAAACCAAACTGAACCACATCTTGACCTATAGGTCCTGCGAAGTGGAAGGTTTGTTAGTACGTTTTAGCTAGGTTGTCAGTGTGCCAGGCTTTGATGTACTCAGTGCTGGCTGCTGCTTCAAAGCCTTTTACAGTTCGTTGCCAAATTGTGGTTGACGTTAGTTCTGTCATCTGGCCTACATATTAACACTGCGGTCTGCTTGCTGTATCTCAGAAAGAACAGCTGATGAAAGGTCAACTGAGAACGGGCTTGTCTCAGTTAATCTATTGACCAAAGTAGCTGGTAGACCAAAGAGAGGCTGAATAACTGTGGTGGCTGTCCACAGCAGCTGAGAAGGAGAGGCTGTGGTATATGGAGCAACTGAGTGCTGTAACTGAAGTGGGTTTTTGTTCCTGCATGTAAGACATCGGCACTTGAAGCCAGCTTCACAATTGCTATCGACGAGTTTCAGTGTGCCCTTTAAAATATTGTCTGGGTCAACAGACCTGGCTTGAGGGAGCTGGTAGGAGCTAGTGGGTAGTGTAGAAGATGTAGGAGAAAGTTCCTCTCTGGAGGCTGGAAATCCTGCTTTGTCACTCCAAAGGCCAGCTCACTGGTATGGGTTACATCTAGGGAAGGGTAGTGCAGCTGGCTGTGAAACACTTATGGCTAATGCTCAGCTGAACACTTGCTTCAGATATCATCTCCTTGCTCAAGGTGGACTAATTGCTTTAGAGTGCAACTCTTTTGAGAGCTGCTGTGTGCTTGTTTCCCCAAAGGTAAATGAGCTCTAAGCAAAGAGGAGGCTAACAGTTCAGCTACAGCTGGTTTAGACAGACAGGATCACTGCAGGTTCCATTTCATGCCACAATAAAACCTACAATTTTTTGCCCTTAAATTAGTGTTTTTCTCCCTGTTTCGTCAGAGCAGTAATACAGGAACCTGTAAGGCACAAAAGCAACCTGCCTGGATGCAGGCTTAGACAGGACCTTGCTCTTTGGGGGAAGTAAAGTGGTTCTGCAAGTGTGTTGAGAGATTGATCTGCAACTGTCCCCATCTCCCTTCCTTTACAACCCCCCAGTAATGTGATTTTTACCTTCAGGGCAAAAAATCAGGTAATCTGGAATAATGATTGGTTAAGACATGCCTTTACTTTGGCTTCAAAATTGAAAGCAAAATCTGAACTGTCCTGTTCCCCTAGTAATTTTGGTTTGCTCTTTGCTTTTAGAGCATACCACGTTTTTTTAGCATGCATGAAAACTTTGAATTGACCCACTTTGAATTGACCCTCTTGTCCTTATTTTTTTTTTCCTTACTGCTACTGTAAATTAAAGAATTAAACAGAGGCTGGCCAGAAAAATAAAATGTGGTGTTGTCCATATGTAATTCTTGTTCAGTATCATTGCCTACAACCAACAAAAATTGGGAACTACCGATTTAAAACCTTTAGATTAAGACATTTGAAGTTGGGATTTCTCATCTGTACTTCCAGAATTAAACTGATTAAAACAACTTGCTGTCTAAAAATGCCATACAGGCTTGTGTGTTAACAGTAACAAGTCTCTGTTGGCTGGTACAAGAGCATGACTGTTTTTCAGATTTTCTATGCAATAATAACCTGAAGCCATTGAATATTTGTATGTATGTATGTGTACATGCAAACATTCGTGTATGTGCACAGAAGCATGTACACGTATGCCTTTAATAGGTGAAGTAGAGAAATGCATGTACTTGACAGAAAAAATAATTTCTATGATAAATAAAAGTACAACTTTGTAAAATAACATACTCTCTTAGGTATATTTTGGTGTAGTAAAGCTTGAATATTCTGTTCTTGTCCAGTCATCACATTTCTTATTTTGTATTTATTTTTTCAGGAGTGGATATTATAATGGATATTTTAGACTTCTGTAACTTGTATCTACTGCACTTGTATCTTTTGTAGGATGATTACAGAGTGTGTGTGGATTTTAATATAATTCAGAAAGATTCAGTGCCAGTTTGTCCTGTTGATGCATCAGGATGCTTCACAGCTGAAGTGACTGACTTTGCTGGACAGTATGTGAAGGTCAGTGGTATTGGAGAAAGAAAATTGCTACTTTATTTAAGATAAAATTTATATGTAGAAGTGTTCTTTTCTGTTGCTGATTAGCTGAGAAGAGAACTGGGAGAGAAATCTGATCATTTTCCCCACTTGGAGGACACATTACAACATGAATTTACTTGCCAATAAATGCAAGAGAATCCATGTGAAAGTAGCTCCAAAGTAACTCCAGATTGGTCCAGACAAATCTTAAAATAAGTGCCTCTTAATTTCTATGTACTCAGTAAACAATCTGTTTTTCACTCAGGGTTTCCCACTGCTACAATTTGATAGCTTGTTCCTATGAACACAATTTACAGGTAAAAGGCTTAAAAACTTGTATTGTATTTGAACTCAAACAGCTGTCGTTGCTTCCTGCTGTATATTGAGTCACATTAGGGAACACTGGAGACTACATTCTTATTGCCTTCTTGCTGATGATAGGAATCTGAACTTAAGGCTCTTGGAAAATATTCTTAGGGTCCTGAATCCCTTTTTAGCTTGTGAATACTGCAATATCAAAAACCTTTTGTATACATTTTTTTCCTTTCTTAATCTCAGTTTGACAGCATTTGTCCAGTAGATTGTCTTTAACTCTAACATCTTTCAGTCCCAGTTTAGAATGTAAATCCTGCCTAGTTAGGTGTAACAGAAGATGCTTCAACTTCTGTAACGGTCACATTGAGGAATGAAGTCTAAATATTAGGTAAGAGGCACTGTGATCTGCTGCACAATCAGACAACTTAAAATATTTTATAGTGTGAGTTCTGGTGTGTGTCAGTGTTACAGAATAAAAATGAATTTTGTACCATTTAGTGTATGTGGAAGCAAGGTTAAGGGTAATACGGGACTGGTGCTATCTACCAGGATTTGGGGAGCAAATAACTTCTTGAATTTAGTGTTTCACAGTGCCTCTTCAATAAATACACGGATTCTGTGCAAGGTTTTTTTTTTTTTTTTTTTTCCCACTTTTGTATGTGTAGATACTGGATTATTTGTAGGGGTCTTTTTTGTTTGGAATTGAATTCTATGGTAGCTTACTGAAATAGTGAAATTTGTTACCCAAGGAAAACTTTGTTCTGTCTTTCTAGGATGCAGATAAGAACATCATTAAATTACTGAAGGAGAAAGGCAGACTGGTTCACAGCAGTAGTTATAAACACAGCTATCCTTTCTGCTGGAGGTAAGGAGAGAAGTGTGCATGGCTTTAAGATTGCGGGCTGTGACTGAATAGTTTCTTCAGGTTTGCTTCCTTTCCCATCCTCCCTTAACCTGCTGAAATATTTTTTTCAACATGATTAAAAGTAAAAGGGATCAAGAGTACTGAATCAGAGGGGCTGCAGTTTTGCTTTCATAGTCAATTAAATGGGATTTCTTTTCCGTAAGTCTCAGGAATCTTAGTGCTGAAAATTGTTTTCAGCTAAGATTTTACCTTTTTTTTTTTTTTTTTTTTTTTTTTTTTAAATTTGAGTTTGAACTTGTTCTTCAGAGTTGCATGTTGCTAGTTGGTTCAGCATAGTGGCTTGTCACCAGCCGTCCTTGTCAGATTGGGAATTCTTTGCAGATGTTGAAGGGGAACTGTGTGCAAGTCTCCATGGGCACTCAGAATAATAAACAAACAAAAATATTCAGAGGAGAGAAATGAAGGCTAGGCAAATTTAATCTAGAAATGAAGCATGTTTTTATTAGTATCCACTCTGGCTTTAACTGCGTTTTTGAAGAAGAGTAACTATCATTGTTAGTACTTCTTATTGCTTTCATCTTCTATTGAGACAAAAATGTCTATCTGGTGATTGCTGATTTGACTTTTATGCGGGTGGTTTTTCCTTACAAAATAGCTTTTCCCAGTTTGCCCCACTAGATATTAATAATGATTTGCTAAGGAGTAGTTGCTTGACATTGTTCAGTGTCCTGAAAATTGCTCTTGTAATTGTTGTCAAAATTGAGATATACAAAAAAAGACTCAATAGTGTCAATTATTTAAAAAAAAAAAAAAAAAAAGACACCTCCAAAGTCTTTTATTAGGAATATTTTATTAAACTATTTTTTTAAAAGGTGAGACACACTTTAAAAAAATAATAAATAAAATCTGATTTCAGATTTGAAGCCACTTGGAACATCTTTAGTCATATCTGATGTGTACAGCACCGGTACTGAAATGGTTGTGAATCAAAGCTTTTCTCTGTGTCTTGCTCTAACGCTACTAGGTGAGGTGTTTTAGCAGTGTGCATTTATCTTTCAACTACAGCAAGAATAACCTTTACTTGCCATTGAATAGCATGACTGCCTTGTTCCTGACTAGGAGCTAGCTGAGGGAGGAAGGGGAATTACTCTGTGGTATGTCCTTTGTGAATAGGGACAGTTTTTGATAAATGGCAGCCAAAAACAAGCAGCACTTTTAGTTTCTTTATGTAGTAACTCAAATATATAGTCATGCCCTTTGGAGACAAGCTAGTAGTGCAGAAGTGCTGATTCTGTAGAACATACTTAGGCTTGCCACACTGTTGACATTTTTGTTGATTGATGATAAGTTGCAGGCAGCACCTAGCAGCAAATTATCTGGTGGGAAGAGCAGAATAACGGAATCTACTTGAAAAACTCATTTCACTGCCATCAGAAATCAACCCATAATTGGAATATGCTAAAAGCAGAAGAGTAGTTTTTGACTTCGAACATAGTTACAAGTTATTTTGATTAAAGTAAAAGAACTTTGAAATTGGGACCTTCTACTTAATGTACTATTTATTGCTCTTGCTTTTCCCTGGAACCAGGCAGTTTTTGAGTACTGAATGTTATTTCCTCTTTTTACACATCAAATTAGGGTCCTTCTCCTTATTGTTTTGTTGTAAGATATGTAGTAATCTTCTGTCAACTAACATTGAAACTTTAGAGGAAAACCATGACACTGGTAAATACACAGTAGACAACTTCCAGCTAAAATTCCTCTTACTGGAATTGCTGCAAATGGAAATCACTGGCAAAATCTGCTTTGTGGACATGTGAGATCTTGACAGCCTGAATGCTTATCTGGTCTAGATAGCAGTTTAGCAACTCGGGAAGGTAGCAAAGGTAACAAGCTGAAGCATCTGTCCATTGTAACTGCTGTGTGCCAGCCTGTTAGGAGGCAATATTGGGAAGCTCTGTCACAGGCAGATGCAGAGCTTTGTCTTTTTAAGCCAGACAAAGCAAAGCCAAGAAGCGGTCAGTTATGTGTGATTTGCTTCCTAAATTGCAAAAAAAATATAGTCCAAAACAGGTATGAGAAATTACTGGGTGTGTATAGTGCACACAAAAAAAAATGCTCTCAGATCTTTTCATCTACAAAGATTTCAGAGAGCTAATTTTGTGCCACTGCTAAGGAACAGGCATCTTGCTCAGGTACCATGCCACCTCTGATAAAATTCTAAAGGACACACTCCTATGCAAGCACACTACCACTGGCATTCCCTGAAGGATGTGCTGGTCCTGGGTATCAGAACTCATCTCTGCATGTGATGGGGTGATGCTGTGAGACTGGGTAGGTGACTCTGTCACGCTTTGGCGTGTACTGTGAAGTTCCTTGTCATAGCAAGAGACTGAATATTCTTATGTTGCCAAAATAAGGTGTTCTTGTCATGTTTTATCTGCTCTCAACTCGTGTCCTTGGTGTGGTGCTTTCCACTGTTTAATCATCCCAGCATTTTGCCTGAACCTACTGTCTCCATTTAAATATTTACTTGTTCAACATCAGCTCAATTTTACCATAAGATACTTAAGATACATAGATCCATTGATGTAAGTATTCTTTGAAGACTACAGGAAAGGTTAGGTGCAGCTACCTCCAGAAGTGAGTGGTGTCCCTGCCTGTGGCAGGGGGATTGGATCTAGATGATCTTGGATTTTCCAACCCAAGCCATTCTATGATTACGTGCAAACGTTAGCTACAGTACAAAGTTTTATTTGTGGGATTCTCTCTGAATTTTGTGAGTAGCACTATTATGTTGAGAGGCAGGGGGTGGAAGGTAACGTGGAAAAGGGGATTTTATGTTTTAAATTGATTTTCTTCACTGCAATTGTGGCATTTTTGCCTTCTATTTTGAGCTTGTACTGTCAGTAAATTGACTCCATCAATCTTGGTCCTTTGTGAGGTACTGAAAAATTACAGATCTGAAGTTGGAGCCAAAGGACAGTGTTATGGAAGCACTAGGAGTGGTTGTACTAAATCAGACCAAACAGCCATGCATCTCCATAGACTGCATGACATTGTCCAGAAGTGAATGTGTAGGAGGGAATATGAAAACAAGCAAGTGTTCTGCACAGTACTGCCTTGGCTGCCAACCATTTCCAGATAACGTATTCCCTGAGCCAGCTTCACCAGCATAACTGACTCTTGAGCAGGGTGGTCACGTTTGTGCTTTGCCCTTTTCTTCTTCGTTTTTTTTTTTTTTTTTTTTACTCAGTTTGCTCATTCTTTGATACATGAATATACATCTATATGCGTATATACGTATGTAATTTTAATTAGGACTGAGAAGGTGTAGCAGATGTAGTTCAACTATCATACTACGTAGGGGAATCAGTTCTGGTCTTCAGGAGGACCTATTTGTCTTCCTTAAGCTGACCTAGCTTATTTAAGAATGGGGAAAGAAAATAACCGTAAGTTCAGACTGAAGAATGTTTAGGCAGAAAGGAATTTTTTCGGCACCCATCTCTGCTTGAAGGTCTGGCTGAGTCTTTTTTTCCCTTGTCTTGTATTGATGGAAAACAGCCCAGTAATGGGCATTTCTCAGCCACTTTTGCTGTAAAGAATTCAGTCCGTTTTCCTCAACTGTCACCAGTCACGTGGGGCAGACCTGTATAAAATATTACTGGTTGGGCAGTTTTTCAGTGTGTATGTGTATATATATAAATATACACTTAACTCCCTGTCGAGGCACTGCTTGGCTGTACAGCTACAAGAATGAACATATTTAGGGAAACTGCCACCTGCCCTTTTCTCACTACCTTTCATGTAGGTGGCAGCAGTTCTCTCCAGGTGCTTTGGAACGGTTATCAAGTATTAGAAACTCAATGTTAGGTTGAAAGCCTGGGCAATGTTTACATTTTCATCTGCTTGCCTCTGATACTGATTGGGTACCAGTTATTGTTCCAGCAGTCTCTTTACACTTCAAGACTCAGAAACTGTTCTCAGGTCTTGCTCTTGTTTCCAGTAGTTCAGAATCTGGTATGTGATGGCAATTTGTTTTTCAGCACATCTGAAACAAGATGCTCAGAACTGAAATACTTTTGGAGTACCTTGTAGCTTTCAGTGTGCTTTATTTTCACTATGGGCTTGCTGCTGTAGGAGGAGTTACCTATTCTCTTTTTTAGGTTTTAGGACTCTTAAGTTAAGAAGTGAAACTTTGTGGCTTAGAATGTTTGCATTTGAGCACAGCATTCCTGTTTCCAAATAATCCCAAGTTTTCAATCTGCTCCCACTCCATGCTGGTTTTGTATGAATTGTCTTAAATGCTGAAGTAAGGAATATATTAAGATGTCTTTGACTTAAAGCTTTTATATGTTTATCTGGATATTTCTTTCTCCTCCTGGAATGGGACGTTCATCTAGTTAACCCTGGGTACTGCTGGTCCATCTTTGACTTTACTATTTTATTAAATACAAATTGAAAGAAGATGATAAAATAATTTCTGGATTTTTAGGTTGGAGATACTGATGTAAAAAAATATAGAATGAGCTCACCTGGAAGCCTTAAATGACTCACTTTAAAATTAAGCAAAGTTCATATTTTTGTCCTGCAAAGGAACACACATTGAAAATTCAAGTATAGTTTGTTATTACGATTCTCTTGCTATGAAAATTCCTTAAATTGCTGGGTGAGGGATTTATTTAGTTTTTAGCAGTTTATTTTAAAATAGTAGCCTGTGTGAGTGTAACAGTTTGTATTTAAACAGAACAAAAAGTCCCCCTCCCAAGCAAAAAAAAACCCACCCCACCCACAACAAAACAACCTCTGGTACTGTGATAATATATCAGGAAGTACAATGAATTCTGTCTGTGCAGAGAAAACGGTCCCGCATAGAATTGCATAAAACTGCATTTTAAGGTGTACTTTATAAAAAAAATGTGTTTTTTTTTTTTTTAATGTGTTTTCCCTTCTTCCATCACCTTCCCTCTGCAGGTCAGATACTCCATTAATATACAAAGCTGTGCCGAGCTGGTTTGTAAGAGTAGAGCACATGGTGGAGAAGCTACTGGAGAATAACGCACAATGTTACTGGTAATGTCTCCTGCATGTTTTTTTTTTTTTTTTCCTTTACAAGGAGGGATCTCTACAAAGCAATTTCTTGCTGTTGCTGTGCTAACTTCACATCATATTTCCATTCTGTCTTTGAGGCAGTGCTACTGGAATGGCACTGGTAACCATAGTGTTTTATCTTAGGTTTCACAAACAGTCCTCCAACTGGTAGAGCAATGGGACAGTGTTCCTGGCATGAACAGATAACGTACTTAATTGCACGTCAACCTTGTGCATGAACATGTTTGCACCTTCTTCCTTTCTTGTGTCTGAGAAGGCATTCTTTGCTTGCATAGAGTTCCATGAGAAATACATTTCAGGGTGCAGTTAAGGTTGAGTGCAATCTAACAGTGAAGTTAGATTCGTAAAGTTTACAGTGAATTATGTTATGGGATTGTTAAAAGTATCCTCAAATTGTGTGATACAATGCTAAGAAATTCAGCATGAGAGAAATTGCAAAGGAAATCTTCAACCTGAGGAAGCATGAAACTATATAGCTAAGCCTCCCAGACAAGATCCATTAGAGAAGAATTTAGACAGCTAATTTCTGGGTATTTATTGTTGCAAAGTAAATTAATTCATAGATAAAGTATTTTTCTTCTCATCTAGTTATTACAGGGAAAACGGATACTTTGTCACAGGTGCTTTTGAAGGGGAAACCAAGTCAACAATAATAACAAAAAGTGCAAAAAAAACAAAACAAAACAAAAAAAACAACAAACACAAACGCCCTATTTTGTGAAGTAACTGCAAGTAAATCCAGTGTTTCAGAGGTTTAAATAAAAATGGCCTGAGAATGCCAAAAATTAAATCTCTCTTTAGAAGGAATGTGAAAAAATATAGGCAAAAAAAAAAAAAAAAGGTAAGCTTTAAATAATAACCTAAATACATTACCAAATTAGCAGTAAGAGGGAGCTATTAGAGACGGTAGCCATTTTGAGTCTGTTATAGACTTCTGGTGTGTAAAAGTATCCTATCCTCTCTACCTCCATAACCTTCAGTTTTCATCCCCTCTTATAACTAACCACTGCTTGGAAAGCTGAGACTAGATGGGGAAAATGTGGAAGCTAAAACCTCATTCAGCTGTACTGTGTTCCATTTCGGTTGTTCAGTCTTTGCAGAAGAGGACTTCAGGAAAAAGTGGGGTTCTACCAGAGTGCCTTTGCTTAGCAAATGAAATTGGTGTTAAAGGTGACTCAACTTTCAGGTGAAACAGAACAATTACAGCTTAGGCTGCGTTTCTTCATGGACAGTAGTTAGCAATTAAATTCTCCATGAGCAGCTTTTGCATAACTGCTTACGTGGTACAAGCAGTGTAAATGTTGAAATATGAGGTTAGTGATCCATGATAGAGACAGCCCAAAAATGCTGCAGTGTTGGCTTGCTAATAAGCACATGCCCAGTCTCGGTATGTAAGATGATTTTGTGGATTAGTAAGTGTTGCTTTCTGTTTTCCATAACAGAACATACTGTGATCCTTCTTTTGGGGAAAAATAAACTGGAGAGGGGGTGAAAGTGTTTGTTCTTAGCTTTAATTAGCTTTCTCAAGATGCTTTTACTGTTTTGATGACTGACAGTAGACCTGCATGCTTAATTTTCACATGAACATAGGAAAAATGTAATGATCTTATTATGAAAAGGAAGTATTTAGCTGAGATAGTTTTGTTTCTGAAGAAGCAAAACTTCACGAAGAAACTGATCACCTCTACACATCCAGGAGACATAAGAGCTAGTACAATGTTTGAACCCTACTTCGTGTATGTATTTGTGCTCTAAGTATTGTCTTATGGACATGTTGGGTGGTGGGGATACAAGTGAGAGGTGCTGTTGGGTGGGAACACCAGTGATTGTCTGAATTGGCAGTATTCAGTGTGCTTGGAATTAAAGTATCACTTGGTCTTCTAGGCACTTGTTGAGTCTCAGCATAATTCCATAATAGTGTATGAAACAGATTCCTCAGAGTTTCTGTTGAAACAGTATGGTCTCAGAGACTGTGAGAATCTTTTTGTAGGGGAATATGGCCATGAGTAGTGACCTTAGTATGACTAAGTTATTTTTAAAATCATAGTAATGCATATTTTCAGCATGTGTTTTCATTGTAACTAGTTTGAGTTCTCAATGGCTTTCACTCCATAAAGATGGCTTAAAATCCAGTTTTTTAAGAGAAAAGGTCATTACTTTTAAGGATTACTTCCTGTGTCCTTCACTAATGTCCGTTTGGTTTGGGGTGTAACTTCTTAAGTCAGCATTGACACTGCTAGTGTTCTTCACTATTGGTTTGTTAAAATGCTGGGGACTCCATCCTTCCCCAAACCTACTTTTATGCTTTTGAAGAGACCTGAGCTCTTAAAGTGTCACAAGAATAATACCTAGCTTCTCAAAAAATATATATTTTTGGATTCTCTGGGGTTTAACATGTCCTGAAAATGAGAAAATTGGGATAAATGCTTTTCAGACTATATTAACCTTTGCAAAATGAGTTTGACTGCATTGCTTTTTTTATTACTATTAATGACTGAGAAGTTTATTGTCCCTTAAGAATAGCTGCACTCTTTATAGGTATCCTTTTTGATGGAAATAGATTAAACATAGTTGGACAAACTTTGCAACCTGATTGTATTTCTAATTAGTTTTTTAATGAAATAGCCTACTAATTAAGCTGTAGTCACTCAAAATCTATGAAAGCCTGCAATTGTATCTTCACTT
This sequence comes from Netta rufina, assembly GCF_964035555.1. NCBI lineage: Eukaryota > Metazoa > Chordata > Aves > Anseriformes > Anatidae > Netta > Netta rufina. The sequence continues at coordinate 7,090,152 of NC_140133.1, read as the reverse complement.
TTCTAGCTTAACTGTAGCTTACACGAATGATTATGGGAGTAACGTGACAGCATTTTTTCAGATCAGAAAGTAACTAAAACCCCTTTCAGTTCTCCCAGCCTTACTGTGGTCAGTGCGAGAAGGTACGGACTGGAAATTGCTGAAAACATGGCACAGAAGCACTAAGTAGGGATGGTGTTTCAGTCTTTATCTGAAGATCCCTTACTGAATTTTCTCTTTATTACAGAATTGGTAAAATAGTAACAATAATAATTTTAAAAAGTGATCTTGTATTCAGATAGCCTACTACTGTGGTACTTGAGCTAAGGAAGAGAGAATCTGTCTGTGGTACCATTCGGAGCTGTCAGGCCTTGGTTTTCTGGTATGTCAATAAGAAGAGTTAGGTGCAGCACCAAGGCAGGGTCCCTGGTGTAAGTACTTTGCATTTAGCCTTAGTTGTTTGTTAGAAATGTGGTAAAGATTTGTTGAAAGAATTATGATTTGTTGTAATTTCCTACATAACTGCTGACAAGCAACTAAAGCATGCCACCGTAGATTCTGTCATAGGATGAATTGCTGTGATCAGAGTTCAAAGCTGGTATAAGTTGCAGATTCATAAATTAGAGTAAAGAGTAACTTAATTTAGAAACATAAGTTAGAAACATAGTAGCTCACACTTCAGGCAGTGTACTGTTCTCATACCCTTACAGGTTGACAGAAGAGGTTCTAAATATTTTGTACTTTGTATTGGAATTTCAGCCTTGAACTCTTTTTAAAAAAATAACTCCCTCAAAGTTAGGAGTTCTGCTTCAGTAACTTTGGAAATAATTACTTCTAACTGTTGACTAGTTTTTAGCATTAGTGACTATTGCGCAGTTCTGACATTGTTTATGCAAGATTTACAGCACTTAATATAGTGGAAAAATGAGCATCAGTGGACGGAAAGCAGATGTGACAGACTTCAAAGAAGCCAAGCCTTTTGTTCCTGCATCATCTTGGCACTGAAAAATCCAAACATTGTAATGGAGTGTGATATATTGGTTCTTAGAGATATTCTTTTTTGATTTTTAAGAACAATTTAAGTGATTAATGAAAATACTATTCTTTATAGTATACACATGCAAGCAGACCTTTTAGCTGGAAGTTAATATTTTGTTTTAGAAGTGTGACTTCTGCAGGCTTCCTGCTGTTCCTGTATGAGCACCCAGGAACCAGTGTCTTCACATGCTTCAGCCAAGTACATTCTCTTTCAAGGCTTTTGATACGACCTTTCTGGTCTTTGGCCATTCTTATTTGCTGAACAGAAGACTGTCTCCAGCCTTTTAAAATGCATGAGTTATTCACAAATTATGCCTATCTTGTATCCTAAACCCTGTCTGGTAGGCAGTGCAGAAGGTGGGTGTAGGGCCAGTTCAGCAGTGGAAAGTTAATGTTTCTTCTACTAATCTTGTTTATTTTCATGCAGATGACAAATCTGGCTCTGTAGCAGGAGCAACAGAATTTAAATTATAATGGAATTGCAGGATAATTTAGGAAAATGAGTTAGTCCCTTGTTTTCTCCATTTTTTTTCTTTTTTAAAGATGTTTATTAGGGTATTTTCTTTCCTATTCTAATGTAAATAAATGATTTCCATTTCAACTGTTTTAAACGCATCTTATGTGTAAAGGTTTTCTTGTATTTTTTCCTTAATATCATCATTTCATTGTCACTGTTCATTTTGAATCATCAACTGCACTTAAGAAAATGTGAATCCAAATGAAGTCTTTTGTAGTAGTGAGAGCAAAGTGTATAGCAATGTGTGGTCACTAGGTGGCAGCGTATCCCGAGCTAAAACACAAGCAAACATCACTGCCTACAGACAGATGTAGGAAAAAAAATTGCTGCAGGGTTAGCCTCATCTCATGTTTGTCTAATTTAGAACAGCATAAGTCAGAAGGTTTTATTAGTGGCTGTTATCAGACATAGTTGAGGATTGTGAGTGAATTTTAAGGCTTGTTCCAAGTGATGTTGATAGCTTGTGTTCTGCTGTGCCCTAATTTTGCTGCTTCCACTCCAAGCCTCATAAGCAGAGAGAGTTTTTGTCATGAATACAGCCTCTTTTCAGTCCCAATGAATGGTCATCAAAAGCTCGTTGTTGATGAAGTTATTGCTGGAGTCCAAGACTCCAAACATCAGTTCACTCTGCAGTTGCTCTTCAGCAACTGGAAAATCCACCTGCACGTGCCATGTTAAATGCAGGTAGATTTGTGTTTACAAGCTGGTAATGCCATATAAAATACTTGGTAACCATGACCATGAGCATGATCCAAGGGAAACAGCAGCAAGAAGAACCACAGCAAAAGCTTCGTTCCTCACTGGCTTCACAATGCAAGGGGCTGCCTTCGGAGGTGAGAGGAAGAATTTTAATAGCAATTAAAAGTCTGGGTCATACTAATGAAATGTATCGGGATTTTTTAAGATGTAAATGTATCATGCAAGTGGAGGTTATGACTTGAGTTAATCCTGGCTTGTCAGGCAGCTGTATGCTGCTGACAGCGTGCTTATGATGCAGTCTGCAGCAGCATTGCAGTCTCACGCTAAAGTGTTTGTTGCTATGGGAACCAGGATAAAAGAGCGAAGAAAAACATTGCTATAGCAAAATGATTGAAAGTGCTATTAATTTAGCAAATATAAGCAGTATATAAGCAGAAAAATCTTTTAGACTGATGGAAGCAACCTTAACTTGTGTGGGGTATGTGGTTGTGCACATTATGATGAGCTATCCTGACCTGGGCAGGAGAGAGTGTTTGCTGCAGTGGAAACCGTGTGCTTTGCAAGCAGCTGACCTTTTCTCTCTCCTCCCCTTTCCTCCTTTTCTCCTCCCCTATCCAGGGGAGTTTTAATTAGGTCCATGATACAGTATTGGCACTAATTAAAGTGTCAAAAGGGCACGAATAGCTGTCTGTTTTGTCTCCTCAAAGTAAAAACCATTAAAAATCAATTTGAGGTCATGTTGAAGGAGACTTATTATTAGAGCAAATTAACATAATGGAATCTAAGAGTTGTGGTCTTGTAAAGAGCAGTTAACATGTATAAAGAAAAGCAAAAACAGGTATTGTGTGTTATGGTTTTAAAGAAATCTATACATATTTGGTTAAATAACCTAGGATAATTACTTAATCAGACTTGTTTTTGCTGGTTTAACTCAGTTATCTACTGGAAGATTGAACTCCTCCTTTCCAAACATGTAACTGGTTCTTGATTTCCTGAGTTTGTTAAAGTTACCAAGTTGTCAAATGAGAGGATAATTTTGGGACCACGTTCTCAGAACAAAATACAGCAAATGCTGGCTGCTAGCCTGTTACTAGATTTCCTAATTCTTGCTATTTTTTGTTTATCAGTCTGACTTTATGGGTCATTTTTTTTTTTTCAAATAATTTATGAGCTGCGAGCTTCCTCTAATTATTAATTATGAAGTAAATCTTACCCAGTATGTAAAGTTTTTTTTTTTTTTTGAAGAATGCCATGAGTTAAATTAGCTGATGAGAGGAGCAATGGAGATTGAGGAAAAAATTAGTATCTCTCAAAGAGCTTTTAATGGTAAAGCATATAACACTTCTGCTCTGGTAATATTTAACAGCTGTTTATTTCAGTAATATTACTTTGTGATCATGTTCCTGAATCCTATGACTAGTGCAAGGTGAGCCAACTCAAAGCATCATGCAGAGCACATCTGATCTTTGAAATGGGTAAGAATTACTCTTCTCTATTCTGAATTGTTACGAAGAGACTTCAAAATACACGCCCAGAAAAGGAACAGATGTCTCATACCTTTTAATAACTTTCCTTCTGGATTATGTAATAATTTAGATTTCTTACATCCTGCCTGTTTCTCTTGGCAAGAAGAATCAAAAAGTAAATAGAGAAATCTTAATTCATGCCATTCCTCTGGTATTAATTGGTGATGAGCAGTCACTGGACCAGCAGCTGCGGTACCTTGCTGTTAGCCACAAACATTCATGCTCTGGGATCGAAGAGATATGCCCTAATCTGCAATTTTCAGATCTGTGCCAACTTGCTTTGTGACATGGATGGTCTGTAGCGCATAGACTTTGCAGGCAAGGAGAATGGTTTCTGTTGTGGTAGGCTAATACATTTTATTAAAGGACTGGATTTTCTTTGGTCTTTGTAGTCTTTTTTTGTTTGTTACATAGAATCTTGACACTAAGAAAATGAGTAGCTGCCTAGAAAGGTTAGGGGAGTTCATTGTTCACTCATAGTGATGCATGAATTTAGCAAAACCTCAGATCCGCTTCAAAAATGAGAGCAAACAATCAAAAATAAATGTATGTCCAAATCTCAGGCAGATTCGTAATTGCCATCGTGTCTAATTTGTTCAGCCAGAGTTTTGTTGTTGGAGTAACAAGAGAAATCGAAGCAAGTTGAAACTGGTTACTTTCATTCAAGATCTGATTTATAGTTTGACAAATCAATATTTATCTCTTGGTGTTGTGAAGATCGGTTCTATGAACTTTTCAACTGCTGCAGTGTCTGCTTCTTGAAGTTTATTTAGTGCACTATCCTGGATGCCAAGGAAGTAGAAATAGCTATTATCCCACACTATTCTGAAGGCATAAATTGAGAGCTTCACAACCTGCTGAGGCAGCAGTCTCCTTAACCTTGCTAAATGTTTGAGAAGGAAGTAGGAAATCTTATCAGTGTCATTTTGCAGAGAAATTGGAAGGTCAAAACCAACACAAATTGTGGGCCAGTTGGGAAATAAAAAAAAAAAAAAAAAAAGTTTCTAAAAGTTTCTGACAGCACAGGGGCTGTAGTGGGAATCCTTTAGAAGCGAAATCACTGCTTTGATTTCTGTTGCAGACTTGTAGAAATGTTTGATGCTGGAGCTTGACTTGTTTTGAGGTCTGAATGTGTTCAGTGCCATTAGCAGTGGGTTGCTCTGCATGGACTGTAGCACTTGTCACCTTGCTTGTCATACCAAGCCACATTCAAGTGGAGTCACCAGCTTAAAACTGAAATTTACGCCTTTCAACTGAAGGGGGCTTGTGACAGATACCTGGTTAAATATGGAAGAAGTGTATCGATATATGGCAAGGAGCTTCTTTATGTCTCTGTGTTGGAAAGTAGGACTATTTATGTGGGTGGCCTTTTGTTTTTCTTTTTTGTAATTCTTAAAGCATCTAAATATCTGTGCTGCGAGGACAGCTTGGATGCACAGAGGTCTGTGTTTGTACTTGAGCGAATTGTGCAGCTGGTTACTTTCAGGGGACTGTTTTATCTTCTGGGCTTAGGTACATGTATGTGATTTAACACAGTCCAAAATTTCTTGCAAGCTAAGGGCCAGCATCAGTAATGATTCTGTGATAACGGTTTTATCACGGTCTCATCAAAGTCACAACTCTGTTCACAGTGTACTTGGGAATTCAGATGGAAGAATTAACTGGGGACTGTAAGGAAGACCGTGTGCTGACAAATTAATGGCAGTACAGAGTAGTCTCTGTGTGAGGCCAAGTTTATTCAGATACAGCATGGGAGTGAAGCGTCTGTGTGATGGGCAGAACAAGTTGTTTTAAGTAAGGCATTTTTTGAGGGACAAGCTCCAAATATGCTTGAGACACAGGTTCTTTACGTTTTATTTAATGGTTGTCTGTACTGTATCTCTAAAGTGGCAACAAATCACGGTCACAAACATGATTTGTAGTAGATGAAGTGGTTTGTGTCTTATGTTCCACTAAAAACTGGCAGCAGGGGCAGACAATTTTACCTAAAGAGGTAAATTACGTGTTTTCTTAGCTCAGAGAGAGTAAGAGGTCACACCACGTACATTTTTTTGATTAACGTCCACTTTGGGGATAAAATTAATTTTTCATGCGTGTTTTGAGGAGGCAGAGTTGAAACTTTTAGCATTTTAATGTCATTGGGGGATTGTTTCAGCCTCTAGCTATGTTAAATGGGACTAATAATTTCAGCTAATCAGTGTCTAACAACTTCTGAAACATGGAAACTAGTTTAGGAGTGATGTGAAGAGAAGTTTTCCACATTAGTGGAATGTTAGGCAAATGCTAATGATCTTCGTACAGTTAGTTTCCACTGGTGTTTGGAGAGAGGGTCCCTTAAGGTCAGCACAAAAAAGTTACTGGTAATGAGTGCTACCCTAAAACAAATGGAGAGCTTGTGTACGCTTCTGAATTTCTGAGCAGGTATATGGATATTGTGAAATGTTAGCCTCTGAGTTTGTTTAAAAACTTTTTGTATCACATTTTTCTTTCGGAGAAGATAAAAGAAGGTAACTCTGCAGTCGGAAATAAATCTAGAAATAACTAGTGAAGTTACAGAACTTCAGAATGGTACTTAATTGAGTCTTATCAAAGTAGTTTTTATCCACCTTAGACAATGTTGACATCAAGAGGTCTTTGGACCTTCACATGGTAACATCATGGGTGAAACTTAAGAGATGGTAGCATTCATTTCCATCTGTAGCTCTTGCTGAGGGATGCTCACACTTGTTTCATAAATCTGCTGCTGCTGGGCAAACTTCTGCCTTAGTGTGAGCATGTGAATCCATTCTTTAATTTTTCCTACAAAGGATTATTTCATCTTTGGTTGTTACTCTTGGGGCTGATCTGTGGAAGAAAAAAAATATATATTCTTCAACAAATTATTTGCTAGAGAGCCAAGTGCTTCAAACAGAAAAAGGTGGAAGAGACCATATATTTTCTGTAATGTGGCTGCTCCCTTCTTTAGACTAATCTCTGGGTCTCCGAATGCATCTCATTAGTTGGGAAAGGGCCCTTCTATTTACAATTAACTTGTTTTGTGGATGAGATCAAACAGAAACATTCTTATTAGTTTCCTGTTAGATTGAATGCAGTGATAAAAGAATACTTTTCTTATTTTTGGAACAGGGTTCCAGATTTTGTGAGGGAGAAGCGTTTTGGGAACTGGCTTAAAGATGCACGTGATTGGGCTATATCTAGAAACCGGTACTGGGGAACGCCCATCCCATTGTGGGTCAGTGATGATTTTGAAGAGGTAAGAAACTGAAAGTTTTGGTTGACAGAAAAATCTCTGTATTATATGTATGCTTATATTGATGGACTGTTACATTTTTGGCTGCTGCAGTCGTAAGTCTTATTATATCTTAATGGTATGCGAGTATCTATAGTAGGTGATAAAAATATGCATGTGTTCATGCATTTCCACACACACACACATTTTCATTGATTTTGATTGAAAACTAAGCAATTTTTCTTGCTTTTTTTTTTAACAATAGAATTCATCTTTTCTTTCTGGGAAGTATTTTCAGTGTTCAGAAAGCTGATGGTGTAAGAAATGCAGTGAGAAAATGCAAAGGAAGAGATCTTTGCTCGGTCATTGCAATGTGTTTTTTGAAGTTCTGATACTTGGTTGCTTCAAGCCAAATGAATTGTTGAAGGCATAAAAACAAGTCCACCATAGCAGAACAGTGAAAATACACATTGGTAGTGCTAAAAATGTGAATGTGGTAGAATGTAAAAATGTGAATCTAGTAGAATGATGAGAGTATATAAGGCTAATGCTAGAAATGAATATTCACCGAGCAAGTGAGTAATCTGTAACAGTTCTGGTGATGACCATTTTCTTAGTGTCAAAATACCAAGCTTTAAAACTATTTCTCAGCATAAAATGTGGGGATTTTTTATTCCTACGTGGGTTAGACCAATGTGACGAGTCTTCCTCATGCTGGAAAGATGAAATGGTGATCCACGTCAGGATGTTCATGGAGGGTAAATACTGATGGCTTCATCCCGAATCTTTGTCTCCCTTGATTTGAACAAGCTTTACCTTTCATTTGAGACATGGAAGCTTGCCAACAGAAAAGCATATTCCAGAAGAGTATTGTCTTAAACTGCACTATTACTTAGATGTGTACCATAAAGCATTTTGTATTTCCACCTGACTGGAAATGTTGCTGGTAGGCAGGTAGATGGTGGGGAAGGGAAGAATTTACTCCTTGCACTTAAGATTTAAATATCTAAGAAAGCCTTGGCATTTGAATTGCATTTATGCTATGAGTGTGTTTGTAAATTGCTGGCAAACCAAGTACTTCTTTGTTCCATATAATGGTTAAAGTTTAATTTAAAGACTGACAGTTAGTGCCTAGAGGTTTTAAATAAATGTTACAATTGAAATACTTTACTCAGTATAACAGGGTTTATTTGTTTGTTTTAAGATAGAAGAAAGGCTTTTGGCTTTGTGCTAAAGTATTTCAGGAGTTTATTATACAGCTGAAAAAGATTGTGTAAAAGCTACATACCCCCACGCTTCCACTCCCTACCTCTAATAATACTACATTTGCTGTCCTCTTTCCTGTGTGTGCAGATTTTTTTGGCCTTGGTAAGTTTGTTTTTAATAACAATATAACATCTAGGTTGGAAGATGAAACTTTAACATGAAATTAATGGCAAATATTACTCAGCGCTTCATGTTCTTGAATAATGATAGAAACACCAACGTATCCAGTATTTTTATCTGCAGATCTTGCATACATTTCTGTCTACTCGAAAGACTGCATACCATTGTTCAATAGTTAAGAATGGCTTCTGGACCATGCTAAATTTCAAGTTTTGTTTTTTCTTTATATTCATTCTTCTTAGGTGTGTGAGGGTATAGCTTTGAAACTAAATGCTATCAGGGCTGATGTAAAAATCAAGATCTAAGTGACTTCTGTTCTCATGCAGAAATAATATTCACTCAAAATTTCCTCACTTGAGTTTTAATGCAGCCTAGTGCCATGTGAGATTGCTGAGCCTCCTCTTCATGTATTGCTCTCAGAAGAACACTTTGTCGCATGCAATTATGCTGTGCATATTAAATCTTGGAGAAGTAATAACAGTTCCTTATTTAATATACAGTAAGGTGAATTAATTGCTATTAAAGTGAATTTTATTACAAATCAATATCTGGTTTCCCACAGTTTTATTTTGGGTTTTTATCTTATTTTTATTTTAGCATAATTATTGGGTAGAGATACGTAATGGAATTTAGTTTTTGAAGCTTGTCTATTACCACGTTTTTGAAGACAGTTTTATTGTTTTAAGCCCTCAAATCTTAATGATTTTCTAAGTGTAGGAACACATCTCATTTAGAGTAGATAATAAAATTTTTCAACAATGCAATGAGCTTATAAAGTGGACATCAGTTAGTTTTATAGAACTTGCATACAAATCATTGTGTTAAATACTTAGTGGTGTTACAGAAGTTCTCTTGGATGGTTTCATTGCTTGTCACTACAAACCCTTGACTAGTTTTGGTGCATTGTAGATGTGGAGCGAGAGGACTCTGGCTGTGCTCTGCTGAAGTAGGAGGGAACTGGTCTGCTTCAGTCTGCTTGCAGGCTGCTTTGGGAACACCACTTGGAGCTGACCTTATCAGTCATGTATTTTAACTGATCACTATTCAGAAGGCTCTTTTTAAAAATCCCAGAATGTCTTGCTGGTGTACTGCTGCACTGCGTGGGCTTCTTTATTTGAGTGTTCCTCATTCTTTGATTATAGGTACTTCACAGCTCTGAAATGAGAAACCCACAAAGATTAACACTTTCCCTTAATAGGGACTGCAGAGCACAGGAACATTGAGGTCCATGAGTGTTGCAGGATGCCCGTAGTCTTCCTATTTACACGGATAATCCTAATTTACATAGATACAATGCTGATGAATGTTTCATTAGAAGTATTTAACCTTGACCTCTGATTTCACATTAGTAATGCTGAAACAGGGTCGAACAGCCTCCAGTCCCTGCCTACTTGTTTCAGTCTTTGCTGTCCTCTATTAAATGTTGATAAAGCTGTTTTTGTAGTTGATCTGGCTGAAAAATAAAACAGGAGGAAAAAGTGGCTCATTGGGAAAGGGATCTGGCTGCTAAAGCATTTGAACATTTGAAGAAAATTATCTGAAGCCATAGCATAAACCAATCTGCAAAAACAAGTGGGTGTAACCTAATGAAGAACTGGACTTGATTCCTATCTACTACTTGTGTTATTTTCTTGCCTTCAGGTACGCAGTGAGCTATGCTTGGGATGCTGGCTCTATCCTTCTGCCTTGGACAGAGGCAGCCTTCCTCAGTACGGTCTTATCTGTGTTCCTCTGATAGCTGTTGGCTTTTTAGATGTGGACTTGTGCTTATTCTACAAAAATATCCTTGCTCAGTAGAAGTCTGTGGTTGCACCAGATGCTCAGAAAAAAACCAAAACAACCCCTTTTCTGCCAGCAGTGCTGAACTAAGCACCTGCTGCCCACTCACTTGCTCCTATACAATTGTTTATGGGGCCACATGGTGAATGTGGAACTAATCAGGATTAAAAACGGTATGTTCATAAAGGTATATTTTTAATTGGAATCAATTCCCCAGTGTGGGTTGCTATGCAAACTGCAGATTTGACCGGTGCAATCATTGTAATGCTTCACTTCCCATACAGAAATAAAACAAGTGATGGCAAAATTACGTTTCAAAAGTAACAATAAAAGACTGATGAGTAATGCAGACCAGTAGTTGAATTAGACAGGGAAAATCAGGGTTGGAAAAACAAATTAGACTTTTTTTTTTCATCTCTGGAATTCATGACTGTTTGTAGGATTAAACACAGCAAACCCTTTTGGTCAGTCACAATTTCTGTGTGTGTACATATGTATATACTTAAGACTAGCTGTAGGAATTGAGCAGTACCCTGTCTACTTCTGTCCAAGAATAGCTTTGGAAGTTACATTATGTGAAAAATCTCCAGCCTTTTAGCTTCTTTACGTTGGTACATCTAACTCCTCCCTGTCAGATCTGTTTGTCTTTTCCATGGCTCATCTGAATTGGACTGATAGCATGTGAGATCAGACTTCCAAAATACAGACCAGGATTGCAGCTTGTGTTTCCTTAGATTAATGTAATAAAAACTAAGTGAAGCCTGTAGATTTTCTAATTAACTCCTTTGTTACCAGTGGCTCTTTTTCCCCTTTGAATAAGATGCTGTTAAGGTGAGCAATTCACTGTACCTGAGATACAAAATTTACACTCAACTATTTAGCTGCTTACCTTAGCTTCAGATGACAAAGGTGGGATCTGAAACTACTGTCTATGTAGAAGGCAAGATTGTGGATTTTTCAGAGGTAATGTTTTTATAGTTTGAAAAACAACAAATAAGCCCCCTCCTTTTTTGCTATCTGCCAGCACATTTGATCTTCCAAGTCTCCATTTGTTGTAACATGAATTGTATCAAACCCGGGCAGTGATTTCTAATCTCAAACGTTGTTTGCTGCTTTGTCAGTTTGAACAGGGGGACTTTGCACATTTTTTTTTAGGGTTTTCGGCTAGATCAGCTACTAGGAAGATACTGACCTACAAATATTCTGTCTAATGTTGCAGAGGGGGGGAAAAAAAAGTGCACAGATTACGGACTACGTTTCTTGTATCTCTTACAGGTGGTTTGTATTGGTTCAATGGCAGAATTGGAAGAGCTGTCAGGAGTGAAAGTCACTGATCTCCATCGAGAAAGGTCAGTCATGGAGACTGTTCATTGGTTGTTAAAAATAGTTGATCTGGTATAAGAAATGTTCATTCTTTACCCAAACCCTGGGAAATTGATATAGGGAAAATACAAAAGTAGTAAGAGGATTTAAGACTGAGAATTAACATGTGTACATTTTCCTTTCTTCTGTCTACCTCAACACTGTTAATACAAAATCTCTAAAGTAGCTTTAAGTTGTAAAAGTTGTCAAAGGAAAGGTTACGTTTGGAAAACTCATTAAAACTTAAACCAAAACTCCTATCGTACCTATGCGCGAACATAATGTAAACTTCTTTGTGCTGATTTTTGTTTTTGTTTAGATGTCATCAATCTTTTTCTTTCCCACAGTATTGATCATCTGACAATCCCTTCACGCTGTGGAAAAGGCGTATTGCACCGGGTCCCTGAAGTTTTTGATTGCTGGTTTGAGAGCGGCAGTATGCCTTATGCACAAGTGCATTATCCATTTGAAAACAAAAAAGAACTTGAGGACTCTTTCCCTGCTGACTTCATTGCTGAAGGCATTGACCAAACACGAGGATGGTAATTTTGTGTCATACTTGTAATGTTATTGCTCAGCATCTGGCAAATTATTGTGTCTGAATGATCCTTGAATGTTGTATAGCTATGTTTTGATTAGAAAAGAGGCATAAAAGAAGATAAAAGTAACAGTGTGCAAACAAGAAGGTCAGAAACAGTTTTTCTCCTTGCTATGCTTTATAAAGATAAAAGGGCATTGTTTGCAATTTAGACATGCACACAAAAAAATTAAAACAACTAAAAATCTACAACATATAAACATCCTTAAAATACACAAGGGAGCTACTGAATTGTGAAAGTTCAACAGAACTAAACATGGTTTGGGATTTTTATGTGGATAAAAGATCTGTTAAAGGTAGCTATGATTTCAGTAAATACAGTAGCAATATTCAAGTATTTTGGGGTTCAGGATTTATTCTGTAGCTGTTTGAGATTGGGATGTAACAGTGGATTAGTACGTCACATACTTACTGCAGCGTTGCTTTTTGTGCTATCTTTAAGCACATGGGGGAGAGATGGTGGATGGAAAGCATTAAAGAATGCATTTGTAATTTTTACAGAAGTTGGCATTTTTATAGTATAATACTAAGGTAAAGTTGAGGCCATTGCAACATCCAGATGTACTAAACTGTCACTATCCCAGTTTAGATAGATCTCTTTTCTAAATAGTAAACGTAACTGGATTTCAGTTCACTGATGTTGACCTGTCTGCAAGTTGCTGTTGGAAGCAGCAGCATTTTTTTCCTTTCCAAAAAGAGGAAAGGTTTAACCAAATCACCATACCAATTTAGCTGAAAAGTTCAAACAGATGATAATGCCATTTGGGACTGTGCAATTATGTTTATGAAGCACATAACCCACTGTGCCTCAGTTTGAGCCCTCACACTTGGCTTGTGTACTGTGGGCAATGTGCAGATGAAGACATCCATATTATAATCTGGAGTAGATAGCTTTTTGGATTTGACATAAGCATAAGAATTACTATAAATCCTCATCATACCTAAGCCCATCTCATCTCGTTCTTTGGAATATCAAAATATGTGAACACCTATGTTGATGCTCATATCTTTCCCTACAGTGTTTGTATATGCTAATAAGCCAGTGCTTTGATAATAGCAAGCATTTTGGTGATTTGCAGAAGAGCACTTTTCTTTTGTGAAAGAAAAAGATAAATTCTTATTTGAAACCTTCTGTATGAAGGGATAAAATTGAGAACAAAGATTGGGTTGTGTCAGATCAGAGACGGCAAGTGAGAACGGTGAAGTGAGAACTGACACACAGTGAAGAGCGCGGGTGATGGGAGGTCTGGTGGCTTCTGTTTGGTGCAACAGAGAAGGTAACATGAATAGAGACAAGGGTAAAATGAATGTGACCAAGGTGATGAGCTAAGAGTGATATTTTTCATAACTGTGTGGATATGAGAAGGAGCTGAATTATATTTAAGGCCAGAGGAAAAAATCTGAGAGTAGTTAGTTAACAAGGCTCTAGTCTTGACCAACTGAGAGGAAAAGCTCTCTGATTTATTTATTTTTTGTAGGTGGATACCACAAGATTTGTAGTTATAGTGAGAATGTGATGGCCTACAGGGAATTCACAACTGGAGGTTATTGGCGTGCTTTACAGCATTATGAATTTAACCGTGGTGTTCAAGAAAGGAGAAAACAGAGGGAATGCTTTCTCCTTTCTGTGGGGAGACAAGAAAGGGAAAGGAAAAGCAAAGAAGTGAACCTCTATCTTTGTGCTGTTTGTTTTTTATAATATTGTTTTGGCTGATGGCTGTATATCTGCAAGGACATAAGCAGCCTGAGATATGAATGAAGCAGCAGAGAGGTCTAGGGAGCTGTCAGAATCAAGTGTGTCTGTGACAAAGTTATTTCAAATATAAGATGTGTGACGAGACACTCCTTAAAATGTTCATAACGAGGTGAGTTTTCTGAAGGATAATCTGCGAAGATTACGTGCCATTCTTCTTATTTTGTGTGGCTCACAGGACACTCTTGGAATTGTTCACTAGGTTACCTCATTGCTGGGGGTCATCTGGTTTGACAATGTGAATAACATAAAATTTGTCAGAAGTTCTCGGTGATATGCTCTCTCAGCACCAACAGCACATCTGTCTAAATTTCATAATGCAAACAATTGAATTCTCTTCTAGTTGGTTCAATGCTATTCTTTTTAGTTGAAAACACACCTGTTGTAACTATATGCAAATTTATGACTTATCAGAAACTGATGGGAATTTGCCAGTAAGGTATTTTTAGATACTAAAGTATTGCTATGGTAGTAATGACCTGTCAGTCATACAGGCTTGGGGTATCGGTCATCTGAAGAAGCGCTCAGGTATTTATGTTTAAGGTTTTATTAAAGAAGGCTAGAAATGAAGGACGAGGGTGCTTCCAAGTGCATGTGTTTGTGTGCAGGTAGAGTGTTTCTTAAAATTCATGGAATTACAGTGCAGTTTAACAAAGAGAATTTCTATCTTGCCATGTGAATTTAGATTGTTTTTTTTTTTTGTGAGTTAAAAGCCCCTCTGAGGCATAAGCACCAGGGATGTCATGCAGGCCGCTGAATATCTGCAGTACCGCACACAGCGGCCTGTACAGAGTTGGGGACCCACAAGTGTCAGCAATGCATTCCCCCATGTAGCTTTTGATGAAAACTCTTTTGGAAAATGCAGGCAAACCTTCTTTCCACTAAATCTTGTTGCAAATACATAGTTGGGAGGTATAGCAGTCTGTGCCTTGTTCTGAATCAATTAGCTTTCATGTAATCGTGTGCTGTTTTAAGGTTGCTAAGCAGTTGTCAGTGCAATAGTCATTTTTAACTGAGAAAGCTGTGGCCCATCCTCCAGTTATTTTCATGAAATGCTACCATTATTTTCACAGCCCTGCTATTGGTTAGTATTACAATTTTTCTGTCCTCTTAGACTGGTAGATCACACCTGAACAAACAGTATGATATGCCACAGAGGAAAAGAGTCTACTTAAAATAAGATCCTCTTCTGAGTCATTGTCGTATGAATGTTTCACATACTTGAAGTTTGCTAGAATAAAACAGTGTAATTAGAATTTTAGTAGTAACGAAGTGTGTGCAGATTTCAGCTTAGCAGCATTAGAAGGTCACATTTACATTGTGTCGTTCCAGGTTCTACACTTTGCTGGTGCTGTCCACTGCTCTTTTTGGAAGGCCTCCTTTCAAGAATGTAATTGTAAATGGCCTAGTTCTTGCCAGGTTGGTGTGCATCAGTAATTTCTTGAACCAATTTTTATTTAAAGAATATTTCACTAAAGTCCCTGTGAAGTTAATTCAGAAATTAAATCATGAATGGACTTTGTGAGGTTTATACACCCCAGCTGTGTTGCACTTGCTTCTTGCCAGCAGGATTAGTCCTTCTTAGAGAGAGCAAATGGGTAACAAGTCAGAATAGGAAATACTATGCATCATTTGTGCAGGGTAAAGGAAATCACAAATGTAGATGTAATTTTAAATAATTATATTTCATGCCCTGTACTTAACATGCAAGTTTGCTAGTGGGTGGGAGGGATTGATTCAAACCAAGTGTTTCACCCAGTTTCTCTAGGGAAGATGGATTTACTGCTTGGATTTGTAACTTGTGAGCCTCTTGCTTGCTTGTTTTTTCAGATGCTGTCATGGGTTCAGCAGTCAGACTGAAATGATATGCTAGTTTATTATTGTCTTTACTACTGTGAATGTAATAGGGCAGAATAAATTAAGCTGGATTTTTGCCCATTTATTACAAGAATTTTGGGAATTTACTCCTGCATTCTGATATTTTCTAGTGATGGCCAAAAAATGAGCAAAAGGAAGAAGAATTATCCTGATCCAATGGTTATTGTAAATAGTTATGGAGCTGATGCACTAAGGTAGGTTTTCTTAAAAATTCTTGTAGAATCTGATGTTAGTTGTCTGTTCGTAGTAGACATGTACCAGGAGGGCTGCATATGGGTTTTTGACAATTATCAGTAGCAATAAAGTTAATTTTGGAAAACTCCAGACCTGTATGGCTGCCAGTAGCTGAGTGGATGACCCAAAGAACTGGCAGTAGTTAAAGTGCCTGGACACTAATACTATTGGCTTATCTCCCTCAAGGCTGGTATAGACCAAAGTTGATGAGCTGAATGGAGGCCTCTTGTCTGAAAATGCCTCTGGATTGTATAAGATTCCACTCAGGCTGGCACGTCTGCAATTTCTGCTAATTGTTGAGTTGATCCAGTGAAAAATGAATAAAATCTTTGAATCAGTACTGTCAGTTTTCTGCTAAATAGTTAGGGAACAATTACTGTATAATACACATAAATTTGTTTGCTGCTTATATTATTAATTTTCTAAAGAGAAAGTTCCTTTTTTAATGATAAAAGTACACAGTATATACTTGCAGTAGTGAAACAAGAAAAACAGAACTGGAACAACCTACTGTGTGTATATATATAAACTGTCCAGGTCAGTGATTAAACACACAGTTCAAGTGTTTCATTAAAATTATACAAACATATAAACATAATTATGCAGTCACCTGGTACTTGGCTGGATGCACCAGCTAGAACATAAAGTGGTACCTTGAGTTAAAGGCATAATAAAGACATGTTAATAACTGAGTACACTACTTATACATTTCTCAAGAGCTGTGTAATTCTTTCTGTATATAAGAAAACCTTACACTGCTGCACATGCTTCATTATATTCTACAACCATATGTGGTAATGATTGGTCTGAAAAAAAGCTTAGTGTGCTGGGATTTTTTCTTTGAGAAAGATAGTTGCTGCTGTAATCTAGATGATTTAAAAAAAAAAAAAAAAGCAGGTATGAATTTCTTTATTTTTTTTCAAGCTTTAGCAATTTAAAGACCAAGTAAATTATCTTTGTATATATGCTTACAATGGAGGGCTGGATGGATTTCTTAAATTTTATCAGAATTGTTCTTTATAAAAAGTCAAGGTGTATTTAGCAGAATGTCAGTGAATCTGTAGCTGAAACAATGAGTGAAAAGGCTTGGAGTTGTTCTTGCCAGAGATTTTAAATCATGAGTGATGTTTCAGTTGAAAAAAAATTTGCTTTTTAAAAAATCTTAAACTCCAGAAGTTACACTTCCATTATTCATGTTTTTTGATTTCTAAAAAGCTAATTCATTTTTCTGCCTGTATACTCTTTCTTTAATGTCACATTTATTTATACATACACCCACACAGAGAGTAAAAAGCATTACAGACTGGGCTCATTTATGGAAGGAGCTCCGTGATTCAGTTGTCTGTGCCTATTCACTGAAGTGCTTGATGTGTTCTGTTTATAGAAAAAGCTACAATTGAGTTTTTTCCTTGGCACTGCTTCCCTGCAGAGTTACTTTAGCTTTTGCAGAATGTGTGTGTGTGTATGTATTATATACATGTCTGTATATACCCATGTGTATGTATATATATACATATAAAGAATACATATATGCTTTAGGTACAGCGTTGAGGTATTCTCAGCAGTAACGTGATAAAGAAATTAGCAGAAAATATTCATGTAAGCTGTTTAAATGAGTATGGAATTGAATGGTAAGGGCAAACAAGAAATAGGTTGATTGCACAGTAAATTTAACAACCCAATTTCAGATTTCCTGAAGCTTGAATCCTGTGTGAAATCTGTAAGAATTGCCAAAACCAGTTATTTTGGTATTCGTGAGAGCTGTGACTCAGATTGGATAGGTGTTAAAGTTGAATTATGTCAAGAAAGAAAAAAGTTGCTTGTCATACTGCTTATAGGCCCTTTGCTTTCTTGTATTCCAAGATAAGCATTGCTTTTACGTTACTCTGCCCTTTCTGTCTGTTCTTAAAATGCAGAACATTTAAAATGCAGAACAGGTAACATAATGCAACAGACTACTGCTTTAGAGAGATGAAAAGGAAGTTACTCTATTATTTCTCATACATTATTATAACAGCCTGATAATTCTGGCATGATCTGAGGAAGGTTTTCTTTTCTGGCCAGTGGATGTAACTAAACTTTCTGGTCACTGGTCACTTCCTGGCCACTAGGTGTAACTGAGTTGTTAGAAATCCTCCTTCATCAGGTGTCTCATTTCTCTTTCCATATGATAATTGGCATATCCTTATATTAGAATAATTTAATATTCTTTAAACATTCATGTGTTGTAAGGCAGTGTAGGTCTGCTGTATTAAAACAAACAAAAAGCTAAAACCAGCTGTGACCTTGGAGAGCTCTATTTTCTTTAGTTTCTTGTTGTAAAAGCTATCCTAGGACTTGTGACAGTCAGATTCTGCAGAGAGTGCTGCTGAGGTGGTTGCAAAGGTGCAATTTAATGGATGCTTTGTAGTTTTGATTAATTTGCATCATAGCCTCTTGAGGAAGAAAACAGTGGAGGTAATTTGTGGTGGTCATTATTTTAGGCAAGTCCCTAACTGCTAAAAGACCTGGGCTATGGATAGCCTTGTGCCAGACTAGCTCTCGTATTTGGCTTAAGTTATTTTTTACTTCTGAAATAAACAAGTAGAGTGCACGTATGCAAATAATTGTGATAGGTGGTTTGATTTAAACAGATATATTTGTAAATTCTGGTTTCATTTAAGTGCTTACTAGTTCATTGTCATGCCTAATTATTCTGTGTTTTTGTAAATCCATAATCTGAATTCAGCTATCATGTTTAAAAATGCTTGGTTTTGTTTTTTTCTCATTTGTGTTTTTTTAATACAGTTCTGTAAAAGCCAGTTTCTGTGCTGCTGATATTCATGCATTACCATCTTGATTTTTATGCAGGAAATCCTCTCCTAAAGAATTTATGATCTGCTATTCTTGAGTTTGCTGTGTCAGACCACATTAAGATTTTAAAGCCTCCTAAAGGAAGTGTTTGTAAAGATATATTAGATTAGAATCATGATTTTTAAAGTTGATAAAGCATGAGGAAATGAGTTAATAAATTCATTTTTATTGGGAAGTGCCAAAGTCTCCAAGAGTTGTTTCATTTGTTTTTCATACTTGGAAAGTTAAATGAAGCATATTTAAATTAAGTTCTTATGGAAGTTTTGTGTTACCTGAGAAAGACCTGGCTTCCTTTTGAGGTAACGAGATAGATAACAATTTGTAAATGGTGAATTTGTGTAGAGAATAAAATGCATATGGATAAAGATAATTTTTTTTGCAAAATGATCAAGGAAGCCAGGGGAATGTCTTGTCTCTGATGTGAGAGGAGCTGTTAGCTTAAGCAAGACTGTCTTGAGAAGTCTTACTGGACAGGGTGGATTTCAGGTGTAGATGAACATCCTTGGCTGCAGATGCCCATGGTTCTGTAAGGAGCTGCTTCTTATAGTGTGATATGAATCCTCTGCTTTGCTCTTTCCAAGCTACTTCTAGAGCTGAGGCATATTTGTATTTGTAGGAGGTACGTCCTTTCTCCTCTTCTTGGGCTGACTTTCTGACAACATCAATTTCAGCTTTTCCTTTTTTACAGATTTCTCTTTCTTGCCTTGTTCAAGCCCTTGTGATGAGCCTGAACCTTTTTCTAATCGGTGGGAATAAGTAGATTGTGTAGAAAGTGCTGTGTCATTGTTAAGAAGTTAAAAATATATGGGTGCCATTATAAAGATGAACATTAATTCTGTGCATCCAGTGCTAGTTTGTATATTGTGATAGCATCTGAGTACCTGTTGTGACTTCAATTAACTTTTAGATTAAAAAAGAAAATTTAAATTCTGAATCAAATTCAGTATGCGTTGTGATAGAAGTAATCCCATGACACTAGGAAGTGAATTATCATATGCTCAATATGTAACATGCTTACAATGCTGTCCTTTTTAGGGTTCTTAGTGTGAGACTGTTCCTTTGGGTATTTTTCCATTGCTATGCAGCTCTCAGAATTCACTGTGTGCTTAAGTGCATTTCTATTACTATATTCAGTTTTAAGCTTTTAAGTATTGTGTTCTTATTTTTCAGGTTATACCTTATCAATTCTCCTGTGGTAAGGGCAGAAAATTTGCGATTTAAGGAGGAAGGAGTAAGGGATATACTGAAGGATGTCTTCCTGCCCTGGTACAACGCATACCGTTTTCTTGTTCAGAATGTTCAGATCCTGGAACATAAGGTACAGATCTCTTGAGTCTGGAAATGCCAAGGGGAAAAATTTTTGTGTTTTGTCCACCATTACTGAGAATTAGTATCAGAGAGAGATTTAGGTTGGCAGGGACCTCGGGAGGTCACCTGATCTTGACCTTCTTGTTCAAAGTAAGGCTGACTTCAAAGGTGGGTCAGGTTGTGTATGCTTGCTGTAAATTTCTGTATTTGCTGTTGGTATCCTATTTTATTAAGCTAATCACTTATGCATCTTTCTCTTCTTGACCAAGCTTATTACATAGAAAGCAGGACTGAAATGTAGGGTACCATCAAGGCATAAAAGCTAACGTTTCTCAGAGGAGAAACTCATGCTCTTTTTTAGGTAAATACTCTATTTTAGGTAAATGTGATGCTGTTGCATTTACACTCCTGAAATTGGAGAATAAGATAGGGGCTTTCCAGTTCATGGGTTTCTAAGTAAATAGCTCTGCTAGTCATGTTTCTGGGAACGCCAGTAAAAAGCGAAGTACCACAAGTGCTTGAGGGAATTCTTCTGAAAAGTCCGTATCAAGTCTTGATGGTTTTCTAGGGACTGTCTTATCAGGGTTTCTTCTCGTAGCTTGAAGGAACTAAGTGTCACTAATGCTGCTTTAAGTGCTGATGCATTTTCTTTGCTGTTATCCCAAATTGTGTAGTCAGGTATGGCTACATGTGAGGAAGGAGTGCTGCAAGTTTCTCTGTGCTGAGAACATTACCCTAATAACACACAGATTTAAAACAGAACTGCAAACAAATACTGATTTAGTTCAAGAAATTGTCACAGCAGCCACTGCTGAAAATGCATCTCTTCATGTACTGTAACTTAAATATTTTTATGCAGATTCATAATTAAACTCGGGAATACTTGATGTGGAATGCATTAGCCACAGCAGTAAGATTGTCTTGTGTAACGTGACAGTTAATTATTTTTAAAAATTAAATTTAAATGTTACTTAGAAAAAAATGAAGAAATGGAAAGAAAGGTAAATCATTTGCAATAATGCTTTAGACTTGCAGATTACATTTGAAGTGTGCTAAAAAAAAAAAAAAAAAAAAAGCTATATGAGTGACACAAATTTCTACACTTGCAGAATGAAAGCAAGATTAAAGTTTCCTGCAGCAATACGTCATTTGAATTGAAGATTTTGCATGTATGCTGTATAGGTTCTGTTGAAACTAATTATAATCTTTCAGCGAAGATTAATGATGGAAAGCTACCACTTGCCAGTGCAGACTTCTATGGGAGTGGAAACTAAGCAAAAAAAAAGTTCAAACCTTGTATTACACATGAAATTACAGTAGAAGTTTAATCACTTCGGAGAACTGCCATTTGAAGCAATAAAGGCAGCTGACTTCAGTAAATAATACAGTAAATAGCTGACTTAAATGGTTTTATCTTTTTAACAGCCCCTTTTGGGAAGAAAGTCTAGTAACTTCAGAGCCTAATACTTAATGAATCTCTTCTCAGGATCCCTAGACATCATTCCTCAGACAAACGTGTGTTGCCCAAAAATATATTTCAGTTTTTCTCTTTAACCTGTGAGTTATCTTGTGTGCTTTGCAGCTTTTTGCTGCGATCCTGTTAAATCTTGCAAGATCAGCCAAATGGAGGGTGGAAGACCCCAGTGGAAAATCCAGGTGCTTAAGCAGATAGTTTTGGTGATTCAGGAGATGTATTTTTCCTTTATAAATATTAAAACCGTCACTGTGTACCATATTAGGCAAAACAGTGGGCTATTGGAGGTGCTACTGCTTAAATTAGCTTTCATGCTCAGGCTTTAAAAACTTTTTCATTATGTTCTGCCTACTGCAAGAGAAATTATAATTTCAGTCTTATAATTTGATGCTTACTGCAGTTACCGAGTAATTATAGTTGGTTTGATGCCTGCTGACCTCACACTGATTGCTGCACTTTTGGGTGTGCAGATGCCTTTTTTTTTTTTTTTTAATCCTAAAAAATGTAAGCATCCATTTACACAGTATGAAGGATAGCTATTGGGTCAAATAATCTAAACAGATCTTTTCATCTGGATTTCAAGGGAGGGCAAAGTCCAGAAACTTGAAAAAAAACAGATATTAAATACTGATGGTAGATCTAAATAAAATAATAAAAATAAATATATATATATATATGTGCGTGTGTGTGTGTAATATATATATATTAAAAAAAAAATAAAAATCCTCCCCCACCCCATTTTCTGCTAGTTTTAAGAACATCCATGTGCAGACGAGTCAGACTGTTGACACAGCACAGACGATTGTGCTTTCTTGTGATATTGCTTACAATGCCCTGCAGAATCAGTCAAGTGTTATGAAATTTCTCAGATGGGTGCAAACATCACTATTCTGTCTAGCATCAGAACATGCTATTTACATTTAGATGCCTAAAAGTCTTCCTGGTTTTTGTTTGTTTTTCAGTGGGGGCTTTTGCTCTCGTATTTGTTTAACCTGCTGAAATTGCCACATGATTTTAAAACTCTATGCTTGAAATGCCATTTCCCTGAATACAACTTACCTTCTTAGTCGTTACGTTTCTTGTAAATGCTTTGGATCCTCCTGGATGAAAGAGTTCTGTAAATTCAAGACTCCTACCCTGTATCTGGAAGCTATGATTTACAGGGCAAGTGGGGAAGGGACTACTGCATACCAGTGTGTGCAGTACTGCTTTCTGGCCCTTTATGCACATAACAGGCCTCCTTTGCAGTTGAAAGTGTTGTGGTGAAATCAGGAGCAGTGGAAGCTGCATTTTTCTTTGGCCATTTCTCTTGCATATGTTTCCGGAATTTGTGTTCCCTCTTAGGAAACCGGCGTAACACAGAGTGAAAGTGACAAAATACTTCTGTCTGAAAGGTGTCTCGATATAGAGATTGGAATATATACCCTTATGACTTGAAAATGTGTTTTGTGTTTTTATGTTGATGATAGGAGGAGGGAAGAGAATTCCTTTACAATGAGAACACAGTTAAGGAGAGCAATAACATCATGGATAAATGGATTCTTTCTTTCACCCAATCACTCATACAGTTCTTCAAAGCTGAAATGGCAGGTATGCACATGTTGGGGGGGGGGGTGTACGTATGTTCAATTTTTGATTAGAGAACTAACCATTTCATCCATAGACTTCCACAGTTCACTTGAGACTTACAGTTCAGATAAAAGGAAGGAAATCTTTAACCAGTTACAGTAATGCATAGAATAGTGTCTTTATAGGTACGAATGCAGATTTTGCTGTAGTTGCTTGTGAGATGTTGAAAAGTGATGATGCTTTTCTACCATAGCTAATCCTGTCAGTTTGGTGATGTGGCTTCCTGCTGTACCATCTTCTGCAGTGCTTGGAGTAATGAATAATACTGTTACAGTAGCTGAAAGATGACAGTGAAAAGGATTCCAAACAGAATTTAGGGAAGCTATAAATAAATAAATTTTAAATACAATGGGCAGTGATCAAACCAGCTAAATACAAAATTTTGGAGTGATACAGGGACATGGGGACAAGCTTTTCCTTACTTTATTCCATGGAGAGGGTTTCTTCGTAATCATACTGGGAATCCGCACAAAAGGACAGAATACTGCCAATTTACTATGTAGCTTTATAAAGAAGCTCTTACTGTTTTTCTCCACGTATATGTTGTCTTTTTCATCATCCTGTACCTTGTAATCATTTCATATTATATTAAGACAACGTAAATTGCAATGAGAAGATGTAGAAGCCCTTGAACTAGTTAGCATGATCCAGCAAGCCTACAAACCTGCAGATGAAGTCATGATGGGGATCTGAATAGATTTTAGTGCCTTTAAGGGCACCAGTCACCTCAATACTGGAAAGAAGATGGCTTTTGCTATTGTAGTCCCTGCTTATGAATCAACAAACAGCCCCCCCATGCCAGTGATCTTAAGTTGCCATTGGAAGAAGTTTTAGAAACCTTCCAACAGGTGTGCTTTGGCTTGGGGAAAAGAGGTATTACTGGAATAACAGATAATGTCAAGCTGGAGTTCACAGGGATATAGGACAGTCCTTTTCTGCATCACTCATCTCTTGTGCTTTCCCCCCCCCCCCGCCCTCAGACTGGTATGTTCATTCTCAGCAGGACAAGTAAGATGTGTTTATTTTGCTACAGTAGGTAAAGCATGTTATTTCGGTAATGAAGTTCAGGCGAGGTCATCTGAAACATCTCATTAAAGGAAGAAAGGAATCCTCAAGCTACCTAAGACAGAGTTATGATAAAAGCACTCTGTTGTCAAAAACGTGTCTTTTTCCCAGGAGTTTTGTCCTTGATGTTTGATGGTATTTGTTGAATTTCATCTATTACTAGAGAAATACACAGGGTCTATCAGAGTTTACATGCTCTGTGTTAAGAGGAAAATATTTTGAGGGACTAAATGATCTTCAGAGGTCCCCTTCCAACCTCAACCATTTTGTGATTCTGTGAAAGTGGAAAATTGATTTGTAAATGTGTACATGGGATCTTGGATTAGTATGGAGTTTGAACAGAAATAGTGTTTGTTGGAAGATGATAGTGGGGCAGAACTTCAATTGTGCTGTGGGTTTCTAAGAGGAAGAGGAAGCTAATGAAAAGGGATGTGTCAGCTGCCATCTTTACAAAGCAAGAAGATCATTCAGAGAAACTTCCTGTTGGAAAATGTAAATGTAAAGAATTCCAAGATTGTAATATTGATATTAAATGCTATTGACTTTTGTGTTAGAAGAAGATATTATGATGCGTTCATCAATGACATGATGACATCAATGACAATGACATGATTGATATATCCCATTTGGAAATGAGTAATAAACATGGTTTTTCAATTTATTTTTCTGCATAAACTCTGAATTCAGTCAGATGGATATTAATGATGTGCAGTAAATGAGTGTACTGTGACATGGTGCTCTGTTGTACTAATATTTAAAATAAATCACGTTTTGATTTTTTTTTTTTTAAGATTTGCTACTTCAAATGACTTGAATCAGGAAAAATGTTGTTTTCAGAAAGAGGCAAGGAAAGGTCATAATTGTGGCTGATAACCTCAAACCCTGAGTAAAGGCGATAAATACACTACACAATCTTCATTTTAGAAGCTGATTCCAAAAATAATTAACATATGAGTGCATAAGCTGTTGTAGACATGACAAGATGGCAGCAGAAGTCAATGGTGGCATTTGCCAGCTAATGCTGTGCAGCTCTGTAACCTCCGAGATGTGTGTAGCAACTTGAATGCCACATCTAAAATGCAGCAGAAGCAGTGGTGCTGAGGTGCTCTTCGGGTGCTATAGTTGTGTTATAGTTCAGGGAAGTGGCCCAGGTTGTGCCATAACGTGCTGTTTGTGCACCTCTCTGTATGACCATGTATACAAGCGTGCTTGCTTGAGCCTCTAAATGGCAGGGAGACATCATGGGGGGGGAAACTTTGCAATTAAGCTTGGCTTCTGCTACTCATTAAAGTGTAATTTATAGCGGAGCTATATTTTACACCACTCTCATGCCCCTACAAAGATGTTTCCATGAAGTGGAACTTAATTAATTCTGCCCCGATTTCTACTAGTAGCCTGAACATCAGCGTACCTCAGCACCCTCCAGCTTCGGTGTAGTGTAGAGACCCTAGAAAGACTTCAGGAAGGTGTATATAATAAAACCTCCATAGCTGTGGTTCAGGGAGAGCTTAAAAACTCCCCTAACGTATGCATTTAAGGACAGTGAGCCAGCTGACATGATGCTGCTTTCTGGCACCTGCTAGTTGTGAAAAGTTGTCAAAACTGAGCTGTGTTTAGGCCACACGCCTCAACACGTGCCTGTATGTGAGGAGCTTTTTGGCCATTGCTTGTGACCCCTTCTAATCGGTGCTCAAAATGGAGGTGTGGAAACACCTCTCTTTAGGATTGCTGGAAGTCAGTGTGCACCAGTCAACTCCTCAGCAGCAGACAGGGTAGCTGGCTAGCATCAGGGTGATGAGAACTAGCTTAGCCAAATGAAATACATGCTATCGAGTAGTTGTGCTGTCTATTTTCTCCCCTGAACCCCAGCTTTATTATGGAAACCTCGGTGGCTTGGATGCTTGAGCTTTTAAGTAGGGCAAGTGGTAACATACATGTAATGGAAAGATGATATGGAAAGTAATAGAGCAAGCAGCCCTTTGTGTTTTTTGGGGGCAAAAATCTGTATTTCTGAACATTAAGCCTTATCATACTTCTTGCACTATTTAATCGTTTCCTGTGTCGGGCGCTTCTTGCACAGAACAGCCTATCTCCTGGTGATTGAAATGGAAAGGAACGTGTGCGTGCCTGCATGTGCTTCCCTGCACCTGCGTGCATCCTTCCTGAAAAAGTGACATTTCACAACTTGATTCATAGGATTACAGTTATAAAGAGGGGAGAAATGCATGCTTCCAAGCTAACTTGAACGTTGTGTTAAATGTATACTATTCCTTAATGTTTTTTTAGTGTGTGTGTGCTTTATTTTGTTTATGAACCAGTCTTCTAACTAGATGATTCATAGCTGTTCAAGAACTGGGTATTTCTCAGGAACACAAATTCCCACAGAAATGTCTCCCCCTCCCCATGGCATGAATCTTCTGAGGGTTTCCTTTTTAGGTTTAAATACAAGTACTCAGCCTTTAAAGCCATTTCTATTTTAGAAAATGCAATGAAAAGCATAATGAAGCTTGTAAAGTAAAGATAAATTTTATTCAGCAGTTGCTTGATTAATGGAACTGATTCAAAATTGACATGAAAAAGTTCCTTAATTAAAAAAAAAAAAAAAAAAGCTGTACATGAGTTTTACTTTAGGAAGCTAAGTCATAGTTAAGCTTTCAGTTGTTCACGATATTTTTTGAAAATTTTCCCTGTTGCATCATGATGTTCATGATGACCTTGTTTTTTGTTCTGGCAGTTCTCCATGCTTTTAAGCTATGCTGAACTTGGAAAATACAACTTCATACCTCGTCAGGCTTGCTGTTACTGTGCTTTCTGTCTGCTGAAAAAAAGCAAATAATTCAGGGAAAATTAATTAAAATGGGTGTCTCATTTTAAATCTGACAAAAAAAATATCTTGGCAATAATTTATAATAAAATTCTATTGTATGATTCTGCAATAATTTCCGGTGAACTTCTTGTAACTTGGCTGTATTTATAGCATGTACAAATACAGGATTTGCCAAATCCTTCATGATTAATAGTCTTTTATCCACTGTCCTCTTTACAAGTCAGATAAAAACATAAGGCTTCTGTCATGCATGTTTGTGTAGGATGAGAAGAGTAATTTGGCGGTAGATGTTTGTCTTGTAGCATGAAACTTGATGACGTGTATTTCCTTAATGTGGTTTTAACATTTAACATAACAGTATGTCTAATCAACTTTTTAACCTTGCTAAAATTCTAACCTTTTTAACCTTCTGCTAAAATTTTATGCTCAACACTAGAGCTGCTACTGATAATATGTTTCTTTAAGATAAAAGATAGATGTAGAGGGCAAATGTTACTTACAGTAAATGTTTTCTTTCTAGCTTACAGGCTGTATACCGTAGTCCCTCGATTAGTGAAGTTTGTAGATATTCTGACCAACTGGTATGTTAGAATGAATCGCAGAAGACTAAAGGTATGTATCTACCTCTGTGGTCTTGTAACATAAATTAAATCCAAGTCTGCATTAACTTAATACATAGCAGCTTCATGGTATTAAGCAGCAATCTATCTGCTGTCTTCCGAATATGATCAAGTTTGTACCTGAAAGTGGAAGATGAGAAATTAAAATGTTTTTTTTTTCCTTCTTGATTTATGAGGAAAGCCAATTAACCAACAGAATGCACTGTAACTCAGTTTCACTTGCTGGATGAGATTTTGAGCAAAATGAATGCAGTTTGGAAAACCCATTTATTGCATTAACATAGGAAATCTTGAGAATTTACAGAAACTCATTTAGGATTTACTGAAATCAGTTCAGTGATGCTAAAATGGTACTGGTTTGTTTCTCCTTCATTGTTTCTAATCTTGGTTAATGCTTTGAATAGGGTGAGAATGGGACCGAAGACTGCATTAGGGCCCTGGAAACCTTGTTCAGTGTTTTGTACTCCATGTGCAGACTTATGGTAAGGGAATTACATAACTAACTGACTTTTATTAACATAGTTTATCTAAAAGCATGCATCTTGGTTTCTAAGTTGACTGTAGAAACTGGGGGTACAGAGACTGAACATAGTTGGAGAAAAAGTATATTTCTACTGACTTAAGCAGCACAGTTCATTTTCCACCTCCCCCTTTTGTTTGTTTTTCTGCAAATATCACCTGGCTTAAAGAGACATTCAGATTTCCCTTCTGATACCCAAACATGAAGCTCAGAAAGCAGATCAATAAGTAGTACCAGTTTCATCATTTAGTTCAGGCAGCATTTTGATTAACTTCATAGTTCTGCATTGAAGACACTGTGTAAGCATCACGTTTTTGCTGAACCGTCCTTATTCCATTCATAAGTATTACTGATTCATAGTGTACAAACAATAAAGAAAAGATGGTGAAAGAATGAATGCAACATTACAGGCACCATATACTCCATTCATCACTGAACTGATGTACCAGAACCTGAAGACACTTATTGATCCAGCCTCAGTACAGGAAAAGAATACTGAAAGCATCCACTACCTCATGCTTCCCCAAGTGAGGTAAGAGACAGCTGTTCTGTGGCAAAATGGTGGGTGTTTCTGTTTGTTTTTTGTTTGTTTTTAATTTGCTTGTCACAGAGAAATGCTCCTTCTGTTATGTGTGTTGTAAACTGCTTTGAGTAACAGGAAAAGGAGCTGCTTTAATAATATGAATGACACAAAGTAACCAAGAAGAGTTTTTAGGATGTTGGTTAACACATTTTTTTTTTCTGTAAGTGCAAAATGTTCAAGTTTAATTAAACTGATTGCTAGCTTCTTCACTGTAGGAGGACATTTCACTAGCAATACACTTTGCACTCGTCTGTCAAAGCTGGAAATTTTCCCTCCATGTTTAGGCAGCAGACTTCTAGGTTAAAGGATTGTAGTGATAGGAAGGAAAACAATTAGGAGGAAACACTGTGCTGGAAATGTGTATTCCTGCTTATGGCAGTTGAGGAATATCCTTTTCACTCTGCAAACCATACTGGCTAAAAGCTGTAATGTTTACCTATAAAGAGCCCCAGAGGATTTCAAAACCTCCTTGCAGGCCCTACAGTCATAAGAATGCAAGAATCCCCTCATCTCTTGGCAAATGTTGATGCCAAATCCCACGTGGATTAAAATTATTGTTTTGTGTGGACCACATATGGAGCCAGCAGAGTGAGTTCTTTTGGCTACAGATCAGGAATTTGGACCATTGTCCAGAGATTGCCACTTTCTTGTAAGAGGATACATAACACGAGAGGGCTTTTCAGATGGATCCTTTTTGTTTGAATGCAGATGGGTGAGGTTTTTTTGGAAGTGCTAGAAAAAGGTTTAGCTTGCTGATGGTTATATCAAATTAAGTCCTGGGTTATCAACTTGACCCAGCTAGAATTTGACAACTGAAGTTTGCTTGTTGTTGTTTTTTGTTTGTTTTTGTTTTGTTTTGTTTTCTTGGTCCTGCCAAGGGAGGCAGCAATATAATAATCAGTTACTTATTGTTGCCTTGGTGTTTTGTTCGTGGATTAAGTTAGTGCCTGCATTTCAGTCTGCTGTTAGTCACTGAATATGAGAGGAGCACACTTCTCTATTTCCTGTTGTATTGCGGCTCGGTTTAAAAACCCCTAAGGACAAAGGAGCTGACCTTGGTATTTTACATGCTAGTTGAAGAATTCAAACCTTGTGGTAATGTCACTTCTTTCATGGATACTATATCCTTTGAGGAAGGGGGTTCTTTCTGCTTGCTTTAGTAGTGAGCTGTTGCAAAAAGGAGTTTCAGATACAGCTAATGATGATGGTGCTGGTTTTCTGTTCTCTGGGAAAGTGCTGCAAAGAATAGGTAATCAAAGAATGTGAGACTTCAGAGTTACCACAAATGTTTTTATGTTCCTGGAGTATGGACTAATGGATTTTATTTGTAGGAGCTCAGTTCAGGCACGCACTTAGCATGGCTGTTTAAAAGTGGCTTAGTCACTACTTTTGTTCCTGTTAGTGCTGACTGACTTCATGCTGCATTGTGCAAACATGATGTATTTCAGTGGCTGCACAGTTTCCCTTTTTCTTGTATTTGTTTGGGTTTTTGTCTGCAAGAAGTTTGTCTAATTTACTGGATCTCCTATGTATCAATTATTCTCTTTGTCAGATAAGAAGATGTTTTCAAAACTAAATTATTGTTGAGGTTTTAGAGTTTCACCTTGAGTTGCTAAGGATGTCATTGTGTTTTTTCTTGGAATACTTTTCTGATGACTGCATAAGGAAAATACTGTCAGCCAAAAAAGAGAGACATGAAAACTTTTTTGGTGCAGTCTTAGAAAATACTACTTTAATCTCTGACGATATGATGGCTGTGGACTTGGCCACTTTCACAGCTGAACTTGAATGAATACCTGAGGTATTGTTTGGTTGCTTGGTGTCTGAACAGATTGTTTGTATTAGATTTTGTGGATGTACATGCAATCCATGAAATCCATTCTTGTTTTATGGCTCCACAGTGTTGTTAGGTAACCGCAAGCAATGGTGAAATATTTCTACATTCTAATATTTGAACCTTTCTGGGTTCAAAAACATTACATCATGCAACTTATATATTTCCAAGATATTTTTTGAGGACCATCATGGCTACTAGCTTTTGGAAGAACAGAAGCTTTAAAATATGAAGTAATGTTTTAATTGAAGCCCTGGTGCAATAGTTGTGGACACATGTTCTTGCTTTACCAGTTTTTTTTTTTTTTTGGTTAGTTCTTACCAAATGCATGGTTTTAATCCCAATACTTTTACTACTTACATTATAGCTACCAACGTTGCTTTATTTAAAATTGTGTTTTGAGCCAGTACCTCTGATCTTGATATGACGTTAGTGCAGTTTTAAAAGAGCTGCTCAAGTTATGCAGCTTCTCAAGAAATCAAGAAAAACACGTTCTCAGAACTTTTGGATG
Source organism: Netta rufina (assembly GCF_964035555.1). Lineage (NCBI taxonomy): Eukaryota > Metazoa > Chordata > Aves > Anseriformes > Anatidae > Netta > Netta rufina. Next base: position 7,058,950 of record NC_140133.1, on the reverse strand, counting down.
TTAGTATGTTTGAAACAAGAAGTGAATGTCAGCTTACTGAAGGAAAAAAACACAGGAGGGGGGGGAGCTGCCTCAAAATGGAAGGGTGTTAAAATGATGAAGCCAGGAAAAATGATGAAGCCAGAAGAGATGACAGGACTGTCTAAAACATCAAGCTATAGTATGTAGAATTCCTGAAAAGATGCATTGAGATCCAGCAAGTTGGTTTCATTATAGGTATTTCATTGTCATTGTAAGTATTCTATTTATAAAACCTTTTTGCATCATCTTGTGATATTAGGAATGTAAATTTTGCTTTTTACTGGATATTAATAAAACAGGTAGTATGACTCAATCCATCATTGCCATCTTGTGAGAGCTGCTCATAAAAGATTATTTTAAAATAGCTGTTTTTGTCTTACAGTAAGATTTTTCCGTCGTCTTCTCCACAAAGAGAGAAGAAAAACATGTTTGTTCATTTTTGAAATTGCCCCAAACAGGGCATAATTGAGTCTCTTCTAGGAAATTTCAGAGAAATGGGTCAAATGTTTTAAATCTTCTAAACCAATACAGAAATGATGAATCAATTTAATGTTTCCTATTTTTTTTTGACCTAGGGAGGATCTGATCGACAAAAAAATTGAAAGTGCAGTTTCTTGTTTGCAGTCTGTTATTGAGCTTGGACGAGTAATCAGAGACAGAAAAACCATTCCAGTAAAGGTTAGAAGTCTTACTAACTCTTATTAATACCTTGTGAATATGCACTAGCTTTGCAACTTCAGGATAAGCTGTGGAAAATGGCATAATAAAGTTTGGAATAGCAATTAGAAATCAGTAGTGAAACAGTTCAAATAACTACATAATTTTGGACATTCTTTATTTTTACTTGGAAAGACAAAAGTTTGTTTTCTTCTCCCTAGTATCCTCTGAAAGAAGTAGTTGTTATCCATCGGGATCCAGAGGCACTGGAAAACATCAGCTCTCTGGAGAAATACATTCTTGAGGTAAGAACGTGAGTGTGACACTTAAGTGGACTGTGTATGTTACTCAGTTACCTCAAAAAAAATAAAAATCCTAACCACCCCTGTTTTCTATGGTAATAACTCACTAGGTAAAATTCACTTAAAAGAGTTGTAATGAAAGGAAATCTGATATGTGCAGAAATGAAGGTGAATGGGTGATCCTTAAGCAGGCAGTTGTAGTACTAAAAAATGCTTCCTCTCAGAATGACCACCACATAGTATTTCCAATGGCCTCTTTAAGGAAGTCCTGTTTTTCCTCCTTCAGTGAAGGGAAAAACATTTTCTGATTAAGAATAAGGTAAGATTCAACTACATGTTGTCAAAGAGTTGAGTTAGAAATTTTGTGTTCACTTTCAATTAAAAGGCATTAAAAACAGTTTGATGATAAGTGGAGGGTTTGACAGAGAGGAGTTCCATGTAAGAGAGAATAAGAGCCCAGTTAAGATGTTGCTTAACAAATAAAAGGTCAAATAAATAAGGTCTTAGTCCATACAATTTCATACACTTACCTACCCCTGTATGCCAATGAAATACTCTTCTAATATGTTTCCATTAGAGCAATGCAGACTCTGCCCTACTCCTAAATCTTTATTTGGATAAAAGCCTTGTCATTCAAAAATAAAATAAACCTTCTTGGTTTTTTGAGCTTAACTTTCTGAAGTTGGCTGGACTTTCTGCTTTTAGTCAGTCATGTAAAAATTCATAGTATTTTAAGAAGTGAAATGAAAAAGTTTTTTTTATAAATAAACTTCATTTATTTATATGTTAATGCTATAAATAAATCTTTTAAACTTCAATGCTGCATTTCAGTAGTTGTTTTGAAGGCACAAAGCCTATTACATTTTGATTGCTTACCAGATTGTTTGTAGAATATGCTTTTTTAAGCTTTATGTTCAATTAAATTTCATTACACATAGACTTTATATGCACTTTCACATCAGTGATGTACAAAAGTAATCAAACAGTAAGAGGGAATAGTGATAAGAAACAGCTTCTCAGCTGCAATAATGAATTTAGATGAACCATGGAGCTTTTATTTATTAAAAAAAAAAAAAAAGCTACTATGCCAAGTATACATTGAAATGTTTTTCTAGTTGTTGGTGTCTTGTAAACAACTTGCAAACCCTCGGTTCTTAATAATTAAATTTATCATGATAATGCATTTGATATCATGAGCTATGCTATGTGCAGTTTTTCAGATCTAGCAGCCTAAGGGATTTCTAATTGCTTCACTGAGCAAGAGTAAAATAGGTAAGTTTCTCCAGTGTAAGACTGGAGGCCTTCCAGAACCAGTCTGGAAGGCAGTGAGGGAAGAAGAAAGACTTGTTAAGCAATACTGTTCCAAATGAGCCGTCTTAATTTCCTCTTTCTGTAGTAATCTTTCATTGGGATAGATGATTGCTTGTCACCCAAATCTTTGACTGTGTTGCCTGGGGACGTATGTCATGACTACTTTGTTGTAACTGGATGTGTCGTTGGGAGGAAGGAATTGCATTTCAAATAGCAGCTCTTGGCTAATAAAGCAGAATTCTAATAGTGCTTACTGGGTGTTGATATTGGGCAGAAAACATGCTTTGCACTAGAGAATAAACTTGGGGTTGTTTCATGGCTAATTTCTGTACTGAAAATCTTTTTGGATTTTTCACTTGATTCATTTCCTTACACAGTCCCATTGTATTTGTTTGTTCCTTAATTCAGTGAATGTACATAGAATGCATGCCAGCTTTGTCCAGGGGCCTTGGAAACCAAACCACCTTGATGAAACCGCTTCAGACGATCTTCCCTATTTAATACCTCCTTTAACAGCCTTTTTTGAGGGAGGGATAGTAGCGTAATTACAAGAGTGTCGTTAAAGAGACCAAGTATAATGTAACACCAAAACTAACATCTCCCCACTACCATCTTTTATTGACATGTTTAACTATTAAAAGAGATTTCACATAGAAGTTCTAATACCATTTCTGAATACCTGTGAACTGTAAGCTTTAGCCTTCTTAGGTCCTGCCTTCTCAAATCTTAATTGTTTGAAATAATCTCTACTTACACGAGGAAAAAAGAAAAGAAAACAATTTTGAACAGTAGTTTAGTTGTACATCTGCACAGCTTATGTGACTTCTTCTCTTTCCTCTCGATAGCTTCATATGTGGATAGGTGAGCCACGGGGTGTATTTTTCATTATCCTCCTCAGTTTGTTCTTTTCCTCAGTTTTAAGTGCTTGTGGCAGATATACTGAAAACAGATTACTGTTGCAACTGAATTCTTTGTTCTGTTTTATCTCCAGTATACTTCCCAGCTGCTGTCAGATTAGTGTGTGACTCCTTTGGATGGGTGAATGGGCAGTAACTGGGTGGGAAATACTTTACAGTTCAGACTGGTTCCTTCCCTTCATCTCCATCCACAATACTGAAGCTTTGAATTTGACTCTGTTGAGGAACTTACTGTCGTATTTCTGTCTTCAGGAAATTCCTTCCATGGTGTATCAACTTAAAGTCTCAGAACTGCTGGTAAAATATAGGAGTGGCAGGTTTGGCAGTCTGTCTTTGGTTTTTTTTTTTTTTTTTTTTTTTTTTTTTTTTTTTTTTTACTGTAATGGCTTATTGGTCTTTGACCTTCTTGTCATTTTAAATTTGTCTAAATCTGTCACTTTCCAGATCAATCAGAATGTGATCGTGACAGAGTCAATTCCAGTGGCTGTACTAATGCATGCTGGTAGCATGTGAAGCATAAAGTTATGATGTTTAACACTTAATGATGTTTTTTTCTTTCCATAGGGTTATGTAACATAAGTAGGGAAACAGGTCTTGGAAGATGTGAGTTAAAAGTTCTTTTTTGAGTGTAGTAAGTCTGGCAGTAGTGTATTACAAGGATTTCTTTCCTCATCCAGAAAATGCATGATCTCTATTGTATCCCTGTCCTTGGTAGGTCAAGGGTTCTTCCTTTTAATGTCTACAGAGAGCTTTGTAACAGAAAATTGTCCCATGCTGCATCCCAGTCTGATGCAACTTTTTTTGGTTTGAATTGTCATTGTCAAGATGAAGTACTTTGTAACAAGGAAAACAAAAACGTGCATCAACATGAGCAAGATAAAGTCATCATGCTTGTCTTGGTGACAGCAGCTGTGCCAGCTGATGACAGAGAATTCAATAGATGACTGAAGCAGGGGAAAGGACCTTCTAAACTTCCAGTCATGTATCAGCCTAAGTATGCATCTACACCAGGCTTCCAAAAATTATTTGGGGGTAACTTAAGAGCACTGGCTAAGGGAGTCATGGCTTGTTGTACAAGATATTTTTCAGATCCATGTTATATACTGGTACATTTTTAATTTCCATGGGACTTAAATTCTTAAGAATTGTGCACTGAAGGAACTTTGATTAAAAAAATAAACTTAATTGATTTGCAAGTAGGATTGGTCATGTTTTTCTGTCATTTTAGCGTATTGACTGTTTCTCTTAGACTTGGCCTTAGTGATGCCACTTCAGAATTACTATTATTCTTAACTATTTCAGTACCAATAACACAGTTTTTGAAGTTTATGTTAGTGTCTACCACATTTTCTTCATCAGAAAACTGGAATTAATTGTTGTACAGAATCCAGTTTTAAAGGAGATGAAGTTGCTTACTCAAAGTACTTCAAAAAGGTGGGTGGAAAAATTTGCTGTCAACTTGTACAGCTGGTAAAAGGTGACAAGAACCTCACAACTTGATAAATTATTGCAGAACTGGATGAATATGCAAAAGTAGGTTTCACTTAATTTGCTATTTCAAACAAAGTTAACATATATGTTTTAGGGAGATGAATTTCAACAAACGTAAATACCTTTATGGAAGTACGAATGCATAATAAAAAATAGCACAAAGTATTTTCTATCTTAAAATTCATCAGGCTGATGCAAAAGCATATGTGTTTTTTGTACTGCATTGCAATCAATTAGTTGTTTACCAGGACAGCTCACAGCTGTAGAGATCAATGAATATGGGCAAGTGGGTAGTATTTTGTTAGACGTTGGAACAGGCTGCCCAGGGAAGTGGTGGAGTCACCATCCCTGGAAGTCTTTAAAAGACATTTAGATGTAGAGCTTAGGGATATGGTTTAGTGGGGACTGTTAGCGTTAGGTCAGAGGTTGGACTTGATGATCTTGAGGTCTCTTCCAACCTAGAAATTCTGTGATTCTGTGTGATTACTTTGCAGTATTATTCGCAGTTTTATTCATCAACCTCCTTCCATATTCACAACTTCAGAACCTTTGGTTACTGCCAGAGGTGTGTTTCTAGTGCCAGAGGTAATATCTAAGAAAATTTGCACCATTTCATCTCATGCAGTTGCCAACTAAAGACATTGAAAAATACAGTTGTCAGTTCTCTGAAAAATGCTGATCACTTTTAAAAAATAATAACTGTATTCTTTGATCTGTAGTCTTACTCTCATCATCAAAACATACAAAATAATTTAAATAAATGGAACTTAATATTAGAACTATCCAGAGCATGGAGTTGTCATGCAAAAAGAACCAAGCTCACAAGATGAAATAACAGTAGATTGAATCAGTGAATGGGTTGAGCTAACTGACAAGTAAACTGTGGCAGTGTGTGTGGTCCTTCAGTATTTGGTTTCTCACAGCGTTGCATAACTAATATTTATTTTCCATGTAAGTAAAAGGCCCAGCCCAGCCTGAAGCACAGCACTGGCATTTCTTCTCTATTCTGAGAATTGGACAGTGTTGGTAGGTGGGTTGCAGGTCAGTCTGATCATGTCTGGCACATGAAGTATTGGCTCAAACTGAAGGCCCTTGTACAGCACTGAGAACATGTGAATATGCAGCTCTTCCAACTGGGAGGAAGAATCAGTTGCTTCAGTTTGTGTATATGAGTGTTAGCAGGTACATGTATAGATGATTTTGCTTTATTGAGAAGGTAATAATAAGCACTATTTTAAATCAAAGCAGTATAATGAGACAATTATAAAGAAATCCAAGATACAGATTTGCTTTTTTTTTTTTTTTTTAAGAACTGTTTTAGTTTTGTAACAAATAATGTATAAATAAGAATGGTTTCTTAATCAAATTAGCATAGGATATTTGTCTTGATGGAGATGCTTGTGTGTAATTTATCTAATGAGGCCCAAAATCATATTTAAACTTGTGCTATTTTTTAGATTGCTACTCCCCGCACCCCCCGGTTGTCATTTACCAATTGTGGGCTCATTTCGATTAAAACTGAATTTCTGAAACACGTAATTTTCATTAGATTTCCTAAAAGATGTATTAAATAAAATTAGATTCAGTTGTATTCGTGGCTCCTCATGCCAGTAGGACTTCCTGGGGAATTAGACTTTGAGCTCAGAGGTTGTATTTAAGAGTTACTTCTCAGTCTAAATGTCTGGCTATTTGCTAGTCCTTTCTGCTACTGTTTACTTCTGCTTCCTACAAGACTTGGAGCAGCTTGCTTGCCAGATGCACTTGCTGATTCTGTGTCATGTCAATGTGAACTCTAACAACCTTCTGGTGGAGATTTAAACACAACTCCAAGTATTCAATGCTTCAAGTATTGGGCAATCTGACAGGCAACCTACAGAACTGCAGTGTAATGTGCTCCAGATATGCACAGTTTTGTACCTGTAGAAGAGCTGCATGTTGGCAAGTCAGACTATCCAAGTTCTGTCCCTGGTATTTTACAGCGAGACCACGTGAAACAGGGAATTTTGGTGTCAAGTCCTGCCTTTGTTTCATTCTTAGCCTGTTTATTTTTTCCCCTCCTTGTAAAGCTATCTTGAAGATCCAAAATAACATTGGGATACGGGGTTCTTCCACTTACAGGAGGTATACCAAGGCAGTAGTTCATGGTGTAATTAGTTATGTGTGTGAAGCATTTGTTTCTTGGATAGAATGAAGTGTAGAGTTCACTGTGTGTTTTTGAATTTGATATTTTATGATGGTCTGGGTGTGCAATTTTGTTTTTAATGGTGATTTTAATATGTTTATATGATGAGGAAAATAGTTGTAGTTAAGAACGTAAGAAGTGACTCAATGGCTTAGAATAACAGCTCGTCTAGCAGTGTACGGTGTGTCCTGCAGTAGAGAGGGCTGTTTACAGAGCACAGGTGTCTGGTTACTTCTTTCAGGGAACACATCCAGGAGTTGGCCATTTGGAGTTGTTGTATTAAAGATGTTTAAGGACAGATCCCTGCTTATTCCTTTTAATATCTTCTTGCCTGCCTGTTGTGAGTGTAATTGCTTGCTGAATTTGCTGGTACACTCCTGATTTCCTCCTCCCGTAGCATTAGGTTCCAAGGGTTAACTCCTTGCTGTGGATCTGTTTTACACCCATCTCTGACTGTTTTCACTGCACTCGAGGGATCAGTTGGAGATTTGGAATGACAGGACGAGGGGGAATGGGCTTAAGTTGCGCCAGGGGAGTTTTAGGTTAGATGTTAGGAAGAACTTCTTCACCGAAAGGGTTGTGAGGCATTGGAACAGGCTGCCCAGGGAAGTGGTGGAGTCACCATCCCTGGAAGTCTTCAAAAGACGTTTAGATGTAGAGCTTAGGGATATGGTTTAGTGGGGACTGCTAGCGTTAGGTCAGAGGTTGGACTTGATGATCTTGAGGTCTCTTCCAACCTAGAAATTCTGTGATTCTGTGATCGTTCTTACCTTCCTTCTCCATCTCCTTCTTAACTTTCTAAACCTCAATCTTATTCCCCTTAAATATCCTTTTCTCCAAAGAGCTCCAGACATTTTGGTCTCTCCTCATATAGAAGCAACACTGTCCTCTTAATTATGTCCTCTTAATGTCCTCTTAATGTCCTCTCAGTTTTTATTCCATAAAACTCTCTCTGTAGCACCACTATGTCCCCATTCAAACATGGGGACAAAAACTGCACATTACTCAAAATATGGGCCCGCCCATGGTTCTTTGTAGTGGCAAAATAATGTCCTTGGATTCCTTCTGAAGATGACAGATGCATATAAGCTTTTTTGGCTGCCCCTGTTCACTGATCTTTGGTATTCATGTGCTACAACGCTTTGTGCTTGACAGTGGTTTTTCTGAGCAAGGTGGTTTTCTGTTCAGTAAGGACCTGGAATAAACAAAAGGAAAGAGACAAGATAGAGCAGTAACTGTTGTTTGACTTAAAGCAAAGATTTTCATTATAGTTCTATGGCTAACTGCATTTTGAAAAGCATATTTTAGTAAAATCTTCCTTGTTGAATTTTTGCAGACCATTTTCTAGTGCCATTGCACACAGAAGTAATAGTTATAACTTTCCAGGCAGTTGTAACAGTAAAATAAAAAAGCTTGTTGAAAATGGATCTGATCTGAGTTGAGAGCTGACTGGTGTCTGTTGATATTGGTGAAATGTCTTCCTAAAGGCTGAAGATGAGAATAGGATCTTCTGTTGAAGAACAGTTTTAGGATTGGTTGGGTTTATTTGCTGTTGCTGTATTGGCAGATTACTTGGTTCACAGAAGCAACCATTCAAAAAATTTGCAGCTTGGGACTTACCACTTTCCTAGTCCCATGGCCCCTGCTTTTCTAGACTTCTGAAGAGTTGTCAGAGATGGCTGTTCTTTAGCTTCCTTTTTCCTCTTGGTGTGTTTATGCAGGAGCTTAATGTCCGTCAAGTGACATTATCTACTAACAAAGATAAATACGGAGTCCGGCTGAGAGCGGAACCAGATCACATGGTGCTTGGGAAGCGCCTGAAAGGTGCATTTAAACTTGTCATGGCTGCAATCAAAGAGCTGAAGAGCGAGCAGCTGGAGGAATTCCAGGAGACAGGTACGTGGTGGTACAAACCGCTAAACCATAGCAAAATTGTCAAAAAAAAAAAAAAAAAAAAAAAGCAACACAAAAGATTTGGGATTTATCAGAAAAATCCAAGTAATTGCACTTGGTTTATATATATTAATCAAACAAATGCAAAAGTATCTTTTTCTAGACTTATGGAAACATAAAGCTTACCTCCCAGGTATCATCCATATTAGAGTTTGTTAATGAGAAGAGGGGGTATGAGGTTTTTTATTAGTTTTTTAATCAATTTTCTTGACTGTAGAATTGAGGTGGTTGTGTATACTAATCTTACACTGTTCACCTGTTTAAGTTCTACTGGATGTCCAAAATGGAGTAAAGAATGATATTTTCCATAAGACTGAGTCAAATTTGAACTGAGTATTTGTGTGACAGATTTTATTCTGGAATCATGGCTTCAACTGCAGATTTACAAGCGGGTGTGAATTTTCCAGCTATATCTGTTCAGTTAACTGCTTGAATGTGAATTTTTCGTTTACTTGAATATGCAGGTTATTTTTAAGTTCTGTTTCATTCAAAGGGTATACAGAAGGTCTGTGTGTGAGCTGAGTTCTGCCTGCAGAAGTGTTAGTATGAAAAATCTGAATGAGAATCTGAATGCTCAGCGTGTTCCACTAGCATTTCATTGTGGTTTAACTGTATGACAATTGTAATAAATTTCATTTATTTTAAGTCTGGAATTTGTTTTAAGCTTTTTATTGATTTATTTTTTATTCTGATTGTAAGAAACATTCTTCATCTGCCTATTCTGCAGGCACCATTGTTGTAGAAGGACATGAACTTCATGAGGAAGATCTTCGTCTCATGTATACCTTTGATCAGACTGCGGGAGGATCTGCCCAGTTTGAGGCACATTCTGATGCTCAGGTATCTTATTGTTTTTTTTTGTTTTGTTTTGTTTTTCTTATTCTTTGCTTTAAGGGAAGCATTCCTCTAAAAGTGGAACAGAATTGTTGAGGTGAGAAGCTGGGGTGGTTTTTCTTACCAGTTAGGCTCTTGGTATGTGGTAGGCTATCTTCTCAGTTTTGGAGATGTTAAAGTGCTCTCTTCAACCTGGTATTTTTGTGAGGAGCACAGGAAGAATGTAACTGTGAGTTAATACTAGCTTGTTTCAAGTTTGTCACCTGTTCAACTCTTCTATGAATCCTTAGGTTTTAGTTCTGCTAGATGTTACCCCAGACCAGTCCATGGTGGATGAAGGAGTTGCCCGGGAAGTGATTAACCGCATTCAGAAGCTTCGCAAAAAGGTTAGGAAGCAATGGAATAAGACAATTTACTTCTAAGCTCTTCCTGGGCGATATGTAGCAGAAACTGAGGTTGTTAATTAAAATGTGAAGACCTGTATCATTTACCCCTGATCTCAAACTTTGTTCTGGCTTAAATGGCTTGAAATCATTCTTTTGTTTTGAATTTCCGTATTTAAAGGAACTAGAGTTGAATCTTGAGCTTACTATGCAATCACAGAACCATTAAGGTTGGAAAAGACCTCCAAGATCATCTGGTCCAACCATTCCCCTACCACCACTATCACCTACTAAACCACGTCCCTAAGCACCACGTCTATCCTTTTCCTTAAACGCCCCCAGGGATAGTGACTCCACCACATCCCTGGGCAGCCCGTACCAATGCCTAAGGTTAGTATGTCATCAGTAGTGGATACACTTTTTTTTTTTTTTTTTTTTTTTTTTGAGTCCCTGTAGTTTTTCTCCCTTTGGCCACATAGCAGTGGTTCAGTCCCAGTTAACTATCTCTTGGGCCTGCCTCCCTCCTGCCAAGCGCTGTGATCTGTTCAGTCTCAGTCCTGGTGTGTTACATCAGCTGGACTGGTGAGAGCCAAGACTTCTGAGCTTAGGACTGCTAAAAGAAACAGACTCACGTCTTAGCAAATTGCAGGAGGCATTTCTGGCACCAATTGACATAAATGATTCCACTCTTAATTGTTCTCATCATACATATAAGTGATGCTGTCTGACCTTTATGTTAAAGCACTTTGAACCAATGTAACTTCTCTCTATCTACGATAATAATCCAAAAAGAGCTGTGCTCAGTGCCTCCATTTTGTGCTCAGAAACCTGGGTCACCAGGGAGATGATTACAGGTCTAAAAAGTATTTATGTGGAGAGGACATTACATTAATATGTAACGCTTGACAAACAATTTAAAAAGTTTCTGAACTTGCAAGTTTTTTAAAATAAACCCTTACATTTGGGGTTTTCCTACTCAGCAAACTTGGTGGCGATGGGCTAGAGACTGTATTAATCTTCACTAAGAGCATGCATGAAAAATGACAAACATATACTAAAATTGTCACCTTCCCCTTTCACGTTTGTGTGTGTGTGTGTGTGTGTGTATATATCTTCGTAAAATTAGGAAGAAATGTGGCCATGAAAAGTCTTAAGTTACTGGATGATTCATATTTATTTCTGTAATGACATAAGTTTGTAACTTATTTAAATGAATATCAAAATCCTTGGTGTTGCTTATCACTTAGCATGATGCTAATATGCATTTACTGTCGTTATTTGATTCCCACTCCTGTTATCAAAGTAAACGACTAATGCAATTCTGGATCTACAATAACTATTGCTGGAATGGCATTAGGATGCAAGTTTTTTTTCTTACTGAAACAGAATTTTGTTAGAGTTCAGTATCAGTTTTCATTTCATTAAGGGGGAGAGTTAGTAAATGAATTTGTAAATGAAATATTTTGAGGAAAGTGTGCTTTTTAGTTGGTCATTGTCTTTAGAAGAAAGTGCCGCCATGTTTCATGCCTCTTCCTTTCCCTTCTGACAAAATAGTTGCTTTATTCAAGTATTTTTGGGGAAACTTCTAACAAATGTCTGGTAAATATCTAATACGTTTTTTCTTCAACTTTTAGGCTTGCTGTCAATTAATGGTCTATTTGGTATGTCCTACAGCGAAATCTGGTTCCTACAGATGAGATTACAGTGTACTACAGATCATATCCAGAAGGTGACTACTTGGATACTGTTATTAAGGAACATACAGATTTCATTCTTGCAACAATAAAGGCTGCCCTAAAACCTTACCCAGTGCCTATGTCAAAAGAAGTTCTCATCCAGGAGACCACCCAAGTAAGAAGGAAAAAGCATTGACTGCATAGTTCATTTTCCTATAAGCTTTTAACCGAAAGAATTGTTTTGATTGAAGATAATTTGTATGTCAGAATTTGTGGGATAAAGGGGATGTTATTTCATGTATATGAATGTCCATGTTTTTCTTTTTGGTTTAAAAAATAAAATGGGTGGGCTCTGTTGCTTGTCTCTTAAGTTTGGAAACGAAGCCACTTGGGTACTGAAGTAAATATGTTAATTGCAAGTTGTGTAAGCTTAAAGTACTTCAGATAGTTATTTATATTTGGATTAGTGCATTGTTTAGAAAGCAAAAGTACTGTTGTTCTGATTTCTTTAAGTTAATATGCTTTCGTACTTAGAAATTTTCTCCTTTGAAGCTAAATTTTGCATCTTGACTTAAGGCCAGTTTCAGTTAATAATGTTTGAGGATGTTTTGTGTTTTTTTTCTTCCTGAAGTTCAGCCTTTTGTAACAATGCAGTTTTGCAGATTGGCTTATTCTTTCATCACCAAATTTGAACTTTCATTTGTTTTCTTTGACTGTTTCTTCTGACAAGTTTTAAGAACACTCTTTTGGTTTTATGCAAACTGACTGTATTCACTCATGCCTATCAGAATTATGGGTGAAACAGGTTCTTTAATCTAAATGTCATGCTAACCCAGGAAGACAAGAATTTATGATATATTAGTTCTTCCAATTTGTTTTACAAAATGGGTAGGGCTATGAGAATAGCTGAGAAGGAGGCACATTTTGTCTGTCCTACTGGCAGCATGTGTAAGGGAAACATTTTATATTAATTAAATTTTTGAAGTTGTATGGATTTGAAACAAAGGTGTGTTTGGCCTTTTTCAAAATCAGTAGTTTCATCTAGAGACAAACACAGACGAAGAAAAACATTGTAAAAGTAGAGAATATGGTGTCTGGAAAATTTTGCTATTTCTTACCTGATTGTGATGCTGTCGACGGACAGCTTAAATCAACATCAAATACAATTCAGAAAGTAAAAGTAGCATCAGAAACGTGTAGTGCTGGGAAACACTTTTCTGGTAGCCTACATCTGAAATTGTGTGGTTTGTTCGCTTTGTTGTTGGTCACTGCATCTTTCTGTGAAGGCTTCCATGCCTGTGCAAGTATGTCCTCTCCACTCACCTCCCCATTATTTGTCTGCTTTTGAAATCTTAATTTAGCATATTCTGGTGCAGAAGAACATTGTGGGTAGCTAAACAAGTCTGTTAGTTTCAAATAACACTCTTTATGTAATGAAGAAATCTTGCCCTGACAGAAGGTGCTGGTTATTAGGGATGTAATAGGAAATGTAAACAAGCTGTTGTCTGGATGTCAGCAAAATCGGACATCGTTTGGATTTTGGAATGGTGAGCAGTATGTAAACCAGAGAGAGGTCTGTGGATCAGAATACACATTTGCACAAATACTGGATTGCTGAGTAGGGAAAACCTACAGAATTGTACCTGAAGTAACACTACGCATGACAGTTCTGTGTGGCTGTTGCAGTTGGTGAGTAGGTTTATGGACAGGCGATGGTCATCTTGCGGCGGCCATAGGGCTGTGAGTTCCTGCCTGCTAGCTTAAAGTCTTGGGCTTGGTTTTTTGCTTTCTTGTTTTTCCCCCAAACAAGAACATGAGCTGTGACTCACTGCAAGTTCTGCATACCAAAGTTAAGCGCTGTATCTGAAGCAAAGACAAACTTTGCAAGTAAATTGCCATTTGTTTTTAGCATAGGTTAAGGAGCCTCAATTACCACAAAGTACCTCCCTGCAGAGTTCAGCTGTGGGCTTTGCCAGGTGGGGAGCTTTCTGCACCTTTAAATGGCTGTGTTTACAGACTTGATGGGCTTCTGACTTATTAGTCAGATATTTAGTATTTAAAAGAGAGGTTGCAGACAGAAACAGATGACTGGGGTTTTAGTGCAACTGTAAATTCTTCCTCGGAAGTCTCACTTTCCGGGACTGTAGAGATGGATTGCTCAGGGCAGATGTTTTGCACTCTGTTCTGTGTTCTGCTGCGACTAGCTTGTCACAGCACCAGCAGTGAATAAAAATATCTGAAATGAAAAAGCTTTTCTGAAGAAGTCCTTTCAGGGTAGCAGTTTGGCCCTTTGTGGAGAGTTAAAATAGCTGCAGCGATGTGCAGTGGATTTGCAGGTCAGCGCATCAAACCCAACCGTGCTTGGTGGGTTTTCTTGGTCATACCTGCGCACACATTTTGTACTAGCACTTTCAGGCATAAAGGCTTTTCATCGAAACTGAATTATGCGTTGACTGTCTTCTGTTGATGGGGGTGGGTAAGCAGCACTGAAGTGGAAAATGTTTTACAAGGACCATTGTGCGCTTTCAGGTACAAAAGCAGGTGCAAGGTGAAAAACCCAAGTGTGTAATGCTGCACGTGGGTTCCTAAGTTAAGCAGTTCTGGCAGGGTCACTGCAGTAAACCTCTGGAAGTTATTAAAAAGACGATTGGAAATCCGTGTGATGCTGAATATGTGTAAAGACTGGGACAAAAATGAAAAGCAGTCTATTTGTTCTGGAAGTATTTTGATTACATTCAGGGTTAGTGTTTCTGTGAAAGTATCCTGGATCAATGTTACATAAAGAACATTAATTATGAATCCTTCTCAGAGGCTTGTTCTGAAAGACAGCTGGAAACTTCAGCTGTTTTTTCAGAAAATATTGGGAGGGAAAAGCAGCTCCATGTGTAATGAATGTTTAGTTGCTGGTGAAAGTAGGTAAGCACAAAACAAGATGTGCTGCTCCATCAGTCTTTCTCTAGGTTGCAGTAGGAGCTCAGCGCTGAGCAGCATTTCCATGTTTGTGCTCTATATTTATTTAAGAAAAAGGTTTTAAATAGCAACATACTACCAGTTGTTTCTGTACGTGATTTCTGAATGACACCTGTTTCATTATGGATTTAAACTTAGGTGATCACTTAGAGTGCTGTTCTCATGAAAATTGGTATAAGTTCAGGAGGAATATCAACCTGTATTTAGCTCAGGAAGAGAATTGGGCTTGAGAAAACATGGTCTTAACAAAGCTATGGTTTAAGGCCTGTATAAAAATACATTTGTTTCAGCAGTAGACTTAATATGAGGACAACTTGTAGCCCTGGCTGTTGTCTGTAGCCAGTGCAGGCAGATGAAGGTTTCAGAAGACAACTTGAGAACAGCATCCTGTGTTCAGATACTCTGAATTACCTCTGGAAGAGTCTTCATCATTTAAGTATATTCATTTTGGGGTTAGATTTTGAGAGACTGCAGTCACACTGAGGCGCTTTATTCTATTCTTTTCACATGTTAAATGCTGATTCATCTTTAAGTTAAAGATCAATTCATATTTGGAGCACTGTTTCTGAAGGAAGAAGTGGCAAAATCTGCTGTTTTAATAAAATGAGTGATGTTTAGTATAAAAAAGACAAAAATATTCATGAAGTTTGAAGAAAAAATCAGCAAAACAATATGTAAGCAATATATGTATTTATTTATTTATTTTTTTTAAGCTGAAGGGATCAGAGCTAGAAATTACACTTGTCAGAGGTGGTGTGTGCCAGCGTGTTGGTCCAGCCTGTGCCTACGTCAACCTCAAAGTCTGTGCTAATGGGACAGAGCAAGGTAGGAATGTACCCATTTTGATTTGTCTGTGGTGGTGTGTTAAAAGACTGTTCAGAAAACGGAGTGAGGAATGTTGATGCCAAGAAGATGCTCTCTTTCAAAGCAGCTTTCAATAGCTCTCCAAAATGAGTTTATTAAAAGTAAAAAATAGTCATGTTTTTTTGTGTGCGTATACAAACTTGTGTGCGTATATTCACCCAGGCTCAGAGTATGTCCCTTGAGAATTTTAAATTCTTTATGTAGTAATATGTAGGAGACGCCTTTCTGTGGACCAGATACTATTTCTGGAAAAAAAAAAAAAAAAAAAGATAGAATTGAAAAAAATACTAAAACTAGAGAATAAACTGTTTTGGATAGTCAAAAGTACATTACATAAGTCAGTATAGTGATATTATTAAAAGTATTACCAGGCTGAGTTTTATATTAAAATGAGAACAAACTAAATGTACTCTGGATCTTTTCCTTAAATTTGTTTAAAATTTTTTGTCAGTGCAATTATGCTTTGTATCATGTTTGTATTAATGAAGATAACTAACCTGGTGAACATCTTGGCGTACAGTCTGCCACTTCTTAATCAATGTAATACTGGATTATAATTCAGCAACAGTAACTTTGTTAATAAAAACAAATATAACTAAATCTGCAATATATTCGAGTCAGTTTTCCTGTTTTCTTCTCTCTTTCCCTCTTTCTCCAAAAAGTTCTGGAAGTATGTAGTGTTGTCAGTTTTAAATTAGCTTAGTAATTTGCTGGAAGTCATTAGAAAACCTCATTAGAAAATCATTGAAATTCATGTTTCTTGCAAACTGTATCTTAATTTCATAATTTCTGTTTTAGATGGTGTGTTGCTGCTGGAAAATCCAAAAGGAGATAATACCTTGAACTTCACTGGGCTTGTAGATGCTGTCTCCTGCATTTTTGGTCTTAAAAATTCAAAACTGACAGTTTTTAATGGAAAAACAGGTAAATGGAGTATGACAAGGAAAATTGAGTCTTCCTAGCAGCAGCCAGGAATTACTTACTGTACAATTTATACATATGTATATACACACACACACAAAATTGACAGGAAAATGCACAAGGAAATATTCTGCTTTATAATACTTAACTTATGAGACTTTGTTTATAGTCACATTAGAATGTTTCCAAAATCTGCTGTTAAAATGATGCTCATCTCTTCTGTTAACCTATTTCCATAGCAGCTTTCATCAGGACAAACTCTGATTTATTTCAGAAAATGTCTCTATCAGGTCCAGGCTATGCTATATGTTGATGGCAAGCTGTCATCAGCTTTTGCATGATTTCATTTTTTTTCCCCAATGCCTCAGTGGGCAGGGTGAGAACTTAAACTGAATGCAAAGTGTACCTATGTATAGAGAAAAAAATCATTCTATTTTTCACCCTAGAGAAAGCTGAGGATCTCTGCATTTTTTTTTTCTTTTTAGGAAAATCTATTGAATATTTTTGCAGCTTGAACTTTACCTCTGTTAAGGCATGAGAACAAAAAGCACTTTCTATGGATTATATATAGAGTTGCAGGTTATATCATAGTTCAGTTCATTACAAAGATAAAATAACTGAGACAGAGAAACATTATGAAAGATGTTGCAATTAGTGACTCTGAGATCCTACCAGCAAGCTGGCGCTCTCTTCTCTGAGATGAAGATGCTGTTTTATTATTACATTACATGTAATATTCCAGTACATCAGCAAAAGTGACATCTTAAAAATCAGCACACCGAGAACAAAATAATATTAACCAAATGTTTTAGTGAATGGATACAGAATGCAGAGTACTTGAAGTGTCTGTGCTGTGATACAACTTCAGATAGGTTTTGACAGTAGCAGTAAATCCTTTTTATGTTCTTAGGGTTATTTACAGGCACATCTTGGAGTTGAAACTTCATTTGTTTGTTTCCACACCATTAACAGCATAAAGTCTGAGATGAGTGACAAAGAAATGATAAAATACCACAAAAATTGAAGTTTGACAGCTGTAGAAACCTTTGCTAGCGTGTTTTCACAGAGGTACTACTGAAGCAACATGTAAGAGGAGATATTTTAATTGGCTTTTGCAAAAGGCTGTTTTGGGTTGCACACAGGACTGCTGTGGATCACCAGTTTGTGTGCCAATGATACCAGTAGGGGAGTAGACTTACCTGAGTCTATAATGTCAGTAAGAACAGCTCTAGTTTTGTGACTTGTAATTTCCTGAATGCATGTTGGCAAGAATGTTTTGGGCCTTTTCATATCTTAACTTTCTCTGATGTAATCCACTTAGCTTAATGTAAAAGCTCTTTCCAAGTTGTGCTCACTTGAACTGCATAGTTTCTCATATGAAATGATCATTCTTGGCTTTCAGTTATGGATGATATACAGGAACCTTTGAGTCCCTCAGCATCTTTACCGAGTTTATATTTTAAAGGAGGAAATGGTATTCCTTTAAATCATTTTCTGAACAGCAGTGATACACTTCATAGCAGTACATCCCTACAGGGATGGATGTGTACAAATATGGTTCATGAACCATCGTGGATATTAAGACATGACCTACAAAGGCCAAGAAGAGTTGGGAAATTTTCATCTTATTGAGATGATAAGCTGTTTGGATCCTTATTTAGTTTACCCCTCTTTCAAATGCTTTTTTCTGCTGTAGTGGCGAAGGCTTCATTTCTTCCCTTTCCGTGCCACTTTTTTTGTTTGCATTTGAGCTTTCCAGCTGGGCATGCTGATTTTGATCTTTTACTCTTTGTAAGTGGTCAAGGCAAAGAGGGTGTTTTCCCTGCTGACTTGTTAATGACATGGAAATTCCCTTGGAAAGATTAGATTATCAAATTTACTTTGGCAGAGAATTTGGACAAGTATTGATGAGCAGAAGATGATGCTCCCAGTGGAGCCAGGGCTGAATGCAAGCATGTAAAAAGAAAATAGCTCTTAGGGATGTTAGAGAACAGAGCTGCAACTCTTGGTGTCTGGTTCAATTCAGATGCAATCCTTTGGCTTTATCCACCCAGCCTTTGCTTGGGTGATGTTAGGTGAGGCCTCGCCACAGGCCCGGGGGCTCCTTAGGTAAGGCAAGGAGCTGGTATCAGCCACTCTGAGAGGAGTTGCAAAGGAAAGGTCGTGCACTCTGGACGAATTGTTGCTGAATTGGTCCCACATGTGTTAATAAAATTGTGACCCAGTAAAACCATATTTCTGGCTGCTTGTTTTCCTTCCTGTGGTTTCTAGGCCCCTCCACTTTACTTGCAGTAGTTTATTATCTTGTTTTCTAATTGTAATGAAGATTTACTTAAGGTTGCATAATGATATAAAATCAGGCTGTTCTTGTATTAAGGCAGGCTAAAATATGTCAAGGCCCTCTTTCTCAGTAGAACATTGAAATAATGGGATAAACATTTCCTCCCCAGCAGTGAATTGATGTATTTTGAGTAACTGCACAAACACTGAGCAAGGTTCTGGGATTTCTAATGGTCTTCAGAAACAAGAACAGAATTTCTCATTTTAGTTTTTTCTTAATTTTTTTTTTCTGTTTAAGTTATTTAAAGGAAAGAGGGTGGGCTCAAATTGGATCATAAGAATAGTTGTCTGTGAGTTTCTTTTTGCTCTAGATAGCTGAAAACTTTACACACTTCTTACTGTGCACAGCTTCTGAGTTGCACTCAGCTTTCAAGGAAGTAGCCCATATTGAAAAAGACCTTTTTAAGACAAATGTATTTTTCTTAGACTATATGAGTCCATAAATCATTTAGGATTTAAAAGAAGGCAGGGAGGGGAGAAGGAAGAGGGTGGAACTGAGAATTTCCCTAGAAAATCTTTTAGTCCATGTCTTATTCTGTCTTTATGATTTTCAGATGGCTAACTATTTTTTGTTTCTTATCATTGTTTTTGAACAGGAGTTCAATAAGATTTTTTTTATTATTATTTTGAATTTTTAAAAGGCCATGAAGGCTCTAAGGTACCTTAGCAGAGAGCATTACCACTTAAATCTCAGCTGCAGGGAGAACTGCCTTTAAAAGTAATTTTAATATTGATGAGCACTTTTCAACATCTGCTTCCTTTCAAGAGTATCATAATATATGAAGAAATGACTCACTTGTCTCATTTATTAGTTATTCGAGTCATGTGAACTGAGTGTATTGATAGCACTGTCCATGGGATCTTCCTTGTGAAAATGGCAGTGGTCCTGTAATGCAAAGTGCTCCATGTGTTAAACATGCAAATTGCACTGACTGCTGTTTGTGCCCTGTTGATGTGCATCGACCTGCACAGATCGTGGCCCCTGTGCTGAGGCGCTGAGCTGTGAGTTACTTGGGCTGGGGGTCTTGCTCCATGAAGCTCCTTGCTCCCTGGTGTGGTCTCACAGCTATTGCCTGGTAATGGCAAGTAAATGGCAAGCAGTGCCACTTTAGAGTTATGCTAGGAAGAAACTCTGCTGACTCCTTTTCTTGTTACTTACCCTTCACTTGTTAGTTGTTTTCTCTTGCTTTCTTTTAAATAAAACCATTTTGGTTTTACTTACAAGCAAAGCTCCTCCTGGGCCTGCTCTTCAGACAAACCAGGAAAGTGTTCAGTTAGCTGGCAGATGACCGCTATCTTACAATACATCCATTACCTCATTCATGAAAATTCAATTTTAGATGCAGCAATGAAGTTTTTACTTTTTCTTTAAAGCTTTTTATATATATATTTTTTAAAAAGATGATTTTTAAAGGCTAGGGATTTTGTGCCATTAAAACAGAACGCTGAGATTTCTTCGTAATATATTTCTTAACGTGTAGACGCTGCAAAACCTGAGATTTCTTAAGTCAAAATTCTTTCTTAGATGCAGTCTAAGGGTGGAAATGGTAAATACTCTTTTTTTCCTTCTCTAGGGCAGTCTCATAAACCTTCCACATTGCATTGCGCTTTGTTCTCTGGCAGCTGGCATAATTTTGAGAGCGTATAGCCTGTGAGAATGCTTCACCTCTTTTTTTTGCTTTTAAACTTATAAACTTCCTTTTTTTTTTTCCTTAAAAAAAAAAAAAAAAGAAAAAGGCAATTTCTCCATCTTTCAAAATCATTTAGAGGAACTAATGGAAAAAAAGCTTTGTAAACCGTAGGCTCTGTGACATGCAAACAGTACTGATAGGGAAAGAAAACCTGTTGGAGGAGATGACACGTGCCTGCTCTGTATACAGTGTGCAATTTTTGCAAGATAGTAAATTTGTTAATTCTTCCTAGATTTGGTCTTTGGAGTTCTTCTGTAGCTGCAATAAAGAGGGATGTTCTTTCTCTTCAGTGTTGTGCCTCGCAGCAGGGTGGTGGTGGTTTATCTCTCTGGTAGGCAGGCAGCTAGCTGCTCCGGTAGGTAGTGCGTACAATGAAGGCTCACGTACCTCATTTGTTTCTCATCTGAGTGCTTCCAAGGTGCCGGTATTGCATCTCAAATCCTTCTAAGAAAAAAATGAGATGCAAGTCCTGTTTTGTGTCTGATGTCCACCAATTTCTAAATATGCATGACTGGAGTTATCTGTTGAATCATCAGCTGTTGTTGACATTAAATGCAAATATCAATGCAAAGGATGTTATTTGGGATCTAACCAGCTACTACTGGTTGTACACTTACTGTTACCTGAAGTTTAATGTGGGAAGTGTCTCAGCATTGCGTGGTAACACAAATCCAGCCCTGCTTCAGCTACTGAAGTCAGGGTAGAGGCAAAGATCATAGGTTTTAATGTAATGAGAAAGAAACGGCTTAAGTGAGCAACTTCTTGCTTAAGTTATTTATAAGTAATCATGTATGTATTTATATGCATAAGAAGTGAGATGTAGGAACCGATTTCCATAGCAGATTAGGTTCTCTGCAATATTAAGAAATACTTCCCCTCCCCCCACATAAATTCCACTTGTCAAACTGGAGAAATACCCTTTCTTGAGCAAGCAATTGCAAACGCTTCCACAGCAGAATCAGTTAGCAGGACTCTGTCAGCTAACTGAGCAGGAGCTGGACCTTGGCTTCCCTGTAATGGCCTGACTGGTCTCATTTTCTTTTTCAGAACTGATAAATAAAACTGACTTGCTTACTCTCAGTGGAAAGACTCTACATGTGACAACAGGGTCAGCACCTGCTCTGACCAACTCTCCTGATGCTCTTCTCTGCCAGTATATCAACTTGCAGTTAGTAAATGCAAAACCACAAGGTATGTTGGATACTGATTTCTCCTTGCTTACAGGCTGAGTTTTTTCTGATCTGTTTCAGACACTATCTCTTGATGATGAAGATACGTATGTCTGTTTCAATTTGCAGATGGTGATTTCATTTATTTTTCTTCTAGTGTGTACTTTATAATAAACACAGTGATTGTTTAGTTTTTCTTTGCCTTTTCATAAAAGTGAAGAGCGAGTTTGAGATAACAAATGGCATTTAAACATGATCCCTTCAGCATTGTTTCCCTGTTTCTGACAGTTTGCTCACCTGTGCAGCTTATTTTAAAATGTTGAATCTAAAACTGACCAGAAATGAATAGGAAGATGAAAGATAAGCCTGCTCTTTACCAAGGCATTGTAAACAGTCTGTAAAACATTTCTTAGTGCTATTTAAAAGGCAAAGGAATTGTATTATTAGTCTGGTCTGGAGTATAGATAAGTGCATTTAATTGTTTTCCAGCTGCTAATCTGCTAGGCTGCTTCTGCTTTGAAACCTTTGATGGGAAAAGTTGTGTTCTTGGTAACTTGCTCTTCATCTCAGCTCTGCTCTGAGTCCTTTCTGGACTGCCTGTCCATGTGGATTCCTATAGACATTACTGAGAACCTACCTGGGGCAAAAAATGTGTTTTTAATTGGGGTTTTGATCATGAGAATCTGTTATGGGAGTTTCCGTAGTTGTTAGTGGTTTCTGTGTCCTGCTGAAATACTTCATGTTTTCCAGTTTCCAGGTCCTCCGTTTGACAATGGTAAAGAATTCTGCAAGATTTTCTTTTGTTTGTCAAGCTGTTAATCACTTACACTTACGAGTTTATAGTTTATAAACATATTTAGTGGTTATTTGTAGGTAAGCTGGAACGGCTAATTCTGAAGCACTATAAAGAAATGGTGGTGAACAATAAGAATAAATCCTAAATTTTGATTTACCGAGGTAGATAAAGTAGTATCATTCTTCATCAGTAGTTATGTAACTCTTTATCTTGTTTAGAATGTCAGAAAGGAACAATGGGAACTCTTCTAATGGAAAACCCCGTTGGTCAGAACGGATTAACATACCAAGGTCTTCTACATGAAACAGCAAAAGTTTTTGGGCTCAGAAGCAGAAGGCTAAAATTGTTCCTGGATGAAGCACAAACTCAGGGTAAGCACAAACGTTTCACTTGCTTGTTCAAGGATACTTGGAAGTTTTTTGTTGAGGAGCAGCCAATATAACCCTGTAACTGAGGCCCAGTTTAATTACTAAATGCATTCTGTTTACACATTGGCTTCTAATTTTGCCAAGTAATTCAATAATCTATTCAAAAAAATTCTTTGAGCACGTAAATATATTAGCAAGTTCGAAGTTTTAATGTATTTACCTTATGAAATGTCCAACACCAAGTTTTTTTGCAAGTTTCTTCCTTTTGAAATAGAAAAGTCAGTCAGAAATGGAACTGGTGGTTACATGCTGCTGTGACTCAGAGTGAATCTCTTTTCTAGAAGTGAGTGAATCTGAAGTGTGAATATTTTAAGAACCTTTTAAATTCTTCCTGTAATACTCAAGTTGCAGATTTTTTCTTCCTTCTGCAGAAAAGGTCAGGAGAGTATATCAGATCTATTTCAGAGTAGTTTGAGTAGGTCAGACTTGGTTGACTATGGCAGCAACATTTTATTTGGAGTACTTGGGAAGTAGAAAGCTTTAATGACAATCACATACCTCAAGTGCTAAAGAATCTTTGAAAAACACAGAGGGGGAGACTTAGAAATTTCTAATGCATGACCTGTAGTGCTAAAAAGGTAGACATGAGAAGGATATGCAACTATATTTGACAGGAAGAATGGATTGGAAACTACATAGTAAAAGCAAATAAACAGAACCAGGTATTTCTCATATACTCAGGAAAATGCAACTTTGAATGAAATTGTGCAAAGGATTCTGTCTCCCTTTTTATCTTACTGGCACGATTTACAAGCTGCTTGGAGGGTGTGGTGGTTTTATTCAGCAGAGCAGCTATTTCCACTGCAACTGCTCTCTCGCTCTCCCTCCTCGAAGGGGAAGGGGGAGAAAATATGATGAAAAGTCCTCGAGGGTTGAGATAAGGACAGGGAGATCACTCAATTACCATGGGTAAAACAGATCCAGCATAGGGAGATTAATGTAATTTATTACCTATTACTAACAAGGTAGAGCAGTGAGAAACTCAAACTAAAAACACCTTCTGCCCTTCCACCTGCTTCTACGTCCTCCCCCTGAGTGGCACAGAGGAGCAGGGAATAGGGGCTGCAGTCAGTCCCTAAGGCTTTGTCTGTGTGCACTATTTCCCTCTCTGCCCCTGCTCCCCGTGGGGTCCCTCCCAAGGATGCCGTCCTTTCCGAACTGAGCCTGCGGGGGCTGCCCACAGGCAGCAGCTCTTCAAGCACTGCTCCCACACGGCTCTGTCCCATGGGGTCCATCCCCCAGGAGCAAACTGCTCCAGCACGGGTCCCCCATGGGCGGCAGCTTCCCCCAGACCCCCTGCTCCTGCGTGGGCTCCTCTCCACGGGCTGCAGCTCCGGCCCGGGGCCTGCTCCTGCGGGGGCTCTCCATGGGCCGCAGCCTCCTCCAGGCCACATCCACCTGCTCCACCGGGGGCTCCTCCACCCATGGGGGGGCTGCAGCGTGGAGATCTGCTCCATGTGGGACCCATGGGCTGCAGGGGGACAGCCTCCTCCACCAGGGGCCTCTCCCTGCACAGCCCGCAGGGGAACTGCTGCTGCCTGCCTGGAGCGCCTCCTGCCCTCCTGCTGCACTCACCTGGGGGGCTGCGGGGCTGCTTCTCACTCCTTGCTCTCCCAGCTGCCGTTATGCAGCAGGTTTATTTTCCTTTTCTTAAATCTGCTCTCACAGAGGCACAAATGACCTTGCTTGCTGGCTCAGCTCTGGCCAGTGGCAGGTCCCTTTGGAGCCAGCTGAAACTGGCCCTTGTCTGCCATGGGGCAGCTGCTGGATTCGTCTCACAGAGGCCACCCCTGCTACCAAAACCTTGCCATGGAAACCAAGTACGGAGGGATACATCACACGCAACCTAATGACATCAGGGTACCTGCCCAGAAGTTAACCATCCTGTTTAAACTAGTTTTCAAATCTTTAGGATGGGTTGAGCTTCTTCCTGAGGTACCAGTCAGCTGCTGTAGGAGTGCAGCCCTCCCGTGTAGCTGCCTTAAAACTGGGGTTTATCCTCAGATGGGTGGCAGAGATTAAAATTAGCATTAGTAGGGTATATTTTGTTGTTTTTATTGGAGGGTTGTTTTATTTCTTTTATTTCATGTGACGTGAACTGTGCTTATTCAAAAGCCATTTTGTAAGTAAAGTGAATCTCAAATGTTGATGAAACTTTCTAGTGATAGTTTGAACTAACACTCAGAAGAACGTGCTGAATGAGGTTAACGAACAGAAGCGTAGAGCAGTGTTCAGAAACAGCACAAGGTATAAGAGCTAAGTATGTCAACCACACTTCGGTTGCATAAACAAAAAAGGTATTTATTTGTACAACTTTGCTGACTAGGAATGTAGCCATTCAGGAGTTATTGATGGTATACTTACTGCTTGATTTTTAGTTTCTATCACTGTTAGAGGGCAAACAGGTTCACGGCAGCGTATGGTTTAGTTAAGCTGCTGAAATAACTGTTGTATAAAAGTTTCTAGCCTTTAAATTGTGCAGTAACTGACAAAACAGAACAATATATAGCCATTAAGTATCAGCTGAAGTAAGGATTTTTAAAATGCCTTTACCTAAAAGGGAAATCAACAGAATCACTGTAGCATATTTGTAGTATGAATTCTCCAGAACTATTTAAGCTTTAAATAGTGTAAAACTGATAATTCATGACGATCTGAAATATTGTTTTTTTAAGTCTTCAAAGGCCAAAATACCTCGTTTGGTCATATTGAGGCTCAGAAGATAGAGGACTTGGTCTTGGAGATTTATTATTGTAGCTAACACATGCTTATGCAATAGAGTTATGTTTCTGTTATCTTAGATTTACCTCACCATGAAGCTGTTTTTCATAGTTTTCTTTATGGTATAAATACTGAAGTGGCCATACTTCATCTTCACATCTTTTTAATTGATAAATGCTGCATACAGAAAAAACCATATTTTGATGCCCCTGGCAGATATTAGTTCAATTAATGACTGTGTGTAGTTGCTGTTTTGTAATCCCTTGTTTAGCATTTTATCAATATATTCCAGGATCTTAGTTTCAAAACAAAAATTTGAGTCTTTTTTTGATGGCTTACTCTAAAAATAAAAGCTGGTAATAATAATAATAAAAGTTTCTATTAACCATTTGTAACATTCAGTGATAACGAGCGATGAATAGAAAGGCTGATGTCTTCTTAAAAGGGAAAAAATAATAACCACATGACAGAAAATGAGTTACCGTTTTTAAAATATTACCTTTATAAATTTTGTCAGCCACAGGAAGCTGGGCATCTGGTCTCTATTGCCCGAAAGCTTGCCAACTTTTCAGAAACAAATCTGTTCCACCTTCCTTTTGGAAGACTGGAAGGACATTTATTTAAATTAGAAATTGGAATAGTTCAGCTGGAAGGGAACTACACAGATCAAGGGCAACCAAATGTTAAAGTGGTGAGCATTGCTTGTTCCTAAGACTGAAACACGAGTCACAGGTAGCTGGTTAGGAGATATTTGGGGCCTGGGCAATACTTCTGGCATGCCAACTGCAGAGGCTTCCTTCAGAGGGACTACCACAAAAGAGCATGTCGTCATGTTTTGTTGCTGAGTCAAGTTTCCAATTTCTAATAGTAATTTTTCTCTTAAATACTGTTGAAAGAAGTAGCTTCATGTAATGTCTCAGTGTGCAGGGATTGGAGATTTTGGGAGATTTGTTGTTTTCCTTTTTTTTTTTTTTTTTTTTTTTTACCATGCGACTTGGCAATTGTGGAGTAAAATAAATGAATAAATGAACCAAAAAAAAACCAACAAAACACACATAGCTTTGAGACCAAGTTCATAGTTTGTCTGCTTCTGCAAACCAGAGTAACTTCTTTACAGACTGCTGTAATATTTTCATGGAAAGGAGAGGAAGGTTAATGAGGGAATAAAGCCCTAATTGCTGAATTGGATTATACCTCTTAGCTCTGTGGATGGGTATTCAGCTGCTTGAAGCAGATCACTGCACTGGAGGAGAACTCCTTAAAAATGGAACCATCAGGATCCATAAGGACTTTTCAATTATTTAATTGATGGCATTTGAAGTTTGATGCAGACTGTATCTACTCAGTCTAAATATGAAACACTTTTCAAGGAAAGATGGGGGCCTTAATGTTAGAAGGAAAGTACGTATTGGTATTCGTACACGGGAACAAAACTTGTTGCTGCCTTTTCTAGAAACAGTTTCCACTTGGACATCATGTTACTGCAAATTAAACTGCTTTTACCTTATCTCCATGGCTGTGCTTCACAGACTTGCCTCCCCCCACCACATGCGCTGTGCCTTGGTCTTTGTCAGCTGGACACGAGCCCGAGTTAGAGCAGGATGAATATCAGACATCAGTACAGTGATACAGTGCAGTACACTAGAAAATTGTTTCCACAGAAAAAATACCCAAATATCTGAATGTTATTAATCTGTCACTTGTGCTAACACCAGTGCCAAAATTTAAAATTATCTTTTATTTGCTTATGTTGTCTGTAGGGACTCTAGTGTGCAGTCCCACAGTAACCCCCAAATTTCTTTTGCTTTGGTTTCAGTGTATGTATTTGTAGTTACCACTTTGAAGTTTCTTACCACTTTGAAGTTTCTTAGTAAAGAGACCTCTGGTATATTTATTATTCAGATTGTTTTGAATACTGGGAGGTACAGCTCTGGAACAAAAGTATTCTGCTCTGTTATTGGTGTAGTTTGCTACAGCTGATGGGTGTTGGGAAATACTGAGCTAGCAAGCATCTTGCTTTTTGGAAAAAATGCTCTCTGTACAGTGGTAAGAATAGTAATAGAGGTTTCCAGTTCTCCCCTTCTTTGTAATTGTAAGGCATTGTTTCTTTAGCTGTGAGGCAGGATTACTGGGTGCATGTTTCATAAGTAATTATAAACTGTGGATCAGCCTGTTAGAAATACGCTACATCCATAAAAGGGCCGTTGGTGAGTCTTTATCCTATTATTGTTCCAAGGTATATGCAGAGAGCTATGAAAAGACTTAAATCAATCTGGTGCAGTATAAATTTCTTTAGGCATATTTTACAAGATAGCATCTGCTAAAAACTAATGTTGCTACTACAGTCTTTGCTTTACGTATTCAACTCAAGTTGTATGCATCGTCTTGTACTCCTTCACAAGCATCTTGTTCCAACTGCTGTAAGTGATGGGATACGAGAGGAGGTAGATCTCTGCTCTGTCCTATTCTTACATAAGGTTTATAAGGGACTATGGTTTTCAGTGCATTGTGCTGTGTTGTTGACTACACATTATTGCATTATAAAGCAATTTTCTGACTAGATGTTGTTCTCTGTGGATAGGAAGCTGGGAGCTGTGGGCTGACATACGCTTTCAAAAAAAAAAATCTACTTTGTAACCTAGAACAGTGCCTTGAACTCGTGCACCAGTGAGCCTAACATGTGGCTTGTGGCAGTTCTTTGATGCACTGTGCTTTAACAGGAGGGAATTTGAGCTGAGCAGTTTCTGTCCAAGTCTCATTTCAATTGAATGAATAGAACTGTCGAGTAAAGAAAAAATGCATTAAAATGCATTGATGGTTTCACTTGTTGGAAAGAACACTAACTGTCTCCCCCCCCCCTTTTTTTTTTTTTGGTTTAGAGATCACAAAGGACGTCTCCATGAAGAACCTGAATATGAAGACTGTATATGTTCGTGTTATACCCACCACAGCTGAATGTTGAGGATTCCATTTTTATGAATAAGACCATGTAGACTTTTTTCCACAAAAATGAATTTAAATTGGATTAGTATGCTTTTCGATTAACATCCAAGTTGTGTATGGTACTTCTAACATCTCAGATTGTACACAGGATGTTTTCTACCAGTGCATGTCTAATATGCTGCTCTTTGGTTTCAAATACAATGTATTTTCATTATGTTACCTTACAATACTGTAAAAGCTGTTCAAAAAAAATGTCCAAACTCCTTAACCCTAGATATCTATGCAGTAATTTGCCTGAAAGAAATGGGACTAGTACCTCAGTGATGCTGTTCTCTGCCTGTCCTTTATGCAGGGGG
Source organism: Netta rufina (assembly GCF_964035555.1). NCBI lineage: Eukaryota > Metazoa > Chordata > Aves > Anseriformes > Anatidae > Netta > Netta rufina. The sequence goes on along the minus strand of NC_140133.1, from coordinate 7,030,024 downwards.
CATCTTTGATTTTCTAAACCATGGGTTACCTACAAGGCTCTATGATATGTACACCATATTACAATAGCTTTGAAACTTAATTTGAATGGTTACCCAAATGTGTTCCTTCATACTAGCTGGATTTTCATGAAGTGTGTGGTTGTTGATTTAAAATGCTCCTTACCTTCAATTGTTGGAAAAATAAATTTGCTTCATCTCCAAACTCGCTTCCCTGAGTTCAGAGTACTTTACTTCCCTACAATTCCCTACTTCCTACAGCACAGCCTTCCGTACGGATCAGGTGAAACCTCAAGAAACTTGAAACCTGAAAATGTCCATACCGAGTGCTAATGACTGGGTTGTGATACCATTGGGCTATGGTGGTTTTATTTATTTTGGGGTGGTGGTGGTGTGTGCATTTGCTTCAGTTTCAGATTTAAAAGCAGGTTTTAGAAGAAATTAGTGTTGAGTTTTCAGTTTTTATAAAGCTCAGTCCTATTTTGCCAGATGTTTTAGTGTTAACTTCTATGTCTATCAGTGAGCGAAACAACAGGCAACCCTTTTACGGCTGAGGATGCTCTTGGCTAGTTTTAGATGACTGAAGTCATGTTTAAGTTGCACTGCATTCCAGTAGTTTTGTTAATCAGTGTTGAAACTTGCTACTGTACAGAACGCTGAATTTGTGAGAAGGTTTACCTGCATACAGCTGTATTCACTGGGCTTTTATTAGCTTCCTCAGAACAAGGTTACATAAACTGTGAACAAGTGTGTTGACAGAGAAAAACGTTTTATAAGAATAACCGAGTCTTGCTTAGCATGTTTTTCCATTGCTGTTTTTCATCTTTACACTAACTATGAATATAAACCAAAGCTTTTTTTTATCACACTATATTAGTAGGAATAGCTATAAATAAATGTTCTGTGCAACTACTGTGCTTTACTGGACCATACCAAAGTCTGTAAGTACTCATTTGAAGTAAATCAAGTCTCTGGCATTCAGTATACATAAAATTACCGCTATCAGTATTAAAAATGTCAGTGCCTGAACCTACTGAATCACTGACCCATTCAGTTTAATGAATATTGGACATTGCCTTCTACCTTTCCCTTTAAGACAGCTTGTTTATCTTTTTATTGACTTAGTGACATGAAAATCAAATAGGACTCTGATTTGTATTGACTTTTTTCACATTAAAAAAAGTCCAGTTTGTCTTCTGTGAAAGTAAGATTGCTGATAGTAAGCTGAATGACTTTGCTTTACTGCTCATGGAGAATAAATGAAGGTGGCAAGTGACTACAGTCTACAACCTCATCCTAAATGAGATCATCTAAGGTGACATCATTACTCACCTTTTTAAAGAATGTATTTGGGACTTAGGTTTTTGTAACTTTTTTCTTAAAGATGTTGGCTGCCCAATTTCTGTATAACGACTAGACTGGATTATATGTATGCTTTCCAGTGAATGAGAAGCCTGGGTAAGATTTATGAATTCTCCCTGAATTACAAACAGATAATATCCTCAACAGAATCCTTTTTCTTCCTCAAATATATTTATAGCTGCTTAATGTCAAAAATAATTTACCCTGAAGAGAAGCAATGCTTTCTCTTACTGTAGTCCAATAATCTCATACTTCACCTGAACTGGTTTTTCTGGGTTTTCTGTATGTAAATGACTGCTTTATGCTGAAAATGAAAATTGGCCTTTCCCTTGACTTCGTGCATGAGCTCTCTCTATGAAGATGTTCTGCAGAATAGCGCTGCTTGTTAAAATACTGTGGCATGCTGATGAAACTTGCTGTCAGAAGTAAAGGATTTAAATTATTTATTCACAGGAAAGGGATGAAGGAGAAATTGCTGATAATTCTGTACGTGTCCCTTAGTTCAAAACCTATGCAAAGGGCATACATTTGAAATAATCATCACAGCAATGTCTTGAGACTGAGTCAGCAAAGGCAGCGCTGTGCTTCTGTAGATCTGAAGTTAGCCCAGTTGGTGCATGCACGAGGCTGCATGGAGCTTGGTGTATCAGCATGATAAGGTTTAACGAAAGCTTCCTACCTGCTACCATAGCGTGGCTACAGAATAATACAGTTTATACCATGCTCTAAGAGCAACCTTAAAAAGCAGAGGGAGGCACAAGCCATAGTTTCAAGAAAAGGGGATGCCAGACCACAAATTAACGTGAAGCATAGTGTTTTCTCATCCTGTTTCACTGTAACTTCAGGTGCAAACAGAAATCTGGAAGAATGTTTTTCTGTTTCTTGTGCTCTCACCAAAACCTGAGACAAAATATGACCAAAAAGATAACAGAACAAGAACTGCTTTTACAGAGTTTGTGGTATACAGGCACAGGCTGTACCTGTAATGTAGCACTTCTGTTTAGACACTGCCTTAACAGGGGGATGCTGGCACCTCACGTTTGAATAGTTACAGACGTCTCTAAATTTGTCTGAATGTGATCTAGCTGTGTTTCATCTTAGTAAAGTGCGGGTATATATTATTGGTGCTTGACCTGGAATACCAGTGTAAGAAAGCATTTCCACTTGCTCTCAGTGTGACAGGTGGGTGTGGTGTTTCCCTTGCCCTGCTTCACTTGAGCCTCCTTTCTTTACTGCACACACTCCATTCTTCGCTTTGTTTTTCTTCATCCCATCCCATCCCATCCCATCCCATCCCATCCCATCCCATCCCATCCCATTTTTTACCTTGTTGCTTTTAGTTTATCAGCCATGGTTTTCAGTCCATATCCACATACTTCTCATGTGTTGCAAACAATTGGAACAGAAACAGAGATGTGCCCTTGCATTCTCCAGTCTGATCATATCACAAGGATGGAAATGCCCACAAATGCTATTTCTGCCTATAGACTCAGTAAAGGCTGGCAGAGGGGAAAAAGCTATTTGCTTAGGACAGGTAATGGAAGAATGAGACCGGAGATTATCAGAGGACACTGTTAAAAACACATCTGAAAATGCTTTACATCAAACTTTTACATTAAGTAGTATGTAATTAAAAAAAAAAGTTGCAGAATTATAGTTTAATTTTACTTTCAGCTGCTGCTCTGTTGGCTATGGTCTCTTTTCTAAAACAAACTGACAGTTTTTGGAAAAAGTTGTGACCCATTTGGGTGAACTTGTGCTTTTTCTGCCTTCTTCATTTTTGGTATTTTTAATATTAGATAATATCTAATAATTTCTTGACAGAATTTGTCTCATGGGATCTTGAAGTTTTCTACTAATTTTTTTAATGACTTTTTTTAATGCACTTCTATAACTTCATCTACGTTGGGCTTGATGTGATACTCTTCAGTATTTATGTACTTCAATTAACTTCTCCCTTAAATAACTTGTTATATAAACTAAGTCTTGGACCACTATTGCCTCTCCTCATATAGAGAAAAGCGCTGCCTAGGCACTCACAGAACTGTGTTATGCTATTCATTATACTCTGTAGAAGTTTGTATCTTTGCATCCTGATGCAGACTCCTAACCTTCTGGTGTTGCCTCTCACCTGGTAGCAGTGCAGCGATCTCTGGTTCTCACTCATTGAGATGTACGCAGTGCCCAATGAGCTGCAACAGCTGTACTCTGCTGAACCAGTTTTTCGCTGTCGGGGAGCTGTAGGCACTGACACAAAATAGAACTGTTATTGTATCCAGCTGTGGTTTAAAAAAGAAGAATTGAGACATCCTTTTCTCACACATGGCTCTTCTCTCCTTCACCCTGCCCTGTTGAAAATCATCACCCTTGGATCTATGCTGGCTGGTTTGGGCTCAAAGTACTTTTGTACCTGTCCCATTCCTACCAGATGGGAATTCCCTGGCTGACCCTAGGAGCACCCCTGACAGCAAATTTAGCAAAAGGTCGTGACATCAGCCAAGACTGGCAACAGGATTACATCCTTATTAGGCTTAGCTGAGATACACCAGCAAGGCGACGTGGACAGTAACAGGGCTGTTTGTTCCCTGTCAGTTCAGCTGCCAGCTTTCCCCACAGCAAATCAAACTGTAATGGCGGGTCAGACTAGCCAAACACCACAGTAGTTTTATTCCCTTTTTTCAGGTGATTGTGTAACAGACAAAAACTTGCATTTATGTTTTGCTTTCTTACAGCAAAAATGTAGTGAGTATTGGGATCTTTTTGCAAGTAACATCCTTCCAGAGAGAAGACTCTTTGTAAGGAGAAAAAAAAAAAGGTTTCTCATCATGTTTTAAGTTGAATAGTAGCTGATCAGCCGTACAGCCCTTTTGCTACTCAGAATATCTCTATTTCTGCTCTTCAGCAGAGATGGAGTCTAGTTATCCTTGTCATTACTGATTAAGCATAAAGCATTATTCAGTGTGTCTTTTTTTTTTAAAATCAGATTTCTTATGGGGTAGACTTGACACTGATTAAAGAAATAGGAAAAAATAATGTATGCAACTACATAACAGAGTGTGTACTTCAAAGTAGACTAAAATGTTTCCTTTCTTTCAAAGATGGAATGAAAGAAGAGAGCAGTATCATCCTCACACGGAAGCAGCTTTACAGCATGAGTTAATTTTACTCTTGCTGTGCTATGAGTGGTGGTTAACTGGGGTTGGGGGAGGGTGTCTTCAATTATCTAATGTTTTCCCCAATTAAAATGTTTATGTAACCAATATAATTATAGCTTTTATGTAATTGGGGGGAAAAAAAAAAAAAGAGGTTCCTATTTCAGTATGTCTGGGTATTTCAGTTAATTTCCAGTCTCTTGTCTGTACAGAGCTCTAATGAGGGGTCACAAAGCTCCTCGGAAGACTTCTAAAATTCCTTGCAGATGCAATTAGGATAAAATTGCCCCTAAATATATTTAAAGCTTTTAAAGATGTTCTTGGGTCAGAGATAAGGGAATTCTGTATACATTACCCTAATTTTGCAGTTTGTTCCCAGCTTTGTTCAGTGTTCAAAACAGTGCTGTTGAAACATCCTCAATAGGCAAAAATGCACCCTGGCACTTAATATTTGTTATATTGGGTTAAGTATGACAGCTAGACAACTGTGCAGAAGGTAGTTCCATGGAGTATCACTTGCAGTATACCTGAAGGAGAAATTTTCTTTACTTTTCAAGTAATTAATTTTCCAAATGTGAAGGCAATCAGTTTCTTGAACTAGAGCATGTATTGTGTAATTAATAGCAAAAGCAGTATCATAGGATCTTTGGGACTTAAATTGCTTATGGACATCATTGGCATTGCAACTGGGAGGATGGGAGAACTGTGAGGAACACTGCTGCAAATTTCATTTAGATCTTATACTGCAAATCCTGCTTATGGACACGATACTGTCTAGACAAGGATGAAGGATCCTGAATGTTTCTGAAGATTAGTGAATGTTTCTAAGATGAAAAGTTGACTACTGGGTCAACTGAACAGGCCAAAAAATAGGCTTATGTTCTTTAAATAGCTTTAATGTAAAGATAGTTATGATGGATTAGTAATTAAATGAAATCCAATAATTTCCTACTCTTGCCAAACAAAACAAAAAAAGCTAGCACTGGAATGTATAAACAAGGCTTATCTTACAGATAAGACTTATCTGTAAGATAATGGAGTGATCCTTCCAGTTGAGTACTGATAGCATTCCCACTGGACAATAGCAATGAACTCATCTTCAAGAAGTCTGAAGTTAAATTGGATGGGAATTTTGACCACACATCAGGAAAAGCCTTATGATTATAATAATCTGCCCCTAGAATGGGTGGCCTAGGAGGATTTAGGATCAAGGTTGGTTTTAAGAAGAGGTTATGAGTGGGGCTCCTAGGAATGGCTTGGATACAGTTCTTCCTGGAGCTGGAGGTAGACTGGAAAACCTCTCAAAGGCTTTTCTGACTTTTTTTTTTTTTAACATCTATTTTGTCACCTAGGGAAAAGACAAGTTTTCAGAAAATTCTTTACAAATTCCAGTCTGTCATTAACTTGTCTATAAAAATGATTGTGGAAGTAATAAAACAAACTTGTTTATTAGTTCTAAGGCATGTATTCTGTTTAGATGTCTATAAAAATGCATCCATCATTCTGATCTGAACACTTCTATTGCACCTTGAATGTTTTTACTGCTTTCACTCTTTGATCTTACACTATGCTATAATCTATTGTCATCTGAAATAAGTATGGCAGCACAAATGCCAGTTAGGTGAGTCAGACCTGCACTTGAATATACCCAGCAGGCCGCTCTGTATGTGGTTTATCAGCTGCTACAGGTACAAACCAGATGCACTAGCAGATTTTGATAGCAATGTTTGAGTACCTTCAAGAATCTGTCATTCACCTGGTGTTAAATGACTGGCATCGATCTTAAACTATCAGCTCTGCCAAGAGAATGAAAGTGACTGTATTAAAGGTGCAGAAAGAGGTTTAAATAATAATAATAATAATATTTTTGTATGTGCACGATGGCTGTTTACTCCAAAGGACAACTAAGAGGAAAAACTCAAATGAATTGGAACACTTAGCTTACTCTGCAAATCACTGGATGATACCATTAGTTTTGTAGGCTTCGGAAGAGCTTACTCCTGATCTTAACTACCCAAGTGAATTCACACAAAAAATAGTGTTTTGGGTTCACCTTTTTTATGGTCCTTTTAAATGTCTTTCTCAGCTGCTTTACTGTCCTTTCAGTGGCATAAACTTATGGTTCAGAACTAGCAGAGCAGATTACGTGGTAAACAGACACAGGAGTTTTTGCTTTCCCATCCTAAAATAAAAATAATAAAAAATAAGCATCTTTGAAGAAAAAAGTTATAAAGCAGCCATGTATGTAATGTCTCTTACTTCTAATATATTATAAATAATTATCAATGTGAGGATGTAATTCCTGATGATGGAATGGTATCAGAACATCTGTATGTGTGATCTTTCAAGCGTATTGATGGTCAACATTGCAGGATTAGTATTTTTTTTCTTACCCTATATCCAGTGCTAAACTTTCTTCCTTTTATAATATGTAGTTCTGGATCTCAGTTTTTACAGAAAGCCTTTAATCTGTTCCACTCTGTTGCTGCATACAACCACTGCCTGTGAATCTCTGCTTTCCTTGGAGGAAGGAAGACAGCAGAGAACCAGTAACATTAATCTTCCACGTTACAAAAGGAGAACAAAAATCTACAAAAAGGCACTGCAAATGTAGACTTAATGGTCTGTCCAAGTGGCATTTTTATGGTGGTATCATCAAGTACAAAATACAAACACAGAGTATTCTGAAGAATGACAGCAACCTTGCCAACTCTGAGTTTGACAAAAATGTCTAATACTTAGCCCTGACCTCTATTATTTAGATAAGTAATATTTTCTGCTATAAGTAATATTTTCTAGTGGATGCACAAGCCTATAATCAAGGTAGATGTATTAGGGGAGGCACTAACCTGAAGTTGCACAGCAAAACACTAATGATCTGAAAGCATTGCTTCCCTGTTTCCCTTTTATGTACTCCCTTGTGATGGTATGTTGCACACTGAAACATTGTTCTTGGACTGTGAACTTGTTTTGATGACTTACTGCACAGACGTATTTTTTCTTGTGTTTGTATTGTAGTTTCTTGTGTATGGACTCAAGGTGCTATTGGATTCAAAGCCACGTTTCATAAAAAGACCTTGGCTCTGAGCTGAACCTGAAGGGTACAAACATGGTGACTGCTGACGGGGGGGTCCAGTCTTGATATCTTCATTTTTTCCTCATCACTGACACACTCTGAAGTTCTTAAGAATAATGAATGGAATAGTGATGTTACGTTGCTGTTTTGCATCTGACAGTTCAATAATGTATATTTATATTTTTAAATATTAAAGGTCTCTTTGAAGCCTTGGTGCTGTCTGTCCAGTTGAATTATTATTGTGATGTACATGAGTTGCAAAATGAATCTCTGGCTTTACCTGTTAATTACATCATGCATATGTGACACAAACAGTGGAATCATTGGTGGGAAGGAAGAACATGATTTCTTTTAAGGCCAAGAAATAGGCTGATTGTTTTGTAAGTTTGTATTTTTAGACATTAATATATTAACTTGCAGCCTGTGAGTCTTGTCCTGCTTTCTGCTTAGCTCAGTGGCAAAGCATCAGCTCTGCTATATTCCTCCCAAAGCTGCTATTCACAGCGTGAATCCAAAGTAATCTCTGTTATATGATGTAAAAACGAAACAAAACCAAACAACCCCCCCCCCCAAAAAAAAAAAAAAGAGAAACTGCCCAAGGATTCACTAGCAGCACTTCAATTCTTAAATAGTTCTCATCATAATGGGAAGAAAAAAGGAATGAAGCCATAACAAAGTGAAAGATTTTCATCCAAATGTATATACATAGTGAAGAGAAAGAAGCTGAGGGAAAGGAAGTACAGAGTATATATAGTCCATGTAGTCTATATTGCAAGACAGGCAAATGGTTTTAGGGTGTTAAGAGTAGCAAGAGGCCAAAGTAATTTACAAATGGCAATAATAAAATATTTAAGATTTTTTAATATCCTTTTGTTAACACTATGCCTAAAATACTGCTTATATAAAGCTATTTTTACATGCAGTAGGGATCACTTAAAAAAAAAAAAAAACACCTTCAAAAGAATTATTAAATATTTCAGAGTTGTAGCTTGCAGTTCTGTTTAAGAAGGTCCCAGCGTTTTCCTGTGTTACACTGGATTTAATCAATAGAAGACAGTTCAAGGATTTTTGTTTGTTTGGGTGAAGGTTGGTAATATGAAATTTACAGTGAATGAAAAACAAGAACAAAAATCCACTAAAGTGAAACCCTGGATAACTATGATGGGATTTTAACAAAAGAAAGCAAATGAATTCCAGTCCTGGGCTCTAAACAAAGTACAGAGCTGTATGGTTAACAGAATTTTCCACACTTCTGATTACAATATCTCAGAACTGGTTCAGAAGTTTTTCCAGCCTTTTTGAGTATATCCCCTAACTTAGAAAGAGTTTTTCAGAGCAATACCTTCACTCTGTTCACATAAACATTGTCATTTCATTCATAAAAACGGAGATGTTTAGCATGTATGTCAGCAATGACACTATGACACCGGTTGTTTCAGAAAAAAATCACTCCCCAGTGCCAGAATTTAGGACACAATGAAATCACAATGGTGATACCAGTTAGGGTTGTCAATAATTTAGTTATATGAGCGTTATTTCATTTTGATTTCAGCATCCTAAAAACTTGCAACCAAGACTCCGACTTCCCTGCTGACCATTAAAGGTATGATCCATAATGCTGTCTAGTTCATAGGAGACAAAGTCTCCCATTATAGAACGTAAGAGATCATTTCCAGCTAGAACTGTACCATTTTTTGCTTCTGAAACAAAAATCCTAGTTCCTGCCTTTCAAAAATAAAGCTGTACCAATTTTCACTGAAAAACAGTTAAGTTGGACAACTGCTTCATATTATGGAGGTCAAGGAATGTTTTGTAGAAAAGTCTTTTACAGGATGTCCTGCCTGGACACTAGGGAGTGATCACAAACCCAGGGTATTATCCTGAGGAAGAAGAGACAGTTTCTGAGGCAGACAAATCTTGGTCTGTTATTGGTTGTCCAAAGACAGTTGAAAAGTAGTGCTTTGTGGTTTTGAGTTTTGTAGAAAGCCCAGGTACACCTGGAAGGACTGTCTGCTTTCAGTAAGACGTTCTGCTTAATCAGCAGGCTGTTGAATTTTGCATTAAATCCAGCTTTCAGATAGATTTCATCTCATGATAAAGTGGCTAATACAAAAGCCACAGAAAAGCTGTAGTGTTTTGTATTAATTCAGTGGCAAAAGTAGAGATGTGCTATCAAAGGTACGTCTGGGAGAATAAATCTTTGTACCTGGTGGTCAGGCATAGGTAACTTGACAAAGAATTTACACTTTGGAAATCAGGAATTGCATAATAAAGTGATACCAAACCACAATGACTACAAACAAAAAGGCTGTACAGGTAGAGATATAGATGTAATTGAGAGAGGTGAATTGCTACAGTGAAATGAAAATATTTAAAAATTTAATTAGTGAAGTTCTTATGACTTCAAGGTCAATAGCAAGTCAGCAAAGATTTGAGAGAAGATCTGTGGGTTCTGATATGTGTGTACCTGCCTGGAAGCCATTTACGGTTTTTGTGTAGGATAGTCTATTTTTCCCAGTAGAACAGTATCAAAATTCTGCAGCTCATCTATATTAACCATTTTGAGACACAACAGTGTAGCACACTTCATCCTCCTGTTCTTTGGATAAAGCTTGTTAGTAAAGGACACGTAGACCTGATACACTTCTAACAGCTGAGGCTGAAATGTAGTGCCAGAGTTGTCAGCACAGGAGAGCTGAATTAACAAAATGACTTTTTTTTTTTTTTTTTTTTTTTTTTTACATTTCAAGTACAATATCAATCCTGCTGACCTTTAAACTTCTTAGAATTATCAAGCTAAATGTGAATTCTTTATCTCCTTAAAGTATTGTCTCTTTCAAAAATGGATAAACACAAGCAACTCTTACCACCGTCCTCTTTGCAGGGGTAGTGAGTTGGTGGAGCAGGATATGTCAGATGCTGAAGTGTTATGTTCTGCATTGCTAGACAACAACAGGAAATAAAGCACAGAATAAAACATTCTATTTTTGTTTTGCTTATGTATTACTGGAAATATGGGAGTTTGTTCTGCCCTTAATGTATCTATTCACTTTCGTCTAATTTGCTTTCCCCTGTGGTTAAATAAGAGAATAAAGGCACAACATGAAAATGAGATGTGACAAATGATGGAAAAGCAAAAGTCATCTGGAGGATGAAAGTGTTTTCATGGGTTTCTGGGGCTCTCAGGCTTGCTTGCAAATCCTAAAACTGAAAGGGGTGGAAGGGCAGAGTGCTCCTCTCGCTTTCACCTCTTTGTGTCTGTTCCCACTCTCACTTTCCCACCCCAAATATATGCTCAACTGTAAACTCAGCATTGCTGCCATGCTGTACAATTCACTTTGACAAAAATTGGTTCATGGAAACATTTACATAGTCTTTTTTCTTTCCTATGGAAAACATGATTTATTGAAGGTTGTAGCTTGGCGATGTAGCATCTGAAAATGAGCACCACTTTTCCACAAAAAAGGAGGGTTTACTTGTCTTTACCCACTTTAAAGTTGAGTCACTTCCTATAAATATCCTGAACATAATGAGGATTTAGGCATGAAACAGTCTGTACTAGCATTTTAAGAACCAATTTTGTATTTTTCGTACACTTGAAATACATGCCAGGCTAATCTTAGAATGCCTTTTAAAGCTTAGCAAGGTCAAATAAGTGCTTTGTGCAATCACACACGTAAGTTGTATTTAACTTTTCATTAACTTTTCAGTGTGCTAAAAAATATGCATAATTCATTTCCCTGCTGTTTTTCACTGTAACCATATGATAAATGGTGAGGGGGAAAAAGATGAGAGATTGGTGAAGCTTTCGCATGTATGCTACCACTGAGAAACCACTACAACTGCCAACTTAAAGAGTATGTCGCTGTCTAGGTTCATTTTTATTCAGATTCCAGTAAGTTATATAATTAAAAGAATATTAATCTGTACTAAGTACAACTACTTGAACACCCCCTTATAATTGCAGAACTTTGCAATAATTACTGCTTTAGAATAGACTTTCTGATGAATACACGCCATTGCACTTCATTAGAAGTAAGTAACATGCATACACAGTCTGTTTAGTTTTAAGGAATGGCTGAAGATTTGCTTGTACCTTTTTGCTGTGCCATGAAAGACAGATGATTTTCCTTTATGGACTTACCGATGTCCTGTGTAATAAAACAACCTTTCTTCAAATGCATATTCTTATCTAGGCTTGCTTTCCTTGCTCTTACATAACTGAACACACACTCAAGACTGCTCTCTGTACTTATTTGCAGCCTGCAGGATGGTCACAGTATCTGGGAGGATACTGCTTTCCGCAGCAAGAGTTGATTCACTGCCTTAACTCAACCTTTTACGTTTGCCTCAGGGCAGAAACTTCCGGATTTTCCTTATTGAAGCTCACATAAGATTGAATCAAATATGTATTTGAACTATGAACATTGGTATGCCCAAGAAATAAACCAGAGATGGTAGAAAACACAGAGGAAACAGCAGTAACTTCGTTTATGAGACCTAGCCCTGCCTGCCTCAATCTGCTCTGAAGTGGACAGTCCGTCTTCGGTGCCTCCATTCCAGGCATATGCCTCGTTCCTCTCCACCAACACAGACGGTAAGGAAACAGCTTGGAATAACCAGAAGTACTGTGCTGGGAAAGAAAGTCTTGGTACTGTTCATTCCTGGAGAAAACAAGACATCACATTGCAAATGGGGACTTCTCAGAGACTCGGGGGCCTTTTAGCCTCACCAGTCATCCCAGCATTGTTTGACCAAGCCATCCTGGGGGGACAGGCAGAGCGCCCACCACAATCTGTTCAAACACCATTGTAGCTTTTTTTTTCTGACATAGCCCAATTCATCCCTGCTGCTGAGATCCAAGCTTTCTAGGCATAATTCGGACAGATAGCCATGTGTAGTAACCTTTTTAGTTGCCACACTCAGGAAATACAGCACATTAGGCTTTTTTCCTCTGCTATTCAGTCAGAAAATTCTGTTTATTTTGGTAAGATATATACATTGCAATATAATACATAAAAGTAATATTTACCTCATTTAGATATTGTTTGTGAATGAGGATACAATATGCATCAGCCCAGAAGCAATAGCAGCCTAGCAGCAAAATATCATTTACAAACATAAATCATTCAAATTCCATCTTAAGAGGATAGTATTTGACTTCCCCCAATTACTTGCTTGTGGTAGGATGGTAGGATATCACATACTTATAAGAAAAAGCATAAACCACTCTAAGAGGTCATTAAAGCTTATTTATTTATTTATTTTTGTGGGGTTGGGTGGGGATATTTTTGAGTGATAGATTGGCATTTGGCATTGTATGTCAAACACTATTCCTGACAGTGTTCTCATTCAATTATCACCAGAAAACACTAGCAATAACACAGTATTTCCAAAACCAGTAAATCTGGGTAAACTGAGGTTGCTCAAGAAAAGCATTTGAAAATAAAATCCATCCTTATATTGACCCATCCAAGATGATTAGTTAAAAGCTATATAGGAAGTCAGATTGAGAGACAGGGTTTGGCCACTCCTTGTCAACAAATTGTTGCTGATAAAGACCAGGTTTAAAACGTTGTATGACAGCTTTGATGGGAATTCAACAAGTCTGACTCTTTAATCAAGGCTGTGGTGTAGAGGCTAATTTCATTCATCTGTGTGGGATACAGAATAGTTAAGGTTGGCTGGCACCTCCAACTTCTCTGCTCAAAGCACATTCAGCTGGTTGCCCAGGACTGTGCCTAGCTAGGTTCTGAGTATCTCTAAGGATGGAGCCTCCACAACCTCTCTGTGCAGTCTGTGCAAGTGTTTGATCATCCTCAAAGATAGAAAAGGTATGGTTTAAAAAATAATAATAATTTTTAATGTTTCCATGGAATTTCCTTTATTTCCGTTTGTGCCCATTGCCTCTTGTCCTGTTGCTGGGCACCACGGAGAAGAGCCTGGATCCATCTTTGTTTCTTCCCACTGGGCATTGAGTCTCATTTATAAAATCCCCCTGAGCCTTCTCTTCCCCAAGCTGAACAGACCCAGTGCTCTTCACCTCTCCTCACAGGATGGATGTTCCAGTTCCTTAATTGTCCCCGTGGCCCTTTGCCGAACACTCCTGTAAGTCCCGGCCACTCTTGTACTGGGAGGCCATGAGCACTGGACCCTGTGCTCTGGGAGCATCTCACCACTTCTGAGTGGGGGCTGGATCATCTCCCTTCACCTGCTGGTAGTGCTCTGCCTAATGTGGCCCAGGAGGCTCTCTGTCTTTCTCGCCATAATGCCACTCAGACTTTATTAATACAGAACCTTTCTGGATATCTTTTCTCTTTAATCTGGGGTAGTCAGCCAACACTACAAATGATGCAAATAAAATCAGAATTTATTGTCTGAGAATAATTAAAAGTAGTTTTAAACCAGGAGTAATTTTTTTCTAGAAGTTCCAAATCAATACAGAGTGATAAGTTGCTGAAATGCTATTAGAAAACAAAAAGCCGAATGAAGAATGAGAAAAAAGGCATGTCCTTTTTCCATCCATAATGTATTCCATGTCTGCATTTTTCCTTTCGTCTGCTTGCACTCATAGCTAGAATATATGCCCAAGATCATCAGATAGTTATATGGACCTAATTAGAAGACAGTACAAGAGATTAATCCTATTAAGGTGACTAATGGAGGTGTGTAGTCACCTTAAACTCCTCTCCAGATAATGGGAAGATGCAAATAGTGATACTGAAGAGGTCTTAGGAGGCCCGAATAGGCATCTGGATGCACTTATTTCTCTTTTGATTTTCTGTATGCGTATATGTGTATACACACTGGAGTCCAGGAGGAACGCTCCAAAGCTCAGCATTATGCCTAAGCATAGTGAATATAAGCCTGCGTAATCATGATGAAATATTAAACATGCAGGTTAGACCCTGGTAAGAACTAACCCTTTTAGGAATTAAAACCTGGGGGTGAGATCACACGAATGTTATGGCTGTGCATGCTAAGAATATGAACTATCTTGCTGCTGCCATTTCCATATGCAGTTAACCACGGGACTACTGAGACAGCCCATCATATCAGGCATGCAGATAACTCTGGGATTAATTTGCAAGCAGGCTGGGAGGTACCCGAGTCTGTCCATGTCTGACAGGAATGCTTACGTTCTTCTCACCTCAGAGCTCATTTGTAGTAATTGCTAAGAGATTCACAGTTACTATTTATAGAGAGCTTTGGAGACATAAGTACTATATTCATTAACAGAAGTACTGGCCAGAAACTGGAAAAGTGAAAAAGCAGACTTCGTGTAGATAAATTGCTGAGAGGTCTAACAGCATTGTTAACTTCCTTTTGCAGTGACATGGGCTCTCCTGAGTCGATCCAAGGGCTTCCTGATACTATTTTTCTGGTGTCTATGTCTTAAAGCAACCACTTGCTTAAAATATATGTATGTAGATTTGCCTTGCCCTTGTGCTGTTTTTCATTAAGAGTTTAAATACAAAAGGTAAGGGGCTTCCAACAAAATGGTATGTATGTAACTGACATTCTTCAGTCTTTAGAAGATATTCTAAGATGTTATTATTCTCAAAGCAAATGAATCATTCTTACCCAAACATCAGCAAGCTAAACATGGTATTTATACAATGACCATTGGGACCATTTGTAGATTCTATGTTTGCTTTTCTAAATCCATCTTTATTTGCAACAAGAATTCTGTTATTGATAAATATTTTCTTTTAGGGATTTTGTGTAATATTTATCCTGGAAATTTCCACTGAAACCACAGAGGACAACTCGTATTTAAATCAATGATTCTATTTCCCCTTGGGAAGCTGCTGTAGAAAGTGAGGACTGACTTTTAATTTATGGGAATGTTGAGACAAGTTTGCCAGTAGCCAGCTTGTTTTCCAGCACTGACCTTTAGATGTTGCTTTATGTCTTCACTGCTTTTTTTGAATTTCACTCCTGCTTCTTTACCCACATCCCATGTCTAACGATTTAATTATCCTTCCTATTCAAAATCTTTGCTGCTAGTGCTAACGATTATGCAAACCATTGCCTACTTCACCCTATCAGTATTTTTCTTGGAACACAACGTCAAGGTAGAAAATAGTTTCAAATTACTTAGTTTCAGAAATAAGGTAGAAAATTTAAAAGAAAAGAGCTGTGATAAAGGAGATGGGCATTTTAACTAGTTAAAACTAGCTAAAACTTATCTTTGTCCTGAACTGTAAAATTACTGTTGCTGTAATTTAACATTCAAATCTGAGAAAAGTCAGATTATACATCTGGCAAACTCACTTGTGGTCCTTTCAGAAAAGATATAATCATTGTATTATGTTCTCTCCATTGGCCATATTCTTCCAACTCTTTGTTGCTGTTGTGATTTTTATTATTTTTTTTTCCTTTCTTGTGGGCTTGCCTGTTTGTTTATAACAGAGATGATATATACACTACCACCAGGTTATCAAGGTCATAGAAATCTATTTTTTTTTTTTTTCTGACTAAGTGCTTTTTGGGTGCAAAATTATCAACATTTTATCAGGTTTAACAAATTACTTAGTTACAGAATACCTTTTGCCAGGGAAGCATCAGATTTATTTTCTAGAGTCACAAATGTTAACAGGGTCAGCAAACAGGAGCTTCATTCAGACCCTGTGTCTGTCCTATGCAGTTGCTACTCAATTCACATGGAGGTTAAAGTCCCCTTATGTTTAGCACAGCTGAAGCAAGGACATTTCATGTAGGTATACATATAATATGCATTTTGCACTAGATTCCAGCTCTTTTTGCTTTGATGCTGAATTAGAACTGTGAAATAATAGCTGCAGAATAACCCAATACATCTAACAATCCTCTGGTAATAACTTTTTTTTTTTTCCAAACAATGTGATGATCAGAATTTTGTTATCTTCTAGTCTTTTCCCGCAGTGTCTGACATTCAGATGTTAAATGCGAAAAGCAACTTCATGCAGAACTGTGACAGGCTGACTGCTATACAACTTCATGGCAATGCCAGAGAATGTGTTACTGCCAGAAAACGTGTTACTGTCATAGCCTTTGTCTGTCATTACTCTGGCTCTTAAGAACAATAGAGATGCAGGACTGGTTGTTTTTTGAGTGGGAGACTGTGATGTGAGGGTGTGAAATTACCGCAGGAGATCACACTGGTGATTCACGGGGATATGCTTTCTACTGTATCAGATACTGGACTTATGCCATAGCTTGGTGGCATATGATACCATGAGAGTTTTTTCTTAAGAGCAACTAAGACCGCGTCTGAACGTTCTTGTAATCAAACGTCTAACTCTGTTATGAGAGTAGCACTTCAAGGCTGTAAGTCAAATACTGGTCCTGCAAATATCCTTCTGAGTCCTCATATTTCAAAAAGCCCTGTATTGTTGTGTAATGACTCCTCATAAAACATTTTTGCCTGCTTTGTGAAGAATGATGACAGGTTTTACGATCGTACTTTGCTCTCTTAATGTATGTACTACTACATTTTTGGCAGATCAAGTATTCTTCACTTCCATTCTTAGCGTTGCCATTTGGCACCAGCAACACTTCAAAGGTAAACTCTCTAAGTGCATACGGATTCCTTGGAGTGGAAGGTGTTATGGATATATGATATGAAAACATTATTGTGATGCTTTATATACATTATTTTTAGAAAATTTCATCATTGTTATGCTTTATATACATACATTATTTTTAGAAATTTCATAAAGTACACTGAAATAAAAGAATAGCTATTTCATTCTTATATAATTACAGCCAAACTATAAGCTATTGAATTGGCATCCATTATCCCCTCCTTTCTGAAATGTCCTTGAAATTCCTCCTCTGTTTTGGTAGTGTGGCGATTAAGCTGTAGGTTGTGAAAATAACATGAAGCTGAAACCTGAGAAGAACTGTCTCACAAGTATAATTCATTATTAGATCATTCAGACTTAAGCCGTGCATAGTGCCAACGAGTTTGGTGATTGCAGGTAAAGGTGCACCTTCACATTTTTTAAACCAAGTAGATAACCTCCACTATGCATATGTTCCCCGATTAAAAAGGAAAATGAGGAAGAATTTAAAGGAATACCTAAACCTGAGAGAATGTGTAATTTAAGGAATTTAGGGAAAACCACGATGGGAATTGTCTGAAGTGTTGAATTATAGGAGATTAGTTGAAGCTGTTAACTGCATGCTTTATCTTGTAGTTTTACTAAAATCACTGTGTAATAGGTTAAGTTCCTAGAAATACTATAGTACAAGAAAAAGATCTCCAAAGAAAAAGAGAGACCCTAAAAAATGCCATGTATTCTCTATAAAAATGTGCGTAGGGTAGCTTCTAAAGCTGTCAGAAATTATATATAACATACATATGTTTTCATAGGAAAAGATTTTCATAGGCAAAAGATAATAAAACAAAAAAATGTTTCTCTGTCTTTTGTTTTTTATTACAAATGATAAAGAGCCATGCAATTTTGCTATTTCACCATCACTTAAAAATCAGTCATAGGGGCTGAATATCTTAAGATATTGTTTGTTCTGCTCTGTGGTTATTAGTCCCAGCTGCAGTAGCTGACCAGCTGTGGATGTTCTGATGAGACAAGTCATACGCTCAGAGGCTGACCTGAATAATATTCGAACCCAGAACTCTGCTCTGTGGTCCTTTATGTTTAACAGTGTAAGGTTGTGTGGGGAATTTTACATTTCTGTGAAAATAGTCTGTAGGACATGATGGTTTTATGCAGTGCAGAATTATTAGTCAAATGTATTTGCCTGCACTGAGTAAGAATGCACACCGAACGCTTTCAAACGGTACTCCAATCATCTGCTTTAAATGATTAATAAGCACAAGCAGAAAATAGCTCCAGATTTACCTAATGTTTGCACGATTATTTTTGTAAACACTTCATTCAGACCTTCTCAGCCACCTTTCCAAGCATTGTCAAAACAGAAATGTTGCTATTTTTGGTTAGGTTTTCTCAGTTTGTTTGATCTTCACGATGACACTGAGTGATGTATCAGGGAAAGCACCAGAAATGTTGATGTGCAGCTGACAGTAAGCATGTGGTTTAAGATCAAATGAGAGAACTAATCTAGATATTCACAGAATACTTACAGGTTTCTGAAGTTTTCCAAAGGTAATGACTGAACTTTGTGAGAACTACAAGTTTGTGTTTTATTAATTTGCGTGAAATTACTACAAAGATATGGTTACAGCTTCTCCTAGTATCAAATAAGCTAGAAGTAGTTTGAAAAGATGTGGAGGGACTTGTACTTTTGTTCTGTTGGCTGTCCTACTTTTTCCTAAGTCCTTGCTGAGATAAGGTTAAGACTGGAATTTAAATGGCGTTGAGGAAGAAGCCAAGATAAGAATCAGAATATAATTAACATCGTATCGTCTCTCAAACAAACAAGGCTGGCCAGCACTGCTATTTACCAGTAAAAAGAGGTGGAAGAGTTCTACTTTTCCACATAAAATGCTAGTGTTGTCTGCGGTAGCAGTCTGTAGGTGTTATGCAATGGGTATGAATCGTTTACACCAAACATAAGTCCACAGCACCAACCAAGCATTTTTTTTTTTTTTTTGGTCTCCTCTTCCAAATTCTCTCTATTTCAGTTCAGCTTTGGAGATGGTTGGTGGGTAGTTTTAACTCTTGTGGTGGCAAGACTCTTTGACATAGCAGAATTTTTAGGAAATCTAATCTGAGTCTATGTATAAAATCAGGAAGGTTTGGTTAAATAACCCACTTTAATCGCTCTAGAAATGTTTCAAAGATGCCATTCTGCAATGCTGTGAAGAAAAGAAGCATCTTAAATCCACACTTTTTTTTCCTTGGGAGGGGACTAATTTCCTCATACTGGAGTGCTAGTTCCTCAGTTTACTTCATGTAGGCAATCTGTATGTCAAGCCACCTTCATGAAGTGGGAACGAACCTAGGCATCTTTGACAGGTGCTGTGCCCCAGGGCCAGAGCCCCCTTCTCTCGGTCAGGGTGAGGCCTTCCCGCGTCTTGTGGAGGATTCTGACAGAAATCTGTGAGTGCTGAGGGAACAGAAGACACGAGGTGGGGACCTTTTGCTGTTGACAGATACGATTCAAGCCCCTCTCGCTGAGCTCAGAGCCACCCTCAACGGTCCCCTGACATTTTGGGAGCCCGCGGGGCTGCGAGAGGCGAACATTAGCGCCATGACGAGCGGTGAAGGCTGAGGGACCCCCGCATCCCCCAGGGCTCCCCTCCCTCCGCGGGGCTGCGGGGCCTGAGGGGCGCCCACCCGGGAGCCCGGGGCCGAGCCCGCTGAGCGGGGGGCGCCGCTGCGCGCCCCCTGCAGCCGCGGCGGAGCCGGGCGCGGCGCCGGCCTCTCCCCGCTGAGGGGAGCCCCAGCCCTGCCGGGGGAGGCTCCGCTCCGCTCCGCTGGGGCCGGCACCTCGGCGGGGAGGGGAGAGGCGCTGCCCGCCCCCCCCCCCCCCACCCTCGGGGCTTCCCCGCTCGCCGCGGCCCCGCTAAGTCTGACGGAGCGCCGCCGCCGCCGCCCACCGCAGCGCAGCGGCCCGGCGCAGGAGGGAGGCGCCGTGCGCGGCCCCACTCCCCGGGCGCCGCCGCCGCTGCTGAGGGGACAGCGGCCGCCTCCGCGCTCCCGGCGGCTCCGCTCGGCTCGGCTCGGCTCGGCTCGGCTCCGCTCGCCGGCTCAGGTAGGAGCAGGAGCCCGGCGCGGCCCGGATCTACCGGTGCTGCTTGGGGGCTGCGGGGAGCGGCGACCCCCGGGGGGGGGGCAGCCCCGCGCTGAGGTGACCTTGAGCGGCGGGATGCGGCCGAGGGATGTTCCCTCGGGGCGCTGGATGCGGGCGGCTTCTGCCCGGGGTCGCCCCGCGGGGCAGAGGCGCTGACCGCTCGCACAGCCCTCGGGGCTCCGCTGCGAGAGGCGGCGGGGACGGGCGGGCAGAGGTGGCCGCGCTGCCCCCGGGCTCGGGGCGAGCGAAGGGCTGAAGGGAGCCCTCCCCGTCCCGCACCCGGCGGGGGGCAGCTCCCCGAGCCGGGGGAAGGAGCCGGGAGGAGGCTTCTGCTCCCCCGCTGCGGGGAGCCGAGGGAAGGAGCAGCCGCTTCCAGGGGCGGGGATCTCGCCCCGCTCCCGCACCGCCGAGCTGCGGGGCCGGGCTGGGTCCCCGCTCCCACGGCTGCTCGCGGAGCCTCGCAGCGCTCCGGCGGAGCAGCGCCGAGCCGAAGGAGCCGAGCCCTCCCCCGACCTCTGCCCGCTCCTGTACCCCATTGAACTGTCAAAAAGTTGACTGCTGCTTCTGTGTTTCTAGCCGATCATTTTCACTGTTTCTTTTTCTTTTTTTTTTTTTTTTTTTTTTTCCCTACCTTATTGTGCTGTTTTATCACGTTACACCATCACAACCTAATTCTGTGCTAACGCTTTCTTTATTTCCTTTTCATCTGCCACGTATTTTGTTGTCAAGTGACATTTGAGGAGCACCGATACCAAGAGAAGGTGATGTGAAGACAGGGCAGCTAAAAGCAAAGGCATAGAGTAGGGCTCCACTGCTGCTGAAATAAACTACAATGTAAGTTTATAAACAGCGTGAAAGTTGACAGGGCTGTAACTCAACCCCCACGCAGTGAAAAGGGACCTTTTCCAGGCTACAGATACCTTGCTGGCAGATACTGCCAGCCCTGGATGCGTGGGGAGGTCTTTGAAGATGAGTGGGACTGCGTACGGTCAGGTTTGCAAGCAGCTCTTTGTTTCTGATCCTGTCCACTCACCTTCACGTAACGCGCTTTAATGTGGCCACTGAAGTGGAATCCAACATTTTCAGGATGTTTATGTGAAGGAGTGGTGGCTTGTGTACGTCTGTGCGTCTTGCTATTAAACTAGCTCAGTATTCTTGAAAATGACTTTATGATCTAATGTTGACCTCCATTTCGACGGTGAGCATTGCTGGAAGTTCTTCCCAACACAACAGAATTTGTATCAACTGCTTAGTTCAGCGTCAAGATTAACACTTCAACATTGAATTAAATGAATATTTTAATTTCACAATGCAAAGTATTACTTTACCTTTAATTTGCGCTTGATATCATTACCAGTGTTGTGTTTTGTTCACATGCTATAAACTCAGTACCACAACCTCTTAATTTTTCAAGTGATATTGGATCCAAATTTCTGGCATGTTTCCCTAACCAAACCGTATCTTATAACCATTCAATTGCCTGTTTGCTGATTATCTGAAGAACATTTTTCTTGTTTTTTGACAAGTTCTATAGGGAGATGGCAGTTAATAAAATTGCATGTTGTTTGTGGTGCTGTCACCTCGATGGGATTCAGTTTGGAGGAAAGCAGTGGGGAGAGCAAACGGACCGTGGGAATACCCAGTGGTTTGATTTTCCTCAACGAAGCCTCCTGGTGTCCCTTGATGCCCTGGGGTGCCCCACCTGGCTTTTCACCCCCACTTCAGAAGGGTGGGAGTTTCTGCTACATCCCATGTCACCTATCAGACACAACGTGGCACCGCGGGCAGCATTAGTTACCTGCTTGTAGGTAGCTGAGTCAGACCTGGTGCATCTCTTTGGTTCCACATCCTTTGTTAGCTAAGAATAAAGCACTGGAGATCAACTACCACAGCAACTTTGGTGATGGGACTAGAAAGTGGGAGTATTTGCCTGAAGACAGCTAATCCTCTAGGTGTTAGCTTAGAGTTTATCTATATTAACAACAGCTGCATTTTGTGGTTACTTGTTCATAACTTAAAATAGTTTAAAATCTAGAAAGTGAGCTTAAACTTGCTTGTACTCAAAAATTCCCCATAACACGCACTGCGACTTCAGAATAGGTGCAGGATGATGAATGTAGTTGTGGAAAAATGTCTGCAAAAAGATTCTTGGTGATAGTCTGATGGAAGATGATAGCAAGAGAGAGAATCTGGAATGGGAAGAAAGTTCACATCTAAACAAAGCTGTGTGGCTGCTGAAATCTTTTAAAATAAACATCTGAATGAAGTTCAAACTTCTGATAAAGCTTACCATCGGAATGTGTGTCAGATAAACTTAAGAATTCTGCTTCAAAACAAAGCTAAGTATATAAAAAAACAACAACAAAGATTAGTATAAATGCAAACTATTTCTTTTGTGAACATACGTGACAAGTGCAAAAGGTAAAATAGTTTTGACTGTCTGAAAAGAAAAATCTAAAATCTTTGAGAAAGGAAAATTGAACATGGATAAACAATATTTACATGTAGCAGGATAACAGACATGACAGTAATGCATGGAAGAGTGGCGGAGATACACGTTGGTTTTTATATTTGTTCTACAAAATTATTAGTTAGATCAAATTTTTTTTTGAAGCTTACTCTGAATAAGGTTTCCTCTTCCATAAACAGAGTTATTTAGCACTGAAATATTTCAGACTTCTATTTTATAGGTGTAGCCAACTCTTTTATACTTAGTGCTTCAAATATATCACAATGTAATCTATATTATATAATAATGATCTGTATTCTAACTGATATGTTAACTGGCATTTTTCTGGGTCTTTGGTGTAAAAGGGTAAAAGGTCTCATCTTCACGGATTCTGCACCTTACATTCCGAATTCTTGAATATTTTGCAGCATATAAATAAAAGAGCTGCTGTGCTGCAGGGACGCCCTCCACACACTGGAATGTAAACTAAAAAGGCTTTAAATGTTTCTTAGAAGCAGAAGTTGTTACATATTTAACACATACAATAGCAAGTGTATTTTGGAGGGTTCATTGCATACCTTGAGTCCTGCAGAAAAATAACAGCAATTCTGAAGGAGCCTCAGTTTCTTCAGTCCAGATGCTCAGGTCAGCACCCTCGCAGCCTCAGTCGCTGTTCTCTTGTGCAGACTTCTTTATCTGCACGCAGCTATTTCTCTCCTTTGGTCTTAAGGACTGGCTTTGCTGGCAGCTCTTACAGGCTTCCCATGGCTCCTGTTTCTGGGCCACGCACCCCCAAACTGCTCAGCTCCCTGACGCTGTCACATTGAGTGCCGAGTGCATGTGAAGGCCACATTGTGGTGTGGTTCTGAGCGTGAGAGAGCAACAACAGTGATATCGTGTGCTAGGTAGTACAGCGTCAATACAAGGGTCTTTGTTTCCACAGTGAATTTCTTCATTGTGTGGTGGAATGCCTTTAAAAGTAACAGCGCTGGGGTTTTCGGAACCCCAACGGGTTTCTTTCACTGATGCTTCCTGTGAGGGAGGTGCCCTGTCCTGCCTGCATGGAGCACTCTGTGTGTGCAGTGTATGTGTATATGGAAACCATCAAATAGGTTTGCAAATTCATCAGGGAGGGATTAGTCTTAATCATTGAAGCTGGGGCAGGGTTCAGAGCTGTGAGACTGAAGTGAGTTTCCCTCTCCCACCTGCCAAGCTTGGCCTCGGATGTACAGCTCATGTTCTGAGCAATTTTTTACGGCATGAAGCCCACAAGACTGCAGCTCTCTATATACAGTATTTACATTTCTAAGCTTAATAAATCATAAATTTTGTAGTGTTTGTGGAATTACCTATAGCCTAACTTACCTGTTAACACACCACAACATTTTTCATTCAGCTGCACCAGGGGTATGTCTAACGTAGAATCAGCCAGCAGGGCTGAAGAGTGTTTAAAGATACCACAATTGCTGCTGTCCACTCCATGTTACATGCATGCTTTAGGATTCGGGAGTTTTCTGATGAGTGTTGAGGCTTTCTTTTGGTGGTTAATAGTGGAAATAGCACTAGATTATTCCTTTTGATATCTCCCTGCAAGCAGGAGACGCTTTTCAAGCCTCTGCATTGCTGTACTGTGTGGAAGTCAGTGTCACCTTGAATATAGATTTGCTGAACATATATATTGTGTCCTGCTTATTGAATAGCCGTTCTTCGTCAGTGGAAGCTATTCCTGCTAACAGGAAATCTGCCATCGTGGGAGATGTGATTGCATTCAGAATGTACAGAAGGGGCCCCTATATTACACTATTCAGTGTTTCAGTTTCTGTATTGCAAGTTTTGTCTTGATGTTTTAAACCTTTCAGTAATACCGATATTTTTGAAACAGGCTAATGATGTAAGAAGCTTGAAATAATATGCAGCTTGTGTGGGGGTTTTGTAACCAAAACTGAAATTCCCAACGGGTTGATGGGTTCCTGGAAAGCATTTGCATAGGTGTCTTAAAATGTTTTTAGGTGGGATAATGAAAATCATAGATAATCAAGAGAAAAAGAAAAAGGCCTTTGCTAATGTCAGATTACTTAGCAATTTTGTTGGTAGCAATTGCTGAAGCTTAAGGTAAATTCACCTTATTCCCCAGAACACTGAAGATTTTTGTTCTTTGTCACCTGAGGAAATTGTTCTGTGTATTTTTAGGTGGTGCTGGACTACAGTTTCTATAAAAGCAAAATGCTACCTTTGAGAATAAAGTTACACTAGAAAACTAGTTAATGGCAATATTAGGTATATATGTGACTGTTTTGCTACATTAAAGTTGTAGTCTGAATTTAAAATGCATTTTTAATGCATTATTTTATCTACAAAATCTACAAATCATTCACAAACATTTTCTTAGCACATAGAATATTTTATTAGCTTTAACTCATTTTTTATGTTTTAAAAGTAGAAGACTGGCATGAATTCTGGCCTACGTATGGTAGAAGGTAATTACATAAAGAAAAAATGGTAAAAAGAAATAAATAATATATATATGTGGAAAAGATCCATGCCGTGTTATTGGATTCTTCTTAATGATAGTAATCACTGGCTGTCCAAAAGACCTGTCAAAAAGTAAGCCCATTCATTTTTAAATGTGCAAAACCCACAATAATCATTCTGAAAAAGGTAGACTGAGTCTTCCTGAAAGATTAATTACTCTGAAAAATTCATGTGGTATACGTTGTAGCCTTTCTGGTTTTGTCAAGTGCTGGAGGATTTGAGAGAAATGTGAGGAAGAAAATGCCCTTACAATCTGTGAGGTTTGTTTCCTTCAAAAGATTCAGTGTTCTGGTGCTTTTTGTTTGGCCCAACAGTGTTCACTATATATTTTTTTGTTGGCACTGCTACCGTTTATTGCTCCCTAGCTAAATAAGCTGACAAGATGGGGTTGCATTTACTGTGAATTTCCTTGTGAGTTTCGTTTTGTTTTATGTTTCCTTTTTTTTTTTTTTTTTCCTCTCTTGTTTTGCAAGTTTCTTGAGAGTGGAGAAAATGGAAAGGCTACTTTATGTACAGCATTCCTGTTACATATCCTGGTGTGACATAGGATTTATTTAAAAATACCATTATATTATTTGTTACTGATAGTCTGCAGTGCCTTCCAGCAGAACTCAACCTTGCTCTGTTTTATATTTTTGCTTGATTTGTAGATTTGGACTTCCTTTGCTTCCAGTTTACCGTTGAGCAAGTTTACCGTTGAGCAATTTCTTCAATATATTAAGTTTTCTTTTGCAGCTTGCTTGTGTCCACTAGTGGATTGAAGATGATACAAACCTTACTCGCCTACTTCACAAACATTTTTCTCTACTAACATTTGTCTGGCTGTCAAATATATTATTTCAGTTTGCTACGTGGAATTCCATCCCAGGGATGGAATACAAGGACCTGAGTGCCCCTTAAGCTTCAATTTCGTATCAATCCTTATTGTCCTGTGAAAATATCACATTGGGCAGTTACTGAGTGCCTTATTGTAGCCAATGTACACTGTCAATTACTGTTCTTCCATTCTTTATAAGGCCGGTTACCATATCAAAAGGGAATTTCTTTGATTTGACATTTTGATTATTTTCCGGCACCTAATCCTTCAGGTGCTGATGTGATGATTTAGCTTGCTTCCACATTTTCCTGGGCATAACAGAGAGGTGGATTGGTTTGCAGTTTCTCATCGCAGACTCGCTTC
Organism: Netta rufina; assembly: GCF_964035555.1. Classification (NCBI taxonomy): domain Eukaryota; kingdom Metazoa; phylum Chordata; class Aves; order Anseriformes; family Anatidae; genus Netta; species Netta rufina. The sequence continues at coordinate 7,003,571 of NC_140133.1, read as the reverse complement.
TTTTGAAGTTGCATACTGGTTTTGCCTCTTCATGGTCCTTTGGGAACTTTACCCTTTCTTTGTGCATTATTGAATATAATAGCTAATGTTTGGGGATGGCTTTAGGTAATTCCTCAACTCTTCTGCAGTGAATTTCAACAGGCCCTATCAAACTGAGTACATCTGGCTTCTCTTGACATTTTTTAGTCTGTTCTTTATTCTTCTGGCCTGTAGTCTTGTATTCTTGGTAAAATCACTTTTGATTTTTTTTTCATTCTCCATTATCCTTTAGACATTAAAAGAATATGAAGGAGGTACTGAACGCTTCAGCTTTTTCTTAGCCATCTGTTATTTTCTCTCCTTTCCCATTAAATCCTAGAACTGTTGCTTATCTTTGTCTCCCATTTACTGCTGCTGTATTTATAGATCCCTTTTTGGTTGCCTTTTTATGTCCCTCATTAGTTGTTGATCCTTTTGTGTGTTGGCTCATCTGGATCATAGCCGAGACATTTCTGCCATTCTTTTCTACCTGTTCTTTGTTTAGTGTTCTTGTTTCACCTTTTGTACAATCTCTTCTGATAGTCAAAGCCTTTAGAAGACTCTGGATGTAACAGTAATTGTCTCTCCCAATGCTCCTTCCATTTCCTCTGCATTGAGATAATCTGTTGCACTATTTTATACAGGCTTTGTTAATAAACTGTCAGGTTTCCTGAACTCCTAGACTCTAAGATCATCTCTTCAGGAGGCATTACCAATCATTTGACTGAGTTTGTTGAAGTTGCTGCCCTGAATTCCACTTTTTTTTTTTTTTTTTTTTTGTGTGTGTGCTTCTTTCACATCTTCCATTTAGTACAATAGTGAATTCTCTCAGCTTCTGATAATGCTCACCTGAAATGTATTGCTGCCAGTAAGGTCTCAGTCAATACTTTCCTATTAATCAGAATAAAATGCAGCTGCAGCTTTAGTAACATATTCCACAGTTGTACCTTTATCTTGTTTGCCCAGCTCCACCTTGGTAATATAACATGGCTCCTCCTCAAGGCAGCAGCCTGAAAAGATGAAAAAAAAAAATGCCTCTGTGTGATGGCCAGGGCATGGCATGGAGCAACTAAGACTGTGTTATTACTTGCTTTGTTAGGCGATGCTTTCTGACTTCATGCAAGCCGCTTGCCTTTGCTGGGCTACTGTTTGGGATTAATAATTAAACCGCCGCAGTATGTACTTAACCCGCATGTCTCAAGGGTTAATTCATTACTATTTGTAAAGCTACTGAGAATTTCGGAGGGAAAGTGCTACTGTAAGTGGAAAGCAATGCAAGGTGTTTGTGATGTTACTCACAAGGAGTATTAAAGCCACTTACAGAGGAGTGAAGCATGGCTTTTTGTATGCATACAGAAACAACCCAGCCTCTTCCCAGTGTGAAAATCCCAGTTCTCTTGGTGTTCCTCTTGCAGGTGCTGTGCTGAGAACCAGTGCATCTCAGGTAGAACCTGCCTAGAACAGAAAAACTTTTCAGTTAAAATTTGCTTGAAGGAGGAATATCCCACCTGTGAACTTAGCTCTAAGTCAAGCGCTCCTGTCAAGAGACCATTTCCAAGCTGCATTTATGGCCTGATTGTCTAATAAGTTGCAGATAACACAGTAGAAATATTTAATGTGTTAAGGGCAAGATTTCTAAAAAGGGGAGGAATGGAAGCCAAATGGCATTTGGCTTGTCAGTGGGGTTTGTGCATCTACATCACTTGGATGTTTTTGAAAATTGCACTCTAAATTGGTGGCTAATAGAGAACTTCCCATTATAATGGTATAAAAGGCTTATAAGTCACGATTAATAATTCAGCTGAAGATTACTGGAGTCTGCTTCAGTACCTCCTGAAAAAGGTGAAGACTTTCTGCCATTGATTCAGTGTCTGTGGGTTATGTTGCTGGGGCGCTCTGGTGAAACAGTGTGTTTGGGGGGACGATTTTGCCCCCTTTGATACATATAGGCAGCCAAGATTGAAAGTTATAAGTTACAGGAGAAGCTGTTGATGGGTTGCCTTTGATGCAGCCTGCCTGGGAGCAGCGGGATGTATGAGATCCCGCTCCGCGGAGCGCAGGGAGAATCAGGCACAAGGCATTTCTCTGCCAGCTTCCCCCAGCAGAAGCTCAGAGGTGGATTTGCAGGGGAAGGGAGCAGGAGGTGGGTGAAGCAGGGGCTGTTGCTGCTGTGCAGCACGGGCTCTGCATCACAAGGAGCAGCAGCGGTGCCCTGCCTGCCCTCCCAGCCTCCTCCAGCAGCGCGCAGACGCGCCCGGTGCCGCAGCCTTAGTGGTTACGCACCAGTGAGGAGCTGGCTGTTTTCTCCTTCATTCTCTTTCCTTTACTGTCTGCTTCTCCTCTTTTGTTTTATCTCTTCCCATTCTCAAAAGATATCTAGACAAACCTTTCCCCCTAAAACAATGTGGTCTTCTATGTGCTATTGCTTTGGATGGGTACATGCCTTTTACATCCATTTTAAAGGAGGACTGTCAATTAAACCTACCAGTTTTATCCAACTGGCTTTTCAATCATCCCAGAAACACAGTACTGTCTTTGGGTAGTCTGAGTATAAATACAAAAAACTGAAGCCCCATGTATATTTTTGTGGGGAGACAAAATCTGTAAAAGAACAACAGTGGATCACTGGCATTTTTAGCAAAGCAAACCTGATATTTAGAGATTTTTAGTGAGATGTGGAATTTTTGTTAGCACATCAAAAGCTGTGAGCAGAGAATGGTTCATAAAGCAAACATTTGTGAGAATGTTTGTTAACCCTGAAAGAGGAGCTGATGTGTCCAGATCCCTCTGCCATGGAGAGGGACAACTTTCTGCATGAATCCCCACAGCCACTGGTGTTGAACTGGAAGTCACTGGGAAGTGTTCTTTGTCTTCTCACTCCCTGCTTATTGCTTAGCACCCTGCCTCTGCAGCGGCCATGGATGCACAACGCTGATGTCTTTTCAAGCTGAATAAAACTCTACTTTGGACGCGATCCTGCCTGAATCTCTGTGCCTGTGGAACAGAGTGCTGCACACTGAAGGATGCCTGGACAAGTTGAAGTGAACCCTTACAGGTGCACACATTAGTGTTTAGTTCTCAGGAAAAGTCCTTCCTGAGTGGGGGGAAGGCCTTTCCAACCTGTTGTTGCGTGTGACTTCTGGCTTCATAACCTCCCTACAATTCAGTCCATTTTTTTTTTTTTTTTTCATATTCTTCTGTAAATACAGCCAAAGAAAGATGAGATCAGTGAAGCTTATGATATCCACCCTGATTTTAAACCTCTGACTTCTGGAAGAAAATTGTGTCCCTAAATACTTTGCTCTGCTAGGGGAAAGTATACAGAAGGAAAAGCCATAGGATGACTATAAGTGTTGAACAATAAAACCGGAACAAAAAGCTTTCTATAAATAGTAGTGTGGTCCCAGTTCAGCAAAGTACTTAAGCATATGCCTAAATCCTTCCTTGTTCAGCAAAGCACTTACATGTGCATTTGAATTCTGCTGAAATAAAGCATTAAATATCAGGCTTAAGTGCTCTGTTGAATTAGGGGCTGTATCTGTGCCGACAGGCCTGCAGAGAAGGATGGTTTTCTGCACGGGAAAATGGAATGCTGTAGCGTAACATTTTCTATGAAATTTCTGGCATGGTGCACTGACCAATTAACTTGGAGAATGACTGGACATTAAAGTATTAGAGAGTCATTGTGTTCTGATATTCCCCAAATTGTCCCTTTTGTTATTGGCAAATTGGTCAGACGTAATGATAGCAGCTGCCTTTCTAACAGTAGGACCTGTATTAGCTATTGAAGTGAATTTTCAATTTCTTAGAAAAACAAATGCAATAATGATTTCCCCTGTGACATCAGTGGAGCAGTCTGTACTCGGGAATTCAAAATGTGAGCTGCTTGATCCAGGTGCCTCAATTAGCCCTCTTGTCAAGGAGTTTGCAAATACAGGTAAAGACCATTTTGTACAGAGACTTATTTTCTCAGAAACTATTTAGCTTCTGTTTTCTCAAAATACGATCTATTAAAGAATTTCACATTTTCAAGGTATTAGTCACTTTTGAAACTCTCCTGCAGGGATTGTAAGTACCGGCAGCTATTTTTAGTCATCTTGTCTCTGAAGAGGTTTCACATAATGTTAACACAGTGGCTGTGATGGCTGGCTGCATCGATCAGAAAATGATATTTAAGAACCCCGTCTTGATTGGGTTAAAGCAATGAAAATACAACTCATCCCGATTGTTTATAACACAGATATGTATGGGTAACCAGATGGTGTTTTCATCTGTGTGAGCATGCAGGTTGTAAAACTTTTATTTCCAATGGGATGGAAAACTCTCTTTGTCACCCCTTCGTCTGAGATTCGGGGATACAGACTCAGCTTTTGAGCAAGCTGGCGCCTTGTCCCGCTTTGATCGACAGCATAACGTTCAGATTTCGGATCACTCAAAGTTAATCAGACCCAGGATTCTCCAAATGCACTTCAGTATATTAGTTATGACAGTCCACTTTTTTTTTTTTCTTTCTCATTGAAATCTTTGGGAAGTAGGTAATTGGGTAAGTCAGTAAAGTCCAAACGTTTCTGCCCTGATGTTGTAATTACACAGAATTACCGTGGTGATTTGGAGGATATATTGTGGCAAGTGGGTCTAGAAGACCACTTCCAAAAATGTTCTTTGAACTACTGGGGCTTTTTAAAAAGCAGCCTGCAGAGCCCACGTTGTAGCTGGTGCTAATTGCCTATCGGAGCGCCAAGGCAGACTTCCATTGCTTTGATTACTTCACCTTTTTTCCGTTGAGCAAATCTGTATACCCATGTCTTGCGTGTGATAAATCCCTATCAGGAAAAGCACACTGTAAAAATGGTTAATTCAAATATTATATGTTTGAGCTGATTAAGGAAATTCTAATCTGGATCTTTACATAGGAAGTTATAAAGCAGTTTCATAATTTAAACCACATCAAATCTATAAAGTTACAATAAGCTCATGTAAATCTCCCCAGTGTAATAAAGTGGAAATATTTCAGCTGAACAATTAAAGAGCCCTGCAAATATTTGAGTGAAAGTCCCTTGTTGCTTTACGTTATATTTGATTAGAGCGGATGCAGCTTTGAAGAAGTGCCATTTTCATCTGATTCAAAAGGTCAACTGTTACGAATCGTGGTTAATGTCAAAATGTTCTTTTACTTCATGTGCTGCGTTTGGCACTCTGAGTTACACAAACCCAGCTCTCACTGTTTTGAATTTCAAACTGCTTGAGCAGCAGATTCTGCAGCAGGGATCAAAACATCCATTGGAGACAGGATCGAAATACGGAAATCGATGTGTAGAATGGCATATCCCTGCTTTTAAAATTAATGAAGTTATACTACGTGATGTAATTAAGTAGGTTGGTAGATAAGAAACTAATGAGCTGGTCGTCATGAAATGTGCAGATGGAATAACTTCCAGTGGGCTGTTGCAGTGGAAATGACAGATTAGACTGGAAGTAAACTGACGGATTTTGGTGATCCAACGCTGAAATGTACGTGCACTGAAGCAAGCTGTTTTGCAAGTCCCTATCAATCTTCCTTTTCAAAACACTGGAAATAAACATAGCATTTTTAGTGAAATGTTCAGGAGCTGTTTTGTTAAGGTATCATGGCAAATAAATTCTTAAATTATTTACTCTGATGGCAGTGCCATAGGTGTTTAAATCTTGGTTCCAGGAGAAGGAATAGTATTTGAAAGCTGTATGTTGAGCATCAATGCTAAATTTAATTAACCAAAAATCTTGTAGTTTTTTATTTAAAATAAAAATTGCACTAAACTGAATAGCTATCTATCCCTATTTGGAAACAATTCCATTTCTCTACTGTGACAGGGTTTAGCTATATGTTAGAGAATATTGTGAGTGAAAAAGGACAAAATGGTCATGATTATTAAACATTTTTGTTGACTAAATAAAGGAAAAAGTGGTGGAGAAATATGAACAATCGTTACTTCCTTTGCCATTCTTGCTGTGAGTTTCTCTGCAGAGAGCTTTCAACAGAATTTAACCTAGGCAGGGCTTTGTCAGCTGGATACATTCTCCCCTCCCTTCCTCCACCTCCTTGGGAAATTGAAATCAAATTGCATTGTGCAGCAGATTAGTAGTGAGTTGAGTAATCAACTTGCAGAGGCAGTGATGACCTGGAGCTTGGTTGCAAGGTTTTTTTTTTTTCTTTTCTTTTTTAAACCTAATCCTGTCTTGTGGCATTTTCCTAGGTACTTCCGTTCTGTTTGAGATGAATGGCAAGTGAATATGAAAGTTAGGATGTAATAAGGGAGGAAAAAATATATCTGTCAATTCAGAAATATTCATTTTTTTTTTAATTCCAAATTCTTCCTGAAGGTGGAAGGCAGGTTTTCCTCAGCTACATTCACGTGTCAGCTATTGTGCGTCTGTCTCGTGCTTTAACAGGGTGGTATTGATATTATCTTTTCATATGCACTTTTTAAATTCTTACGCAGCAAGATTGTAGGCATTCAAAGGTACAGCAGGACAAAATACATTGTCCTGAGAAATTCTGAGTGTATTTTAAAGCATTTGTTTTGGTTTAGTTTTCTCTTTTACAGTGTGCTCTCTAAGAAACCTTTTAGCTCTGGAAGAGCTGCTGAGGAACTGAAGTTCTTCTCAGCTTAGTCCATCTGTGTAAGCTTGCTGTATTCAGCAAATTTATTTTTATAAATAGCTGCTCGAGATCATCATAAGGTAAAGGCTTGTATTTAAATACAGTGTGCATTAAGAAATATACTTCAGAAGATACTTCTTATCGTGCTTATTATCTCGTCTCTCCGAGGGACAAATAGCTTCTCATGTATGTGGATCCAGGAGTTAAAAGGAACCAGTATCTTCTGTGAAGTGCTCCCTATCTATAAATATTTGTGAAGCCCTGCCCAGCTGTAAATAGAGAGGAAGGCTACAGGCTGAAGATTTGATCTGAGAAGATCCCAGTTTCAGTGAGGAGGGTGCTAGAAGGTTGTAGCAACTGGGGACCAAAGGGGTATGCTCTTTGTAAATGAGGACTCGGCTGTGATGATACATCCACAATACTAAATTAATTAATTGAATTTTCTGTTCTCTGGCACAGGTTTTTCTATGCATCATCTTCACGACATGTGATAGTTTCCTTACAAGTTGCGGTTCCTGGAATTGGATAACAAAACAACCTTAAGTTTCTTTTTTAGCTCTCCAAAAACGAAAAGTCCTTCACAATTGTGCAGGGAAAAATAAAGCCCCAAATGTTGCTTTTAAAAAAGAACCAACCCCACAGTTTTTCCTATGCCTACTTCATCATTTTTGGAGGGAGTGAACTGATTTTTTTTTTTTTTTTCAGTTTCTTGGTAATAATGTCTAGAAGATAATTCTGGGGCTGCTTTGGAAGACAGTCCCCTGCAACAGTGCTCAACACTAATACAGTGTGTAACATTGCCCTTTCAGTGTTCAATTGAGAGTGTAAAATAACATTTAAACTCACTGGGGCAGAAGTGTGTATAAAGTGGCCTACGCAGTTGCCAGCAGGTTGAAATCCACAGACACAAAATCATTTAATGAAGTTTAGGAAACTGGCTGAAAATAAAGGAAGTATATATTAAGTTTAAGCCTTGATACATTCTGTGGTGCCTTTTTACTGAAAGATTACAGAAATAAGGTAGTAGCGATCATTTTTTTCTTTTTTTCTGAGCTCTTTCCTTTGGGAATTAATGCAAGTTGTATTAGATAAGCTCAAACTTGGTATCAAAGCTCCACGATAAGGCATATATTAGTCAGCTATAGTATATTGAATTCCACTGTAGTTATGGTGAGCGAAAACTGGTGTTAGAATAAATCCTCCAAATAGTAATTCAAATTGTAGACTTAAGAAGGAGAATTTTGAAAAAAAAAAAAAATAAAAATGCTATATGCAAAAAGATTGAAGGACCAGTGAGGTTATAACGTGGGGCAGGCACAGGTTAGGATATTCTGTAACCTCTCCACTCTGTGCAGTCTCAGGAGCGAAGGGGATGTGCCATCTGAAATCAGTATTTAGCGCAGTATGGCTGACCTGTGTACCTATGTACTACTAAATACGATGTGTTTCTTTGCAGACAGCAGAGTTGTGTGTTGTGCTGGTTTTCACTATGAAAAATTTCAGGTGTAATGACTGTGTGAAGTGGATGAAAGGATGAGAAATGAATTATGTTTCCAGGGCTCTTCCACAAGAGTATGAGTTAGACTCTCGGATGGGAAACTGTGTTTAGTGGCTGCATTTCTCATAACCAAGTTTTACTTCCCCTGTCTAGCGATATTAAAGACTGGAAGAAAATTAGCATTTGGAAAGTTGGGATTGAATAGACTACAGGAGCTGAGTTTTGTGACCTAAGGTAACTGAACCAGGGCAAGCAGAACAAATACATTGGCTATGATGAACTTTATGGAATAAAATAGAATCATAGAATCATAGAATATCCTGAGTTGGAAGGGACCCTTAAGGATCATCAAGTCCAACTCTTGACACCGCACAGGTCTACCCAAAAGTTCAGACCATGTGCCTAAGTTCACAGTCCAATCTCTTCTTAAATTCAGACAGGCTCGGTGCAGTGACCACTTCCCTGGGGAGCCTGTTCCAGTGTGCAACCACCCTCTCTGTGAAGAACCCCCTCCTGACGTCCAGCCTAAATTTCCCCTGCCTCAGCTTAACCCCATTCCCGCGGGTCCTGTCACTAGTGTTAATGGAGAAAAGGTCTCCTGCCTCTCGACACCCCCTTACGAGGAAGTTGTAGACTGTGATGAGGTCTCCCCTCAGCCTCCTCTTCTCCAGGCTGAACAGGCCCAGTGACCTCAGCCGTTCCTCGTACGTCTTCCCCTCCAGGCCTTTCACCATCTTCGTAGCCCTCCTCTGGACACTTTCCAACAGTTTCATGTCCTTTTTATACTGTGGTGCCCAGAACTGCACACAGTGCTCGAGGTGAGGCCGCACCAGCGCAGAGTAGAGCGGGACAATCACCTCCCTTGACCTACTAGCGATGCCGTGCTTGATGCACCCCAGGACACGATTGGCCCTCCTGGCTGCCAGGGCACACTGCTGGCTCATATTCAACTTGCTGTCTACCACGACCCCCAGATCCCTCTCTTCTAGGCTGCTCTCCAGCGTCTCATCGCCCAGTCTGTACGTGCAGCCAGGGTTTCCGCGTCCCAGGTGCAGGACCCGGCACTTGCTCTTATTGAACTTCATGCGGTTGGTGATCGCCCAGCTCTCCAACCTGTCCAGATCCCTCTGTAAGGCCTTTACGCCCTCATTTGAGTCCACAACTCCTCCAAGTTTGGTGTCATCAGCAAACTTACTCAAAATACCCTCTATTCCTACATCCAGATCGTTTATAAAAATATTGAAAAGTACCGGCCCTAAAATGGAGCCTTGAGGGACCCCAAATGGTTGAGATCTTTTTATTTTTATTTTTTCCAGACAGGAGTTACCCCAATTACTTCAAGTATTGAATTGACAAGGACCTTGAAAAACTTTTGACATGTTTATATTAATGCATTATTAATGGGAGAAAATTCTGAGGGCGGAAAAGAGGAAGTGGCATCTGATGAGGCAAAACCTGGTCCTCACGCCATCATTCCTAAACCTCCACAGAAAACCCACAAAGAAGCAGAGGAGAGCGGTAGTGGTTTATCTGTAGTTGTGCTTTCTTTCCCTGGGGAACTAAGAGGAGCCACCACTGTGTCGGACTCCTCTGTGGGAAAAGGGCAAATAGCCCCGACATCCCTGTGCTGTACTCATTATCCTGTCGGCATTGCTGGACTTCAGGTAGGGTTTTCCATTTCTGTTGAGTTTGTTCTGTAGGCAAATTTGTAATTGAATCAGGTGGGACTGCTTGCTCTTGGGACATTTTCTCATTGTTTATCTCCTTTTGTACTTCTTTCCTGAGAATTCAGGGGCTTATTTCAGTAGAAGTGTTTTGCTAATCTGATAGTTTATGAACTGTCTCACACAGCCATCAGTGGACCAACAGAAGTACAATATGCAGGATAAATTAAAAATCTACTGCCATGTGGATTTTCTGCATTAGAGAATTTAAATTCTATTATGTTTTTACATTAGAGAAATTAAAATTAATATGAATGTTATCATCTGAAGATAATTAGTGCATAAAATAGGCAAAATACTCATCTGAAAATAAGCACTGTTACCAAGGGCAATAATACTGTTAAGCAGAGACATTAATAGCATGTATCAAAACCACATTTTAATTTCAGTTGTCCTTTAGGAAACATCAATATGTTATTCTTCTTTTGCCTTCCCCACTGATGTGATCTTTTGTAGTTCCTATGTAAACGCAGAGAAAGAACAGTCCAGGAGTTGCGGGGTAGACACACAGCAGTTAAAGCTGAATGCATTTCCAAGGTATTGAATATTAAAAAAAAAAAAAAAAAAAAGTCAATACATCGTTGTTCTAATGATAATCTCTGAGTTCAGAGTATGAGTGAAGAATACAATCTGCTTGCTTTGCTCAGGATTACTCAGCTGGGAGATAGAAGAGAACCACACATCTCAGATAGCGATCTGTAGCCTTTCTTAACATGTCTTACAACGTTCCTTTCAATTTCTGCTTTTCAGTATACATTAAATACCTTTAATTTTCAGTTAAATTCCTCTTTATTTAGCTCTTTTGAAAGATAAGCGATAAACATTTATAAATTGCTATTACAGAGACATTTCATTGCTGTATAAATAAATGCTTTTGAACACAGACAGAACAATTCTCCACAGAGTCACTTGATTGTGTGCATTAACTATAAAATTCACTTTCTGCTGAGTAATTGTAACAGGCTCAGAAGTGCAACCGATACAGACTTAGCATAGCTGCACGGTGATCATTATAAATCTGGCAATGACTTTTAGCAAAAATTGTAACAGTAATTTTGTTGAGTACTGTTCTTGTCACGTTGCTAATTCCACGTCAGTGATTCCAAATGCTTCACAGTGTCATGGCAGAATATAGAAATGGCAAGTTCTAAAGTAAGCAGTGTGAATTGAGGAATAATTATTTATATGAACAGAGAAGATAAACCTTTAGGAGTGCATTTGAATAAATCAAAAGCCTTATGAATTATGATTGCCAAGACAGGACTGTGCTGTTAGAAGACTTAGCACATATTGATTGCTAACATTTCATATGTGAAACATTTGGGAAAACCCAAAAAATGATGAAAATGATGCATGTCTGACTCAGCTGATTCTTCCATTCTCTTTGATTTGGCAAAGAGAAGCGTGTGTGCCTGCGTACGTGTTATCGTTTAATTACAACTCTGAGTAAATGGTGAACATGTGCGGGTACATAAACACACACACACTGTCCTCAGTATCATTTAATTACCTCCCAGAGCAAACAGTCTTTCTGTTTTCTGTATCCTGGGGCACAGAAGGAATGTTTTTTGTTGGTTTGTTTTTTGTTTTGGGCGGTTTTGGTTTAGGGACAGTAGGCTAGCATTTATCTGAAAGATGTCATTTCGTATCTGACAACTGAATAGAATACAGAAACATAGCAGAAATGTCAGAAAAAAATAGAAGAACATTACACCTTCTTGACATTTAAATATTTTGCGTTGTATGAGATTGTTTTGTATGTCTTCCTTACATTTTGCCAACGTGTTTGATATCTACATATACGGCATGAACATTAAAACTGTGATATGAGATGCTTTTATTCATAAATAATTAGAGGAAATATGGTCAGTATTTATTCTTTGCAAGTGGGCAAATATATTCATATATGTATACCCAGATTTCCATATTTGTTATTTGTTGTGGGTTCTCATACTTTGTAAAAAAAAAAAAAAAAAAAAAAAAAAGGTATGCACAGTAGAAATAAAAATCAACTAGCTCTTAAGAGTTGAAATTAGTGAGCACCTTGGTTGCACAGAATAATTTCAATTTTTATTAGTTTTAATTAAATTTAACTTTAATAAATTTTATTTAGATTTATCAAATTATTTTTCCCCGATGTCTTTTTTGGTGCTATTTCTGTTGTTTAGATGTATTTTTGTATTTAACCCAATTCTAAAAGAATTAGTACAAATTAAAGTGGTACAAAGGCTGAATTTCACAATAATTCATAAAAGAAATTTATAGCAGGTCTGTTTTCCAATTCCTAAGGTGTTATTTTTGTAAATGGTTTAACTTACTTATCTTTATTATTATATAACATAATCTTAATTGGACAATATGTCTTTATAACTGGTTGTGCAAAATGAGCCTTGAACACATTTGCTAAAATATTCTATCAGGGAAGTTGTAACTGACCTCAGACCTGAATGTTTTGCTGTCTTTGATATCAGCACCCCAGGAGGGAGAGAAAAACAAGCTGATAGCTCAACGGCTTACTAACAGGGTGTCATTATTTTATTTGTATCTATCTATCTGCTCGCAGTCAGGCTGCTGATTCAGCTTCAGCTGAATGTTGTTTGGACTATTCAAGTGAGTTAAGAGACCTCAGTCAGTTTACCAGTAGACAGTTGTTTAAAGCAGAAAACTAAAAATAAAATTAAAAAGTGATCACTAATTGGCATCCTGTTGGTTGGCTCAGCAAGAGATTACTGAGACAGAAATACTATTTATGCAGTGCCTGGGTACCACTGTAATAAAAATGAATAATAACTGAGCTGCTTTCTCATCCTTGGAAGTGGTCCTTCCACTCCTGGGTTGGAAGCTTGTTTGTGTAACAACTGCCCTCTGAGCTGTGCCTCTTCTGCAAGTAAGTGATAGACTTCAAGCTGCATAACCTTTTATCCTCGCTGAAATATTAATTATTTTCAGCATTCCAAACTAAGCACAAAGGGGTTGAAATACAAATGCTGATTGTTGAGGAAGAGAGGATGCTGTAAGAGAAGACCTCAAAAGAAGTCGTTGTACAAAACCCACTTACTGCAATTTTGGTTATTTTTCTGTTTCTTTATTAACTATTTCCTTGGCCCATGCTTTTTCTCTAGACCTTGGCAAGAGCTTAGAGACAGTTTCCTGTTGATGGCATCAAAGGCAGGGAATCAATTGCTTTCATTTTCCCAAAGGAAGCTGTGAAGTCTTGCTGTCTCGCCCTTTCAGTACCATCAGCCTTTTTAGGAACAGCAGTGCTTAAAAATGAAAGTTCTCCCTGAACTTTGGACTTTGATTTTGGTTTAGGGAAAGGGAGCACACCTGAGTCCTGAAAGACATTCCCTAGGCATGCCCACAGGTACCAAGCGATGGCAAGCCAAGCATTCTGGTGTTAATTGTATGGGCGCTTACCTTGGCAGAATCTGGCGACTTTACCCAGCTCTGGGAAGCACACTCGCATTCCTCACTGAATTAAAATCACCGTGAATTATTACTGGGCCAAGGTTAGTAAATTTTGTTTGCTTTCATTTTCATAGTGGCTGCACCAAATATTTTGCAAGAAACAAAACCAGATTGAATTGAAACAGCAATTATAGAATTGTTGGCAAAACAATGTATAATGCTTTGCTTTTCAGACTAAAATATTTGCCAGCTCAATTAAAGCTGTTTCCCGGATTTCAAGATTCACCTAATTTCAAGAAAATGAAAACATTATAAAAATATTTTAACATGAGACATGAAATTGTCCAAAAAGAAATATTTCACTTTGATTTCAAAATATGGTGTTTTATATTCTGAAACATTTGCTCTGACCTTTTTTCCAGTTTAGCCTCTTGGTCAACTCTGACTTCAACTAATAATTGGTTTTATTCCTGACCTCTTTCCCCTACTCATGAATTCCCTACCTATCCCCAAGACACACTCGATTTTTTTTCTGTAGCTTGCTGGATGTATTATTACCATTCCCATTGACTTCTGCAAAATGTTCCTCTGCTGACTGAATGTCATTTGGAGCAATGACATGCCCTTTACTGAGGTTTTCAATCGACTGCAGTTTGACTGACTGCTGAAGAAAACTCAGTCCATTTACTTCCAGAAGGAGTGCATGATAAGTGTTGTGGACAACCCCCACCAGAAGTACTGCAAGTAGGAACATCTAACTTCTCTGTATTCTTTTGTTCGTATTCTAATTCTCAAGATGGATTAAAATCTAAAGCATGTATTATTTTTAGGCTCATCGAGAAATGCACACATGCATAATTCAGAACAGAGTAGGACCGTGCTCTATGCCAGTAGCTTTTATCTGAAATAAATGTAGTTATTTCTTCACGCAGTGCATTCCCCACCATCTGATTGTTACAAGAGCTATACGTGCTACTATATGGAGTGTGGAGTAAAAGCAACGTATGTGTTTTTATCTGATAAGTAATCCAAAAGCTTTTCATTCGTTTCAGTGTAGTAGTGAGAAATGCTGTTACTGCAGGCTTGGATTAAAATTATTTAACTTTGGAAAAATTATTAAATGAAGAATTGCTAAAATTAAATTTCAGGCCAGGATATACCAGTGCAAAGGATGAGAAAAGGTGCAATTTGAAGCTGTTAGTGATGGGTCATGTACATCAGCGACTGTGTTGCTCAGTGGCATTTTCTGTCATCTGCTCTGAAGACTCGTGTGTATCTGCTAATCATTGTTCCTGGTTTTAAATGCAAAGTCTCTTTGCTTTGATCTCCTGGTGCTCCTGCAGCCCTGCCTAATGCATATGCTAGGCAAGCTTTTCGTGGGCCAAATAATGGGTGTCAAAAAATCCAGAGAAAAATGCCCGCAATTTTTGTATTTGCATATTCATTTGGGCTTACTCCTAGCTCAGGCTTGGCTTTTCTTTCCATTCCCTCCATTAAAATCTTCTGCCGAGCAACGAGCTCATTGCAGTACTTTTCCCTTCTCTGTTTCTTCTGGAGAAGAATCGCCTGTGTAAATCACTGAAATGGCATCGCTGATTGCCCCAGTCCTGTAATGGAGCTGGAACTCTAACAGTGATTCATCCTTGGGTCTGCTCAAGGTCTACAAGTATGAAAGAAAGGAGAAATAGTTTGAATTACATAGTGGAATTCACAGCAAAGCTTTCTCTAACTTGAAGTCCACTAACTGTTTTAGATGATCAATATTGTCTATCATGTTTTTATTATTATTATTATTTTATCCAGCTATCCAATTAACTTCTTTTTCTTGTTTCACTGGGAGGCAAAGCCTGGAGCTTTGCTGGTGTGTTCAGACCGTGCTGGTATGTTGTACCAATGTCAAAAAGAAAAGGAATTTTTTTCACTCGCTTGGATATTTTGCAAGTTCCAGCTCTCACTAGGAGAGCAGCAAGGCATACTTCACTTACCTAGAAGATTGCATTAGAATTTTCTCCAGTATTTTTTTTTTCTATCTACTTCCAAGCCTAACGGAGAGGAGGAGCGAACATCTTCTTTTCCTATCAGATAATCCACAAGATGTTTTGATAAAGCACCTGTATGGTTACCTCTGTGAGAGGAGGCAACGACAAACCATGAGAATGGGGCAGCTGCATTGCCAGAATGGCACTGTCACAAGGATTCTGTAATTTTCACAAACCTCATAGTCAAACAGTGAAAATGAGAGTTGTCAGAAAAAAATATTGACACAACTGTGTGGTGGGTAGTGTCTGCTGGAACTGCACCATCGCATTAGCTAGTAAATGCTAATGCACTTCTAGTTTTATAAGCATTTGGAATAACTCTCTAATGTGCCAAATGTTTAGAAATAAGTCATCTTTCCAAAGCAGAACACCTACGAGACAGATTTAAAGACTTGAAAATCCCATAAGAGGTATAACCGATGTCCTTTACTTATTCTTTAAAAGTTTTAAAAGATGTAAATATATTCCTCCAGATTTCTCTGCCTGCTGGCTGAAAGGAATCCAAACTTTCACTGCCAATAAAGGCAAAGGGGGTAACTGGATCTGAGGCAAACAAAAATGTTTTGGTGAAATAGGATTAGTTTTTAAATCTCAAAAAAGCTTGTGGAGTCATGCAAAACAGAAAAGAGAGGTTTAGCCTGCATAGAAACAGAATCACATGAGTGCAATATCATTCAGACTTTCACTCATGTGACGTTTGGTTGTTGTTGGAGACAAATCTTTGAGAAAAGAAGTACAGTAGTTTTTATAGATAAGGAGCTCAGTTTCCCTAGCTTTTTGCAGTACATGAAATACAATTATTGCAAGGGAGATGAAACGGGAATATGGCAAATACTCTTCTAATAGAGCTGCATGTGTGTTTTCTTTAAACAGTGAGGTTTTTGGTTTTTTAGTTAGGGGCTGGTGTTGACCTGACGGCTGTAACACCAGGTGCAGTATGTGCCCCTGCTATCACAAGTAGTTGTAAGTGAATGCCAAGTGAAGATGCAATGAAAAAAGGGAGGTCGGGGGGCTGTTGACTAGAATGAGATGTGTGTGTTTGTGTGCAAGAGCTGCACAGTCCCTTCCTTCATTTTCTTGTGGACCTCTTTGAATCTTTGTCCGTACCCATAGTGTGCATTGAAGGCTGGAGTCCTAATGGCCATCAGTAGCTGCAGAGTGCTTTGTGCTCATCCTGCTTGCCCAGAAACGCAAAGGACACCGCCTGCTTCCCAGGGCTCTGTTCCTCTCAAGTGCTGCATTCTCACAATCAGTGCTGCTTGCATTTGGGCTGCAGGAGTGGTTTGCATTAGTACATTACTTGCTGGTTTTCTTGGTGTTTTTAAAAACCTGGGGGTAGTCTGAAATGAACTTTAGTGCTTCAGCTTATTCCAAGGCAGCACACGAAGTTAACGCTCTGTTTCCTGGGGGAATGCTGCATCTCCAAACTCCTCAGCACAAGGACAGAGCTTGCCAGCTGTGTTGGAATGGGACTAGAAAATGGCAGATGTCTGAGGGAACTGAAGTGTCAAATCCCCCTGCAAAAGGCTTCCTTTAGGAGGAAATTCTGCCAGTGCTGCCTCCACCGCCTTTCAGCTGAGTTTGTGGCAGTTCTTGAGGGCACTCATGCTACGTGTGGCCTCAGAGAGCAGATAAAATATGGGGTCAGTGTTACAGGTGTCAGAGCAAGCATTTTGTTCTCTCAGCACTTTTTTGCACTTGGAACTCTTCCAGCTCAACCTGGCCACCTACACCAGACACGTAGGGGCTGTGTGCTGTGACTCATCCTCCTCTGCAGCTCCCTTCTGAGAAGATCCTTTTACGTGAATTGGTCGCAGGACTTAGAGATTATGCTTATGAACACTACATCTGAACATTCTGCAGTGTGCTCTCATCTCTTCTTCCGTAGCTCACCTCTGTAATTTAGAGAGAGCTGTAGGTATATTTTGCTCTTTTTGGGGTGCTGGTGCAAGTGGCCAGAGAGCAGCATTCTGGTCAACACGTGTCTCAGATTGAATTCATAGACACAGGAAAAATGTGGGACTAGTGGGAAAGGGAAGTAAGGAGCACTTGAAATTTTAAATTTCCACACTGACACTGTCATTAAGAAAAGGATGTTTATAGGTTGACGTGCTTGTCTTTTTAAATTAAAATGTAGTTGAACAGAATTAATAGATACGAAAGCATTCTTCCAGACAACCCAAGAAAAATGTAAACCTTCCTAAATGTCATATAGGCCAAATGAATGTAATAGCCTGAAGAGGAAAAGGGTAGCACCAGCCCCATGTTTGCAGCCACTTCCCAGGACACTTACACTGTCATCGCTGACAAGTGGCAGGGGATGAGCCCTAAGGGCTCCTGTCCTTTGCCTGTCAGGTTGTGTGGGGCTTTTGGGCCACTTGAAGTTGGACACAAGTCCACATTAATACAAATGCTCCCTTTGTGCCTTCTCCTGCACTCAGATACAATTTTCATTTGAACTACCAAGGATTCAGCATGGATACTTTATATCCACACTCATTAACCTGAAGGAAATACTATTCTGATGGGAATGTGATTTTTTTTTTTTTTTTTTGGTACGGTGTCATACCATGTTCTCCTAAACTCCGCGAAGCTCCTCCCTACAGTTTCTTGCAGTTTTCTAGTTGTTCTTCATAATTTCTCTTGCCTTCCCTTTATCTTTGATGCTAAGGTAAAAACAGCTGGCCCGCAGTAGATGGAAAGTCATGTCCTCAGAAACACAGCGAGCAGGTTTCCTATACCAGAGGCAATGTTAGGCAATGGTCTGCTCTTCTCAGCTTCAAGCTCGCTTATGGGTGATTTTGAATGCAGTGTAAGGAGTGGATGCTACATTACCTGATAGCTTTTGCTTCACTGGTGTAAGTTTTTGTCAAACCTACTTTTTAAGAGAGTTACTTTTGTTTTTATTTTTCAATAGGAACTAACCACCAATACAAAATTGAATACAAAGTAGATGAAGGCAGTATGCTTGAAGGGAGGAAATGTGGTTTCTATGGTTAATAATTCTTACAGAAAAGTCAGCTTCAAGGAAATCACTGTTGCATTGTTAAATTAATGTTTTATTTAAATGAAGTATTGCCACCAGCTATAAATCACTTGGTGACTCTGCCATGAACATTTTTCTCTTTGGGTAGACATGACTGACTTCCAAAGGCAGGAAAGGTTTATTTGCATTGATCCCATAGTACAGACCTCAGGCTCAGTGCCATCAGCTTTGAGTTTAGTAACATTTATTTAGATGGATTTCACATGACTGATATGAAACATTCTCATACCTTACAAATATTGAAGCTTTTCTTACCCTTTCTAGCAGGGACAAGTGGAGCTCTAATCTTTAAGAGTGACAGCCAGAAGCTCCAGTCAAAATGCCAATTTTAATTAATTAATTAATTAATTTTTAAGTGAAGAAGTAGCCTCAAATTTTGAGCATGAGTTCTCCAATCTTTCCAGCTCTGGAGACCAGCTCTTTCTCAGCAGTCTTCCAATACTGCCAATGGGTGGTGCACAGGGCAGTGGCAGCAATGCTGTGGGCTGCACACGTGTCCTCTCCTGCAGGAGGAGACCCTCTGGGACACCCCTATTTCTTGAAAATGAAGAATGATAAGAAATGGAACTGTAATGAGGATGTTATAAAATAGCAGGTTTTCTAAGTGGCACAGCAAATTGCGGTGAAGCATGGCCAGCAATATGAAGAGTGGAAGAAAGCTCCAGGCGGAGGTGCACAGTGAAGCTGCGTGTTCGTCTCTGACATTGCTCCCACAGCGGCCTGGAAGCATGGGATGCTCTCCAGAACATCCTTCTGGAAAGAAAATAGGATGGGATTGGATGTGAACAAACAGTTTCAGAACACGGAGGTAGCTTTTGTCAGGACAGGTATAATGGCACAGATCTCACTTCACTAATACATGGTCAAGCAGTTATTACCAGCTGTTCATAGCTGGTTTCTGAGGCAAGGAAGTGTTATTAAAAGACAAAACAGTGCAAAATTATTCAAAGCAAAATGGTTAAAAGAAGAGGTGGTGTTTTTAATTCCCCTCCCCCCAATGGTCTACAACAGGTAGCAAGGATTGTTGTTTTTTGCTTGTTAGAAATTTAAATCAATCACAGCTGACTTGAATTTTTGTCAGAATTTTACTCTGATCGCTTTTGCTTCTCCCCTTTGTTGTCTTGCTTCTCTGTGTTTTCCTGAGGCTGTCAGCAAACCCAGGTCGGTACTGAGAGCCAGCAAGGACCCAACCTGCTCTGTTCCAAACCTCAGCACTGAAGCTGCAGGAGCTGTGAACCGAGCTGCCCACAAAACTGCTTGCAAGGGGAAGAAAGTAAAACTTGCAGGTGATAGCTGGTGTTCAAAAAGAGCTTGCAAAAGAACCTCAAGAAGTTTGAATCTTCCAGTCTAAGATTGAAGGCTATGGATGTGTGTCGGAGATGCTGCGGTCTCTTGCGAGGCGGTGGGCAGGGTGGCAGCAGGAGGTAGGCAGGCACTGCCGCACAGCCCAGCTCTTGGTGCTTTGTTGCTGCTTCGGTCTAGGCTCTGCTCTTTGATTCTGGCTCTTTCCCCCCCTCCCCCGTCTGCTTACAGTATGTTTTATGGGGTTTTCATTGTCTTTCTCTGCTAGCTCGTGTTGTAATTCCAAGCTGCTCTCACACTATATTCAATATGTTTTCAGTCAGTGGTTTTCAGCTAAAGAGATTAGTTGCTCTTATAGCATGCTAGTGGATATGATTAATACTTGAGAATTATTGTGTAAAATGAGGTTTAGACTCTCTGGGCTGAGGGTGGTAAGCTGTAAATTTTATTTTATTTTTTTTTTTCCCTCTCAAGTGCTTAGTATTTTTCTGTTTCCAGATAGAGGATTTCAATTGGTTTGAGGTATTTATACTGGGCATTGATAATGCAGAAGCTTCTGCTTTAAGAAAAAAAAAAAAAAAAGTAGTAAATACTTTTGATTTTTGGATGGTTGTGACTTTCTCAAAGGCCTCTAATCCACAATCCTTGCAGGTATTCTATCACACTTTGATTGAAGTAAAGGCTATTTAAATGGGTTCTGCAGGTGACAAAAAAAAAACACAAAGGTGACATGTTGTTATTTTACAGGAGCTTTTAGTGCATTGTTTAAAATCAGTTTAACCAACTACGTGCTTGAAAACCCTAAAACATTTAATTTCTGGTGTAAACAGGCGTCAATTTACTCAAGTTAATGCTACCCCTCTTAAATTTAGCCCACATTTTGCCATGATAACTCAAAATTGCCCCTTGCTGTCACTTCAGGAAAGCAGAATTAATAATCCACGAGTCTTGTTTGCAAGGAGCAAGAACACAGAAATGCAAACAAAAGCCTTTTCCTTCTTGCTTCCTTCCCCCTGCTCTTGTATACACTTTTTCCACTTCCCTCACTGCAGTGTCTGGGACATGGGACTTCAGCTTGCGTGGTGTGTGAGCTGCCCTCCAGCCCTTTGAGAACAGCTGATCTCGCTGTGGGAGATCATCCCGGTATCAGAAAAGCCAGGTGTGGAATTGCTTTTATACTGCAAAGTAAAGTGATCCTCACCAATGTATTATTTTAACTCTTCAGCTTAATGTACAATTCTCTTAAAAAAAATTGTCAAAAGCATGCTTCATTTTCTGCCTAAACATCTGTGTGCTAGTTGCAGTAGCTTTTTTCTAGGACATTTCCAGTGACAAAGGACGATGGTTTCATAACATCTGTCTTGAAATGTGTTTCATGGATCTGAGACTAGACGTGTCCATGGGCAATACTTTCCTTTGGGGTGTGTGTGTTACATCACCTCCTGCTTTTTGTTTTGCTGATTATATGCTTTAAATAAACTTTTCTATTCACCGTGGTGGAACTTAATGTGCATGTGAAGCCCCATAGTAATAGCTTTTTGCTAACTGTGGTGGTTGAAGACTAAAAAGAAGCAAGATTTGTTGGAAGAGAGAATAAAATTTATCGAAGTGGTTGGTATCACTGTAACTTGTATATTTTAAAGTGTGTGAGTGGGAAGGCAGAACTAAACAGAGCATACGGTTGGCCTTAAAAAAAAAAAAAAAAAAAAAAAAAAATGCAGAGAATGCTTAACTCTCAAGGGAGTGTAGACAGGGAAATGCTTAAAATTTGTAGGGTTGAATAAGGAAAATTCAAAGTTATTTGCATGGTTTTGAAATCTCTTTAAATGCTTCTTGTTGTTTTTAACATTTAAGTATAATCTGTCTTTTTAAACTTATATATATATTTTGGCAAAACAAAACACAAAACCACTCAAATCTAATTATATTGCAGTTTTTCATCCAACGGAATACGAGACAAAAGCTAGAAAGTGCCAGCTAGATGCTGAAGTGGCTGTTGGAAAGGATTTTTTTTTTTTTTTTTTTAGGAGCTTCCATTTTATTTGGTACTAGACTTATACGCATGGCTACTCAGATTTTGTTTTTTAAAGGTAATGAATTTTGCTGGCTAGTGATGAGATACCAGTTCTGCAGATTTGCTGTGTTACTAGAGACTTTTTTCCTAGTGTTCTTGGCAGCACAGGAAATTCGAATGCTAAGGCTATCGTCAATGGGGACACCGAACGTGCTGCTCTTCCAGCATGTTTGTATGGCACCCACAGGAGGTACAGGGTGAGCAGGAGAAGAGCGAACAAACATGTTTACACCTAGACACCATTGCTATATTTGCACGTTAGTCCTTTTGCTGGGCATCACCACCTGTCAGTCAGTGGGTACCAAACAAGATGTGTGCAAAGAGCCGAGAGATGTTTGCCTTGATCTCTGGCCCTCCAGCACTACTGATGTGCACTGAGCTCGGTTCCCAGCTCTTCTGGTTCCCGTTTAAGCGATGCGGGAGGTTGGTTTCTGTGCAATTCCCTGTGTGAGCCGCTCCTTGAGGGTAGTTGTACCCAGAGAGCGAGATGTCAGTGAACACCTTGATGTAGCGGCTCTATCCAAGAATTATTTTACACACGTGCACAGAGCTGTGTCACTAAACTTGGTTTCGTGCTCAGGACTGCCAGGTGCCCTGGCCATGCATCTCTTGGCTAGGTGCACCGTGTATTCAGCTGTCTTCCTCCCCGCTGCCCGCAGTGCTTGGCAGGGCTGGCAGCAGTGCTTGGCTTGCACCCTGCTCTATGCTGGGGTACCCGGCTCACCCCGCTCTTCTGCCACTGAACTGTGCAGCTTTCCAGGCGTCATTTATCTCGTATGCTCCAGCACCCGCGGCCCCCTCGGACGCGCCGTGCCCGCGGGAGGGCGCTGGGACGCGGCCGGGCCCAGGCGCGTGCCCGCGGCCCCGGCTGCGCGCCCCCGGCGGCAGCGCGCTGTAGGAGCGAGGCGGCTCCGCTGCGCCCCGCCGGTGCCGGGCTCCGGAGGAACCTCCGCGACTGATGTTTTAATGTATGAAATCTGAAATAACTCCCTTATTCTTCAGAAAATTACAACGGTGAAGCTGAACGTCCTGCTGAGGGTAAAAGAGGGAAGTGTTTCTTGTGCTGAGGGAGATTACCGTGTCCTAGCCCTCAGCTCGCTTAAGCACCACTGCTGCTCTTCAGCCTGGAAACGCCAGGATCTGCTACATCGCTTTTACCGGCTTACAGCGTCCGGTGCTGGACACCCGCCTGCACACGGATAAGCAGAAACCCCTTCTGTAACCTCGGTATCTCCCTGTCATATCCAGTGTTAAAATTCCCTTAGTGAGTTTACCCTGCGCAAACGCGTAGGTGGACAGAGCAAGGTGGAAATCACATATGTGTCTATATTTGGGGGTAGTTGTAGGATGAGCTGAAGCAGCAGCTTTTAATTTTTGGGCAGTTATTGTAGTCCAACGTTAAAAAGAATCATGTGAGTTTTGGAATTTGCTTTGGAGCACTTTGCAGAGGAGGCTGTTAGCATCACTGGCTCTTGGAAGCATCTGAACCTGGGCATCCAAAGCACAGCCACGTAGCCTGGCCTGTTGCAGAACAATCTGGCTGCTTCCAATTTAGCTGTGATGTGTCTTCTCAGCACACTGAAGTTGCTCCCTCGTTATCTGACAATAGTTTTGTTGATACTTGTATTCATATGTTGATATTTTCCTCGTTATTGTCAACCCCATATGCGTAATCATTAAATGAAATTTCTTACTATTTAGGATTTTTCATGTAGCATAAATGTAGCTGTTTGTTTAAGTTTAGGCCCAGTTGTCTTTTGCCTGCACCAGTACAGCTCATGGTTTCACTGAAGTCCATATCAGTAAAAATAAGATGTGAAGCCGCCCCTCAAAAGGTGAGCTACCGAAGAGGCAGGAATCCTCTTGGGTTACAGAACATGTATTTGGTGTTATATAGGAAAATGGAAAAGCTTGGTGGTGGAGAATGATAAAGAAATATCTATTGTGAGATTCAAGGGGGAAACTACAGCAGATAAAAACTAGGAAAATAAGTCCAGCAATGGTAGAAACGGTCTATTTAAGGTTTCTTTTATGACTTGTTCATTAGCTCCCAAAGTTTTCAGGCTGAGGAGAGAGAACAAGCATCCAGGCTCTGAGCTGCCTGATGTGCAGCTCTCCTCTCATTCTCAGACTTCAGCTGCAGTAAGAGATGTCTTTTATTTCCACCACGATGCTTGTGTCATGTCATGTGAAGATCCAGTGAAATTCCTTTCCTGGGATGCGTGACTGAAAGCTCCCTGCCCTCCGTGTCACCATCCACCTGCCTGGCCTTTAGACTGTCTGAGGCACGTAGTGAGATGGGTGCATGGCTCCCAGAAGGTAATGCAGGTAACACATGCTGCTGAACAGGTCTGGATGGAAAGTGTTTATATATTTGAATACCTGAAGAAGAGTGGCTTCTCCCATGGCAATTAATGCTTCCAGACAAGTGTCGTGCGTGCTGTGAAGTAGAAGTCTTTAAAGCTGTGGTTGCAAAGTGAAAGTTTTTCAGCCTGTGAGTGATGGCAAACATGCTGCCATCACTTTCTGTGGCTGGGCCAAGGCTTTCCTAGCAAATGTCATGCTTCCTGGGCCTCTCAAAGGAGGAAGTAACTCCAAAGTTTTTTTCTCAAGATAGGATACTGTACACAGGTCTTCCTCTCCCAGTGGAGGTACCTGGGTTTCTCTGTTGCATAGACACACACGGAATATTGTCTTCAATGGTTGCAAAGCAGATATTGCAAGTTAAAAAGCAAGAGGTTCGTGATATTTTTCTCCAATTTGAAAGATTTCATGTTTTTACAGACTCTTAAATTTAAATCTGTAGGAGAGGAAAAACAGTGTTGATTTTAAAATTAAAAAAAAAATCTTAATAGCTGCATTTACTCCTGCAAGAATTGCAATGGAAAATGTGGGTGATGTACATAGTACCTTTTAGCTTTGTAAATGATTGCTTTTGAGTACTTGGCCTGCATCATAGGGATGAACTTAACTGGCTGGCATTCCTTTGTTGGAATTAATATATGAGCAAAGAATTCTCCCTGGGGAAAGGCCATGATTCTCTTATCGTACTGTCAAAGCACATGATGATGAAAATGAAATGAACTTGTCACCAGCAAAGTTTGGTGTGAACTCATCTGCCTGCAGAATAATTCCTCTAAGCATGACATCTTCATTTAAAGATGCTTCTGACACTGCACAGAGAATTTGTCATGTAAATGAGGTTCTTATTAGGAAGTAATATTTTTAGAATACTTTAATAAAAGGAAGCGTGTTCTTCTAAAGGTTTTCTACACAAGCAAAGAACAGAACAATATTGTAGAAAGGAAGGTGAGGCTGGACATGGCTGTATTGTGAGACATGTTTTCCCAGCTCATCTCATTCGGAAACCTCGATGTGGACTTCCTACATGGTCTACCTTTCACAAAATGTTATGCTTTAAAAGCCTTGTTTTTATCTTAAATTTAACCTAGCTGTGCATAACAAGGTGCCGTTGCTTTGCTGCAGTGCACCACTAGATACCCTTCCTAAGGATTTTGTCAAAGAAGTGTGCCTGTTGTACCAGCTTCTGAGAAGGCAGTAATACACAAACTGTTACACTGAGGCATGTGTATAGGTGAGAGAATGACAGTGCTTCTATGAGGCAACAGAGGGAAAGTCACTGACACTCTACAGTATTTTAGCCTCCAGTATTAAAAGCATGCAATGAAGTTACAGATCTGTGCAGCTGAAGTAGGTGTGTGGGTCCTGGTAGATAAGACTGGGAATGCATGCTGCTGAGCAGGTCCAGGTGGAAAGGATGCCTGCCTCTGGCAGCTGGGGGCAGTTTCTCTCAGTCCTGATTTTGCAGTCTCTTGCAGGGCGAAGTGCTGGCTCTAGACAAAGCAACTGCAGGCTCCTGCCCCTCTGTACTGACATGGGAGCCTAAATGCCCTGTCTTGTTTTGCTGATGAGGGACTGCTGGTAAGCAGCTGTAGACGATTCACTAAAGTTTATGCTTGCCTAAAAGGTTGGCTCGGTGAGGTGGGGCCTCGCATTCATCTTAATTTTGTTTGTTTGTTTTGCTTTGTAATGTAGCTACTTTGGTAGTTAATTTATGGTCAATTACAGCAGTTGAGGAAGTTTTCTATGTATCAGCAGGAGGGACTTTGCTGCCAATAGAAAATACTTGATCTCCTGTAGTGTGAGAAGCAGAAGAGCAGAAGTTTGCTCAGTGAACTTTCCTGTTGCTGCTTTTGCCTCACTCGTGTGTTAGTGCCAGTAATGAAATCGATTGGCAAAGGAAATTCCAGAGTGCAGATGAGATTCTTGTGGGAATTAGAGGAAGAGAAAGGTGCTCCAGGCAGAACACTCGAAACTATTTATTTGTGCAACCACTGCTCTACTGCAAGAGCAAGAGGAGTCCCTTGCTTTATGTAGCTTTACCAGTCAGGCAGCGTTAAGTACAGAAATAATTATGGTAGGTGGGAAAAGTGGTAATAGACATCAGGAAGTCAGGTAGGAGTGATGAAGAGCAAGTGAATTAACACTTGGATCACAACATCTGCTGCTCTGGCTCCCTTGCCCATAAGAC
The DNA here is from genome assembly GCF_964035555.1 of Netta rufina. Taxonomy (NCBI): domain Eukaryota; kingdom Metazoa; phylum Chordata; class Aves; order Anseriformes; family Anatidae; genus Netta; species Netta rufina. The sequence continues at coordinate 6,977,270 of NC_140133.1, read as the reverse complement.
CAATTAGGTGTTGTTGGAGAGAAGCAGTCTTCCTAACGCTGCGAAGAACAACTGATTAATGATGATGTTTAGGGTTGGTGCCAGTCTCTTGTGAAACTGATACAGTGTCAGGAACTGAGGTGATCTATGGTAGCTGTCAGCCTGGCCATCTAAGCAAACGGTGTGTGAGCCCTTCTGTTCTGCGTGCTTAGAAAATACACAACTGACTGATGAGGATGGTTCTGCTGGTGTGAGAAAACAGAACTGATAGCCATACTCCTGGATTTTTGTTTGCAAGGTAACTCCAGGCAAAATGAACTATAGTGCTTATAGATAGTGCCAAATAGAAATAGAAATGGTGTCATTGTGCTAACTCTTTTCCAATGGAGGGAAATACTGGATAGCATTTCCTTACAGGTGCAATTCACCATTGTTGAATTAAGTATATGCGTAATATATTTGTATTTGAGAATATACAGGTAAATAATATATATAATTGTGTAGAAACTCACATTCAGTCAAATTAAGGTATTAATTTAAAGCTGTGTTCTTGATTAAGGTAAGAAGATGGGGAATAGGAACAGAAATAGGGTAAAAATGAGTAGATGAAAAACTTGATAAGGGAAATGCGATGTGCATGGGTATTTGTGTATATGTGTGAGACAGAATACATCTTGATGCACAGGTTTCTGTGGTGCTATAAGACCACGTGCTTGCTGCCTGAGTGCTACTTCAGCTTCTCTGAATAGTTAACGAATGTACTTAAATAAAAAATAAAATGCTAGTGACTTTCTCAATGGCCAGCCCATGTCTCTGAGAACGTGATGGAAGAGATACAGAACAGTTGGGACCCTGGCTGCTGCATTCCAGGCTGCATTCCAGCTGGCAGGCACCTGACACCAATATTTAGCTTACCTACAGTGTTGACAAAGATAATTGCAGCATTTCTGAAGAGGAGAAAAGTCTTATGGCTGTCAGCACAAAGGGACTCCTTCCTGAGGCACCTCCATGCAGGGTGGCACCATGGTTCTGTTTTCCAGTGACACAGAACACATCTTGTACAGCGTGGTGTTGTCACCTCAGGTCTATACACTTCCTGCAGGGAGCAGCAAGCACAGAGTGGATTATTGACTGTGCTGCAGAGAATACAGCAATTATGCTTTACAGAACTACACATGTATCCTTTTCCTCTTGCTTGTGGTCTAGGACAAGAGGGCTTGCTAGAACGTGCTCATGTCGTTGTTATTTTAAAGGAGTATCTCGATTCAAGGCTCTGGTCAGTCTGCCAGATTGTGCAGAGGTTAGCTGAAGGCTGCCTCAGTGAAATGGTAAGCCTGTGACTTGAATGCCTTAGAGAATATGCTGCTGGATATATTTACTGTCAAGGTGCAGTTTCTTTGATTCATCTTCCTGAAAGGATAAAAACAAAAGCATACCTCTATTAAGGGAGAATTAAGAGTAAATATAATGCTTCAGAAAGGTGCTATTTCTGTGAAGGTAATCAAATGCTCTGAGACATGAATGACTCTAATCTGGTAGCACTGCTTCCTGTGAAGATTGTCTGAAGTTGGGAACTACTGTGGCTTTCCAGATAGAAGCATGTTAATATGTTAGCATGTTAGCTTTTCAGTTATTATTCCATAGGGGATGGAACGACTTCACTTAAACAAGTGTAGCAGCAGGGTGAGTGACTAGGCATGTAAGAATACAGATTTGAGACAGAATAATTTCTTCAAGGTCAATGAGTATCTTGGGGTGCAAGCTCGGTTCCATACTACTTTTGTGATGTTGTACTTCAGTGATTCAGTAGTCCAAATATGCAGCGTTTTAAACTGAAGTAGAAGTGACAGAAAATGAATTTTGTTATGCAAGCACATAACAAAGCAGTAATTACACAAGAAAAGCATCCTCTTGCTGTCAACTTTTTTTTCTTTTCCTAAGGAATCAGAAATGCTTCTGGGTACAACTATTTCAATAGCTTGTACAGCAGACTTCTCTATATGTATGGCCTTCACTAAAAGGTTATGATTGCATTTATTAGTTCATATAATAAAGGGAGTAATTTTATTTTTTTTAATCTAGTTTAATTATTCAAATAATGTTCTAATCATGCCATAATTAACAATCATCACAAACAGATCAGTGCTTGGGTGACAGAAAGTATAAACCTTTTGGACAAGGACATTCAGGTGTATTTGATGAGAATTTAAACTTTCCCATAGCTGTTCATTCTTGGAATTCTGTTACCAAAACTAATCTGGGAAGCTGTATTTTTTTTATATATCAGGACAGATTTCCCATGACCTTTGACTATAAATAAAACGAGATTATTATTTCTGCAGGCTGATTCTTTTAATACTTTGAGTAGTTTTCATGGATGCCTTCTTAAAATTAAAATAAAAAAAATTAATTCAGCCAGCTTTTTTTTCCTTCTGTTTTCACTCATTCATTGGCCTGTAACTAAATCTTAGCCCTCTAGCTGGGGTTGAGATGACACAGCACAGAATTTTGATTTTATTCTGGATGGACGAAGTAATGATAAATAAGATGAAGGTTAAGAACTTGCAAAGTCATAAGTGAAGACATGCAAGCATTTTGCATTTCCCATTCAAAATACGAGATTGGATCCATGCTGTCTGTAGTTTCCCAATTCCTATTTCTCAGAAAGCACAGAAGGTGAACCATGGCCTGTGTATTTTTGTCTGGAAAAACTGCGAAGTTGGACACGGTTATATTTGGATGAGGTTAAACACAGGTAAAATATATGCTTTATGTCATTTATATTTGATGTATTTTCAGTTAAAAGGTTAGGTTCTTATTTCCAGCAAGATGTTTGGGGAAAAAAAAGAGCTTCCTGGACTTGCTCAGAAATGATTTATGCTTATGATCTGTTAGTCTGTAGCTATAAACCTCAAGATAGATCTGTATGAGATGCCTTTCTGTCCCTCCTGGCTTTTGGGAGAATGAAAAAGATCTTGTACTTTGAATATACCGATTCCTCAATAAAAAAGGTAACGCAGTGTTATAGAATATTGTCATCTGCGGGTTTGTGTCCCAGCTGCAAGCACAGTTCTGCTCCACTGAGGACGGAGATTGTGCCCCCTGTTATGTTCTATGGCAGGTGAAGTGACCACACGGTCCTGGACCTTCTGCCCTCCTGTGGTGGGGTGGCTCCAGCAAGCAGCAAAGCCCCCCCCTAGATCCTTGAGTGCTCCCTCACCACAGCAGGATGGGGGAGAAAACAGGAAGAACAGGAGCTAGAAAGCTCATGGCTTGGAATAAAGGCAGGGAGATCCCCCACCAGTTACTGTTAGTGTAAAATGGACTCAACTTGAACAATTTGAAAGATTTGACTTCAGATTTGGGTACTGGGTGACAGAAATGGCAAGCATTGGGCCACTTAAGGCACTGTTCCTCCCCTTCCCCAGGCTCGGCTTCACTTACAGACACCCTTCCCCTCCCTTCGTTGCCCAAGGTGTCAGTCTCCAGGGCTGTCATCGTGCTTCCTCGCATTGTTGCCTGCCATTTCCTGGCTCTGTTTTCGCAGAGGCACTGCAAGCCCCCAAGTTGGTCAGACCCCAGTCACCTCTGGCTGTGGATTGCTCTTGGACAATCTGGAACCACCAAGAACCCACCGTGGGTGGAACCAGCAGCCCTGAGCTCCTCACACAGAGCATGCCTTTGGTAGCCCCTGCTACCAAAGCTGGCCATTTGGAGCCAATGCACCTGGAAAACAAAAGCTTCCTGACCCCAGGCTCGCGGGGCAGCCCAGCGTGGGTGATCAGCAAGGCCAGGGCACTCCGTTCTCAGCATGTCCTCCTGCAAGGAAGAAGATGGCTCTCTAGATTGATTGCGGCTTCTGGTGATGCCTTCTGCTTGGTGCCTCTGATATAATTCCTTCAGCATGAAGGCTAAGCATTATATGCTAGCAAGGTCAGTACATCACAGCTATTACTCGAGGAAGGCACTCTATTTGCATTTAATTTCTCTGCTCGAGAAATGGATTTTGAAGCTGCTGCTGGTTCCCCTCGCAGATACATCTTTGTGAAAGTTTGGTGTGTGGAAGGAATGTAATTAATGTAACTACATCCTCAGCTGCTGCTGCTTAATGTCTTCAAGAAGATGCTGTGAGGGAACAAATAGATGGTTGGGAATTGCACGTTCACAACAGTAAGCCCTGGAGATGGGAAACGGGCTGGTCTTGAGCAAACAACAACAGTGCCTGTGCTTGTTTAGTCTCCAGTGACACATGAACCAGCAAAGCAGCTTTCACCTTCTCCCCCCGCCATGCAATCATGTTAATGCCCAAGTAGCTATGAAGGGGAAGAGCTGAAGGATTTCCTCTCCTCCCTCAGCTCCCTGCAGTGTGGGATTGGGATGCAACCTGAGCAGCCAGAGCTGAGATGCCAGCGGGGCTGGGAGAGCTGCTGGAGATGCTCTGTAGCTTCCAGGGCCTGTTCCTGGGGTGGCAAAAAATACCAGAACTGAGAGGCAGGCACACAGCCTGCAAGGGCGTTTGATCACATTTCAAAATTTGGTAAGAAAAGTTTCAGTGTGAGAACCAAAAGTCCTCTACAGACCACAATTTGGACATCACTGTCACGCACTAATGAGATGTTTGGGGTTTGTAATGGTTGCTAGCAAAGCATTTTTCTTGTTGGTTTCCTAGCCTGTAATCTGCTTAGTTTGTGTTTGATCGTACTAATTGCTTTCAGCTTACATAATGTGTCACTCTTTCCATGGCAGGTGCAGTCAGTCAGGTCTCAGAGGTAGGAATCTGTGAGCAAGTAACAATCTGCTGTTTGGCTTTTTTTTTTTTTTTTTTTTTCTTTTCTTGTTAAAATTGGAAGAAGGGAGTTCTTTTGGAACTTGCTTCTCTTTGTACTGGTAGAAAATAAATCAATAGATTTATTTTTGCTAGGTGATCACTAGAAATCTATTTCGACTCCATATTTGTAGGAGTATGTATATTTTTCTATATTAAACTGATTTTTCCTATCTTCTGGAATGAATCCCATAGTATGTGAAAGCTGCTCCTACCCCCCTCCGTCCCCAACCAAGGTCCTATAAATATGCCTGTTTTCTGCTTACATTCTTGTTCTTGGACTTAAAACTAGAGCTGCCCTGATACTGAATCTAATGATCAAATACCTCGCCGTTTATGGACACATTTAGTTGTAAAGTTGTAAAAACCTGTTGGCAAAGGTAGTGTATCACCAGTGCATGGATCCATAGAAACTGTTTTCCTTATGCCACTGAAACTCTAAGGCTGAAAATGAGAGCTTGGAAGGGAAGCCCCTTGTGAAGGGAGAGGTTTCAGTGGCAAAAATCCTCTGGCAGTGCTTCTGAGGTGGTGAAACTGAACACAGTAATGCACCAGGAACCATAAGAGATGTTACGGGTTTTCTGGTTAAAAAGGAAATAAGGAAAGAGGCACGGGAGGGGAAAAAAAAAAAAAGGCAAACTCAGAGTAAGCCAGGGGATTTAAAACAGGGCAGAATGAAAAGTTTGAGTTGTTAACGTTGGAACAGAGATATGCGCTGAGATTGCTGTATGTAGAAAAACTCAAAAGGAGAAATGAGAACATTATAATTATCTACACTTCTGTCATTGGACTAGACAGGTCTTCTGGTGCGCATTCAAATAACATTTTCTATATTTAAATGTAAATGTTTGTATTTCAAAGTCAGAAGGTTTGAGGTGCTGTGGCCATATAGATTCTAAAGGGAAGTAATTCCTGCCAAGCTTTACACAACCTCAGATGTAAGCACAAAGTAATAATATAAAAAATAATCCTCAGGATCCGTGGACTTAGAATGCATAAGATTTCCAAAGGAACATTTTACTGTTTGGCTAAAAGGATACAAAATATTGTTTGTGTCTTTTAATTTTTGCTAAGAGGATTTATAGATTTATTTCTGTAACAATTATTCTGCTTCATTATTCTGAGATTTGGTTGAGTTCCAGCTTTTTGGCTCTTGTTTTATTATTATTATTTTTTTAATTCATAGTAGGTCACAGGTACCTGATGGACATCTCACTAGTTTTTGGTTTTGATTCACTTCGTTATTTCAATAGTATTTTCTGTGATAACAATTTACAATAAAGGTAATAACAAATAACTCTAGTTAATAGAAACGTTTTGTTTCAATCCTGTGTCACTGCTTTTCCGTTTATGTAGCTGATTTTGTTATGTTCATTAGCTCTTCTGTAGAAGAAATAATTCAGAGTATAATACATCTTTTCTCAAGAAAACACACAGCTTAAATATTACTAGGTAGGATCTTATGCATCTTATGTAGGCAGTGTTGTATAGCAATTTTATTTGTTTTCAAGAGATTTTTCTATTAGTAAAAATTTTACATATTTGCCCACTTTTTTCTGATTTCCATGATCAGTTTAATCTATGACATATATGTACATTTGGAAAGAACAGTGATGATTAAAACATAACATACGTTGACTTCAGCTTTAGCTTGTTTTTTTGAGACTTGTTTTTTAATGTAATTTCTTTTCCTTTGCCTTAGGCTAGGGAATTAATATTGTTATAGTGGGATGAAGAGTCATTTGCTTAGGCTGTTGTTTTATTGAAAGGTTATAAAGCAATGGAAGTAGTCAATTTGGAGCAAGAGGAATATTAAAAATTTTGCTGTATCTCTTCCTTGTAAAGTATGGTATCTATAACATATTAAAAGCTGGGAGTCTGAGGTGAATCTCCTTGGCTTTAATGGGAGAAACCATCCTGCTCTGGTGAAGGGAATGAAGAGACTCATTTTCTCTTATGACTATTTAATTATGTTGATGTGTGGACACATGATCAGGGATGATAAAATGCCTTTCTCTGAAAGCTGCAGGTTTTACTAGGTAAAGTACTCAATGACATGCATTACACTTTCTTCATCTGCTGCTGCTCTTCAAGTGTGGGCGTTCTCAGCATCACAAAGTCCTTTATTTCATTTTTAGTGCCAATAGTGATTGATAAAGATAAATTTCTTTCAGCAAAGCTTGTCCTTGTGGACAAGTAGTCCTTCTGACATATCTCCAACAAGAACCAACACCAGTACTCCATGCATGTGTAGTTTTCTTTGCTGCATTATAGTAAATGTGGTACTGGTTCTTGTGACAAACACAGACTTTTGTTAGTTGCCAGTTCTTTTATAATGTTAATTTTTTATTGAGGCTCTTGATTTTTGCCCACCGTTTTTTAGAATCAACCTTTTTCCAAATAGTTTCATTATGTTTTTTCCCTTTTCCATTTATATAATGTTCAGACATCATTAAAACCTCTGGCTCCATGAAATTTTAACAGATGTGATACTTGAGAAGCTGTTGTGGGCAGTGATCATTTATCACAAGATACTTTGAGACCTGCATTATTATACAGTAATTAAAAATTCACAGTGGTGAAAAGATACCTTTGTAAATATTTTATTCTATTTTTTCTTCTTTTTTTTTTTTTTTCTTAAAGAAGAATTTTTAAGACTAGTAAGTTCTGTGTAAGACTGCTACCAACTCTGGGATAATCTTCTGTGGACAATTCTTGTATTGGTATTTGTGAGGTAGGCAGTTAGAGACAACAATATTCAAGGAAATTGCTTAGAGAGCATGTGGTCTTGTTTCAGAGAGGGCATATCATCATGATTTTTTGAGAACGATGAAAGAAAGGAATACTTACAGCAATGTATACTTTCAGATATTTTGTTGAAATACTGGTAAAACTTTTAAATGGAGTGGAGTTAGAATCAGATGGAAGAAAATGTGTAACATTTAACAAAACATAATTGATCAACATATTGTTAATACTTTTTTTTTTTTTTTGGCAAATAGCTGAAGTTTTGTGTGTATTTTGTCTTATGTCCACTTTATAGCTTTATTACTTATGTTTCTGTTGCAGAATATTCAAGTGGCCAAAAATCAAGCATATTCAATAAGAATCTTCATCTTCTTTATTATGTTCTGCTGCTAGATTTTTCATATTTAGGGTGTTTTTTGAAAAGTTATTTTAACATAGATTCTTCTGGTAGGGTAAAACTAGTATGTGTAATTTTGTGTACAGGAAGCACTTAGCCATACCATTGTCAATGGAAAGAAAAATGCAAAGGTCAGCTTTGGTTGAACACCTAGAATTCCAAACGGCAAGCCAGTAAATTTCCATTTGGTTTACACCGAGTGTGTTGACACTGGAGAAGTTGGATCATCTTTCTCTTTTAGAGTTTTGCTAGTTTTAGCATCATTGTAGCTTTCCTTATTGCTTCATTGATTTTGATGCTGGCTTAAGTCTGTTAAGGACAAAACTAAATTTTGAACTGAATTTGTTCTAGTCATGCTTTTAAGATACCACTCAACAGAAACTCTTGCTTATGCAGCTAAATATTAATATCACATTCATCTGAATGTAATGCCACATGCAAGTGTAAGACTTGCTCTAAATAGATGTATCTATATTGAAATATTTGCTTTGAATTTGATAGAGAACATCTATCTACACAACAAGTGATGTTACCCTCAGGTTAGGTTAACTGAATTCTCTTGTTTTATCTATGAGAGTTGTTTGTATCTTGTTAACTCACTTTAGGAGAAAATTAAGGCTAGCTGGACCTATAATCTCCCAAATATTTGGGGTCAGGAAAAGGGTTTGTTTGTTTACATCCTCTTAGTTTTCCTCGTTTGACATGCTCTTTCCTTCTGATTCCAGCATTCTAGTCCAGTCTTGCCCTCTGCTGTTGTCTTCCTACTATTCAAGAGTCTTCAGATATCTTCCCAGGTGATTATTTCTAAGTTAAAGATATGTTAGTTTATGACTGACCCACAGTAATCGTTACTGTATTGCATAGCTCAGTATTTTTGTTATGACCCCATGTCTTAGATTTTATGACAGCTCTTTATGTTTCACAGAATATTTCTTCAAAATCTCCCAAGGAAAGTATCACACACAGAGACTTCCAGAAAACATACCTAAGAAGCTTCCAGAAAGTATGCTTAGAATGTAGCAAATATGGCAAGACAATGGTTAAAAATCTTTCTTCATAAGGCTAATTTGCAAGAATGTTGAGAATAGAAAAGACGATTTATGAATGGAGTAGGCTGAAGAGGAGTGAACATATATGTGAGATACATCAATAGATATATCATCTCATCCCTTGTTGAAATCTTCTTAGTCTTTTTAATAAAGGATAGTAGAAGTTCAAAAATGAATGTGGGTGAAGAATACTTTACCAGATGTGAATAATATGGCATTTTCATCAGACTGTATTAATTTCAGTCATGAGTGAGAGGGGGCAGAGTTGTGTTCACAGAAGTAAATACAAAAATTTTAATTAACCTAAAGAAATATCTTTTAAAAATATTTTTTTCCTATCTTCACCTGGGGGGGGGGGGGGGGGGGAAGACACTTGCTGTGTAGCAACACTTGAGAGAATTAACTTGGTATCTTCTCAGAGAAGAGCGCTTGTTGTATTGCCAGTGTAATTTCAGAATTTTAGTAGTAGTACTTCTTCAAGATGGCAATTGAACCTTAACAAAATTGTTGCTACGTGGACGCTCACTTATTTGTTCTAAATATGTATGGATTAATACTTAACAGACATGAAGAAGCACATTTCACATTCACGTATGCTTTAGCGAGGATCCTGTCTGTGAGAGAGGCACTGTAAGCGACAGGTTAAGTGAACTATTGTATTTCATGTGCTCCTGCTTCTCTGGTTTCGCTATTTCAATGTATACTAAGCAGTTAAAGCCTCCATGTATGATCTAGCTGTCCTTTTCTGAAAATATCAAACTCTACAGTATGGTGCTCTAATGAAATCACCCACAGAAGAAAATGGTAACATTGTGAAGGTTTGAATGTTAACATAGTAAATATTTTTTAAAAATGTTGAATTTCTTTCATTGACCTGAAGAATCAAGATGACAAGAGATTTTGTCTTGAAAACTCATATTTACAGGACTGAGATACTTCCTTGATTTTTTTTTTTCTGTTTCCTTGGATTAGTGGTGAAAAATCCAAATTTCTTTTGTTATATGGTTTATGCCTGGATATTGGATCTTTAGTCTAGATTTTTCTCCTTATATGGAATAGTAAAGCATTGTTTTGGTGGTAATGAGAAGAATGTGTGATACTCATAAAGCTGTTACTGAGGAAGGAGGAAAATAATTTTAGAAAGCTAATGAAGCAAACTGGTAGAAATTAAGTTAACACATAGAGATAGAGAAAAGCTTGTCATACAAGAGTGAAAATAAATAAAGTCCATTTAAAAAGCCTAAGAATATATATATATATATATATATTTTAGATATAGTACACGTGGTTTCAAATATTATTTTTTTTTTTTTTTCTCAGAAGGTCATGCATCCTTGAGTAAACTAGTGGAAGAAGAATGTGAAATAGAATTGAAATATTTATAATTTGTGTGTGAATTTTGGCCTGGTTTTTATCTCCCCATTAATCCCTCAGAGACTTTTAGTAAACAAGTTAAATTATATCAGTAGTGTATGGTTTTAATTGCTTATTGGGGTATTTTTACTGCTTTTCCTTTATCGACTGGAATTGGTTCTTGAAACTGTATATGCTGACAAAACAAATATTAAGTAGGCAATTATATATATATTTCTCTCTCTAGATATTTCTATATGCATACATATATATGTAGTAAAATTACGTAGATGTACACAATCATATCATGAAGACTTTTTTTGAGATGATTTCTTAATGGTAAAATAAATCTAGCTTTTGCTGTGGGATGCGGATATGCTCTATAGTAAGCAGTTCCTATTAGACCTTTCTGTTGGTGAATGCAGAAAGCAATGTTTGCTCTGGTAATGGATTTGTGTCTGTATGAAAGATGTACTGAATTGTCCTCATTGTGCCTCCGTCCCTCTGAACCTATTCATGTTTCAAATAATAATAATAAAAAAAAAAGCATTGTGAGAGCCAAATGCTTTCATGCCAACATAACAATATTTGAAAAAGATAATCAAAGCTGTTTGTTCTGCTTTACTGCTTTCACTTTGTCTGCAATTCAGGTCTTCATTATGAAGCAAGATGGTGTCTGAAACATTCTCTGTGAAAGGGGGGAAAAAAAGCCAGAATAGATCTGGGACTAAGCACCAACAGAATTGATTTCAACTAGCTGGAATGTTATCAGGTTTGCAGTATATTCTGTGTGTGTTGATGGACTCTAGTGTGTCACTGCTAGGTCTCCTACAGAGTATGACTGTCAGGTTTAGAAGAGGAACAGAGTGAAATTTAAACGTGAATGTGAATTTTTATGTACATTAAAAAAAATAATCTTGTTTTACTTGGATTTTTCGTAGAAATCCCAAGATTTTTCTTTCGTATAGTAGTCTCATTTAAAGTCATGATACCCTTGCTTTATTCAGTGACACAGAATTGTTACTTAAACAGTGCTTTAACAATGATTGGTGAAACCTTCTGCAAAGCTGAATCAGAAATAATGTAATATTGTCTATATGGCAAAAGGAGTAGAAGTTACAGTGCGGTACTAACAGACAGCCTTTGTGTGATGTGGTGTGTGTGTCCTACAGTCTTTTAGATAGCCCTCAGAATAATGGGTAATATGATAATTAGAAATATTAATTAAAAATGTCTGGAGTATTTGCATGAACAAGGAAACAAAGCATGCTCATAAGACATGCTTCTCCAACCTAATGTGAAAGATGTCTTTAATTCTGATGGGTGATGGGAAGATACACACACACACACACGCACATTGGTTTAATATGCTAATTTTTCCATGAAATTTAATGCACTCTGAGAGCTTGCATAGTAAGAAGTACTTTTAGCCACTGACAGCTTGAATAAAATTGTATTGAGATTGATTTAGCTTCTTATATTGGAGTTGAAAGACTGCCTCTCACAGACTGTATATAACTAGGGATTATTTTGTGGGGGAGAAAAAAACACACAAAGAAAACAAGGAAAGAAAACCAAAGCAAACAGCCTAGTGCACAAATGCAACCTGCTGTTGGAGCACTCAGCTTTGCATTTCTTGCAGTTCCTGAAACTGTGTTTGAAGGGAATAATAATAACAACAATAATAGTATCAAATTACGGATTATTTTTTTATGTACTTTTGGTCTTGGAAATTCAGAATATTTTTCTTTCAGCACTGACTTTCTATCAAAGCCCCCAGCATGATTCAGCATGTTAACTGTAGCCTGAAAAAGCAGCTGATGTGCTTAACATACGCTTGTCTCGTATAACTAAACATTTTGTTGGATTATAGCCAGACTGTTCAGTTAGGTGTAGAACTGACCTTTTGCATGGCACATGATATCTGAGTATTTTGTACTTATTTGTATTTTTTTTCCCTCCGGAAGATTATAGTAGACTTCTGGAAAACTGGACAAGTAGTTTATGATGTCGTAGTAAAAGCCAGTTAAGTATTTGTGCTGTTAATATCTGTTACGTTCAATTTCAATTTCTAATCTCCAACTATATTGTAAGGGAAAAGTATTAGTAACTGTAGCTGAAATTGGTTTCTTCATGTTGGACAAGGCTGATGTTCATTTACAAATGGCTAAAGCCCACAAAATAGTCTGACTTTATATACTAAAAATATTGGAAACTTATTCAAGAAAAAAAGCATCTGTTAAAAGATCATTTTCAAGCTTCTTATGGTAATTACTTTAAAGTGATCCAAACCAACAATTGCGCTTTAATGAAAGAAAATGAGAGACAACAGATGGAGGTGGGTTCTCTTTATATCTTTATTTTATTTCTATATATTTCTTTATTTGCTGTAGTTTCTCTCTAAAACATACAAATTTGTTGTAAGATCAATATGAGACATTAGGCAGACTAAAAGCGATGGAGATTCAGAAAAGGGTTTTGATGGTACTGGAATATCTGCTGGAGATTGGCCCAAGGCCTTGTACAGTTATTTCCAGATGTAGTAATCAATGCAAATATAATAGCATCTTTTCAATATTTAACAATGAATAGTTTCATATTTCACAAAACTGAATGGCAGTTGAATTATATTGTTTGAGGTGTGCTATATAATGTCTGTTGAAGAGCCTGAGGTAGTAGGTGGGACAGGGAAAATAAAAATTAAAGGTGCTGTGAAAATGGCTGTCAGTTTTGCCACTGATTTTCCTAAATTCAGCACTTAAGCTAGTAAAATCCAAAATACTAGTTGGATTTGGAATTTTTACTTGGACAAAGTTTCACCTCCATCGATCTGTTGCCTCTCCTGTGGGAGGCCGGGCTCTTTGTGCCACGTGTGAGAGGCCTGCCAGGGCCTGGAGCTCTTCGTTTGCTCTCCTCTTCCTCCTTGTGTGCGGGGAGGCTTCCTGGGGGCATAACTGCTATGGAGAAGTAGAAGGGAACCTAAAAACTATACCTTATAGTTAGTTGATATCCTGGTTCTTGGTGCATATAGTAACTGGGATTTTAATGTAGTTGTTTGAGTATTTACTGAGTATTTACTCAGCTTATTAAGAGATGAATGATTATTTGAACTGAACTTTGTCCCTAGGGTGTGTTTCAAAGTTTCATAAAGCACTTAATGGTTACTGATACGGCTATTAAATCAAGATGATTTAAGTAGTAAAAGGTTGCGTTTTTCAATGACTTTATTTAGACTGCTTTCACCCGAGAAGGTATAATGTTGATGAATGTGCAAGCGTGGCACATGCACTATATCCTTTTTCAGATTTTAAGATCACAGTTAATACATCTTCATATTTATTCTGTGTTCAGATTCAGAATTGTTCTTGAAATAGCAACTAACTAATATATTACTTGCACTGTTGATGTGCACTTGGCAATTCCTTTGGGTGCAGAGAGCAGATGCCTGATGTGTTTAACATGTATACGAGTCCAGCCAATTTTGTTGCCCGTAACTCTGTGTGAAATGGGAGTGTGTTGCAGCTGTGGCACTGCTGTGGTGGTGCCGTGATGTAAATCATGCACTGATGCCCGTATTGTGAGAGAACTGTATGCAGGAAGGGGAGGGAAGGACCACAGAGGTGAGGTAAAACCTTTCATGTATGTGTATCAAGAGGATGGAGTCGGGCATCAAACCTGTATCGATACTGCACATTGCCTGATCTAATCATGCTGCTCAAAGGAGGAGTTATGTGAGGATGGATTGAAATTCCTTTTCAGAACTCATGCTTTTATAAGACAGAATTAATTTTTTTCCCTGGCCCAAATTAACTAATTTAGTAGTGTCAAGATCTAGACTTAAAACTATATTTTAGTTAGGATATTTTTCCCTATCCTAATTATTTCTAAAGAGAAAAAGTAGTTGTAATTTGTAATTGAATTGGCTGAAACACTTATCAGAAGAACAGTAAGATTTGGATGTGTAATTATGATGTAGTACAGGAATAAACATTAGACGGAACTTTGATTTTTAGCTGTGTGATGGTGAATAATTTGCTGCAGAAAGACATTGGAAACAATAGTTTTAATAAAGCTATTAACTACATTTTTGGAAAATTAAGGCATTTTCTCACATGGTTGTGAAGTGAGGCTGAGAAACAAAAGGCATTCACCAAAAATAATTTAATATATTATGCTGTATATAAAAAATGGTCAGAGAGGATAAGATAAATTAAAAGGGTTTCTTTTGTAAGTCTGGGATGAGCAGTGAGCTATTGCTGGTGACTTATGATTTCCCCCCCCCCCATAATTTAGTCTGTCACATGGTCTAACTGCTAAGGAACATTCTACCTCCCTATTACGTTTTCTTTCAATGTTTTTATACTTTCAGCCATTCCCGCTTCTCAAACTTGTAAATGGAAGACATGACCATCCCTAAGTAAACACTTGCATATGCTGTTTAGGTCATGTATATGTTTTCTTTTCTACATCAATATTAAGGCACTGTACTTCTGACAAACCAGTAGGACTAGATTTTTTTTTTTAGGAGCTTTTTGTTGTTTATGCTAATTTGAAATAATGAGCTTATCAACGCTATGTGCTTGACAATTGTGACACAGATTACTTTTTTTGGTGATGAAATTGATCTTTCCTCCCTCCTCCCCCCCAGTCTCTTTTATAGACACACTTTCTGGTAAATTGGAAAAGAGATAAACACTGATTAACTTCCTGCAGTAATTTAGGCCTCTTATTTTTTGGTGTATTAAGTTAATTGCTACCCTTCTGACTGGGTTCCAAGCCATTTTTTCTCTGACTTCGATAAGCTGAATTATGTCCTTCCTCCAAGGAAGGAGGGCTCTAGTCTGCTAGAGAAACTGATTCCTTTCAAGGCATTTTCATTTTTTTTGAAATGATTTTGGGAAATGTGCAAGTTTCTGCGTTCTTAAAGGTTCTCCACTGGCATGCTATTCAACAAGATGATTTTATACAGTATTCTTAGATAATACCTCCTTCTGTCTTCATCTTCCCGCCCCAGAGTCAGGCGTGCAAATTGGGAGTCTGAAACACTAAGCGATGAAGCACTGGGGGCAGGGAGGAATAGTCGCTGTTGGTTTGTTATAGAGAAATGAAAATGTTGTTAATTCAATGTAGGAACCACTAACCTGTACAATTAGGTCTCCTGGATGCCCATTCATAGCGGGGTTTGTATAGATTTTGGACTAGGAAAGATGTGGAAAAGTTAAAGGTTTTAATCACCCTACAAGCTGTCTGCAGTAATGAATTTACTTGTCTCTTATGCTGAAAAGAGACTTTATGCTTCAAGAGCTATTCTACTGTGGAGTAGATAATGAACTGAGAAACTGTTTTTTTTTTTTTTTTTTTTTTTTTTTT
Source organism: Netta rufina (assembly GCF_964035555.1). Taxonomy (NCBI): domain Eukaryota; kingdom Metazoa; phylum Chordata; class Aves; order Anseriformes; family Anatidae; genus Netta; species Netta rufina. The sequence continues at coordinate 6,961,549 of NC_140133.1, read as the reverse complement.
TTTTTTTTTTTAAACACCACCACCACTGTCCATTTGATAAACCTGCAGTTTGCCTGTTGCCAGGCCAATGACTGTAGTTACTGTAACTATAAACCAAGGACTTTTTTTTTTTTTGTTTGTTTATCTATTTTAAAGAGCTTTGCTTTCCAGAAAGAATCAGTTCAGGAGAAATAAATGGACTACTTATTCCTGAGGTCTTGTTTATTGCAAAAACAATAGGGGACCCCTCCTTCCCCCTCCCTGTGCTCCCTCAACCTTCTTCACTCTAGTTCATAAAAGAATATTACCATTGGCAACCTCTCCAGTGTTTCAAATACCTACATTTGAGTTAGAGTGGTGGGAGCTGATAAGCAACTCTGGAGATCTGCCAGCCAAATGATCTCTGATTTTTAATTTTTTTTCCCCCTTCCATCTGCTGTATGTGTGCTATCTCTGAGCTAGATAAAGGCCCTTCCCAACAGATCGATTATCTTCATCCCTGGAGAGAAGCAGCCAATTTCATTAATTTTTCCTATTGCCTTTGCCAGTGAAAGCAAGTGTTGTAGTCAGAAAAGCAATCTATTTTTGAAATTTATTTTTAATAAATGTATCCGTCATATTATTTTAAGAGGTTATTTACTTCATGTTCCATTTATTCCTGACTGACCTCCTTCATGTTAGCTCCTTTATAAACATTCATCAAAATATATCTCACGCTATTGAGTAGATTTCATTATTTTCTTACCATGGACTGTGATTGTGCTACCACACGGCACCACAGAGTAGTTGAGGTTGGAAGGGACCTCTGAAGACCATCAAGTCCAGCCCCCGTGCTGGGCAGGGTCACCCTGAGCACATTGCATAGGATGGCATCCAGGTGGGTTTTGAGTATCTCCAGAGAAGGAGACTCCACAGCCTCTCTGGGCAGCCTGTTCCGGTGCTCTGTCACCCTCCCAGTAAAGAAGTGACCTCCCATATTCAGCAGGAACCTCCTGGGCTTCAGTTTGTGCCCGTTGAATCTCGCTGGGCACAACTGAAAAGTGACTGGCTCCAGCCTCCTGACACCCTCCCCTTAGATATTGATACACACGGATGAGGTCTCCCCTCAGTCTCCTCTTTTCCAGGCTAAACATGCCCAGCTCTCTCAGCCTGTCCTCATACGAGAGGTGCTCCAGTCTTCTAGTCATCTTTGTAGCCTTCTTCTGGCCTCGCTCCAGCAGCTCCATGTCCCTCTTGTCCTGGGGAGCCCAGAACTGCACACTGTGCTCCAGGTGGGGCCTCACCAGGGCTGAGCAGAGGGGGAGAATCACTTTCCTTGACCTGCTGGCAACACTTCCTAAGGCACCCTAGGATCCCATAGGCCTTCTTGGCCACAAGGGCACATTGCTGGCTCCTGGTCAGCGGGCTGCCCACCAGGACTCCCAGGTCCCTCCCTGCAGAACTGCTCTACCGGCTGACCTGCTGGACTGGTGCTCAGGCTTATTCCTCCCCAGGTGCAGGACCCTGCACTTGCCCTTGTTGAAACTCATGAGGTTCCTCTCAGCCCAACCCTGCAGCCTGTCGAGGTCCCTCTGAATGGCAGCACAGCCCCCTGGGGTATCAGCCACTCCTTCCAGCTTTGTGCCATCAGCAAACTTGAGGAGGGTGCACTCTGTTTTATCAGCCAGGTTGTTGATGAATAAGTTAAACAACAGTCAACCCAGTACTGACCCCTGTCCCAGTACTGACCCCACACGGTTAGGTAGCTGAGTGAATTTGGCACTGCTATGTCAGTGTTTTGAAAGAAAAGTGAGGCAATCTTTCTTGTTTTTATTTTTCTATTCTGTTTTCTGAAATGGGAGTTATTTATCAAGGTACAGTGATGAAGTATTATGTAGAAAGAAATGAGGTTGGTTACTTTGTTTTATTGTTTTCAATGTGAAAGAGCTGAGACCCATTTTCTTTATATTTTTATAGATGTATTGGAATATTTTCCCTAGGAAAATCTGTTTGTTTGCTATTAAGTTTTGATATGGTCAGGTTTCCTGATATGCCTTTGCATTTGGTGGTAGAAAATAGAAAATGCATTGCATGTGACTTGCTATAGCTAAATGGCTGAAAAATTCACTAGTGAAGCAAGTTTTGAGTGTTTTGCCTTTCTGTCAAGAAGGACAAATGCGACTATCATTGCTGTAATATGGTAATGTTGACCTTTTATTGACCACTGCACTATCAAACTTTTTCATGATCACAATCAAAGCAAGCTTTGCAGCAAAAGAATTTGCTACTTGTGCTGAGAACCTTTAGCCTGCTGCCAACACTGCAGTCTAAATGAAGGAGGTTGCAGAGGTATGCACCATATTATATATATTATATATAGAGCGATTCATATAGATGTAAATTCTGTTCAGTAGGAAAAAAAAATCTGATTTCCCCCCCCCCACCCACCCCAACAGATATAAATCATAACAGAATAAAGCAAACTAATCTTATGTTTCAGTGTACCACATTAAGCCAAAATATTGTTTGCACACGAAACACAATGAGTTAGAGATGTGAGAGCAGCAGCTGGTAGTCCCCCACAAAATACAGAGAAAGGTAAATCCCAAATGGCAGCGTGCTGCTCCCAGAAGCCAGGCTAGTGACTGTTCGTAAAGTTGCCACTTCCCATCTCATCTGTCGGGATGTGTTCCTGCCCATCCCTGGAGCTTGCAACAAAGCTACTAAAAAATTACTGTTTGAGCAAAACAACATGTAGAACAGGATCTTGGCTCTAGATGGTGCCCTGCAGCATTTTTGGCTGACTTTTCAGCATTGAGTTTTAGGAAGAGGACGATGTTTCTAAAATACGTGAGAAACTGGACCACGTCAACTTGGCAACAGCTGCTAGGGTGTGGGGGATGTTTTTTCTCGTTGTGTAGATTGCATAATTTGCATTAATTTTACATCATTCTTTCTAGAACTGCTGTTACATAGCAATTTCCCTACTTTGCCACTCAAAAGAAGGTCAAAAATTACTCAAGGCTCTGGTTGTTCCTGGGGCAGAGAAATCTGTATTGGAATTAAGATTTTCAACCTCAGAGTATAGGAAGTTTGCAGAGGTGGTATGATGTAGTGCTGTGGTTCTGTATTATTCTGGTAACTTCCTGTAGAAGTAGATGCTAAGGGAGGCATGTGTGTAAGTAACATGCATTATTTTTCAGGTATTCAGTGAAGAGAGGGCTTGCAGTTGACCAGAACCAAGTGGGAACTTGAACGTGGTGCAGTGTGGTATTTTCTGAAGGTTGATAATTTAAAAAAAAAAAAAAAAAAAAAAGTATAGTTTTTCTTATTTCTGTCTGTATTGAGGGGATATTTTGAATGTTTCTGCTTCTCTTTCTCTCTTGTCTAAATGGATGGCACATACTGTACTGCCTTCTGTGTTCAGAAAAACAGGTGATGAGGAATGGCTCAGCTCATCCTGCCTACACAGCCATTCATTTTAATTGAAATTCAGCCGATTCTCTCAGCTTTCTGTATGACTTGTGTAAATGTCTGACTTTAATTTGACCTCCTGGAATGTGAAGGGATTTAGACTTCAGTTAACTGTTAAAAGTTGTTATCTCTCCTGCAGGGGATGGGGAGTGGGAACTGGCGAACTGGCAGAAACACCTGTTTGAGCTCAGATACAGAGCTGGGTGTGACAGGCCTCAGCTTCTTCTCTGTGAAGCATGAAATGAAAATGATGGTAGATTTATAATAGTTAAGAGGAACTATCTGGCAAGAAGACAGCCATTTACTATACCTATGATAATTGTAAATCTGAACTTCGATATAATTTAAGCGAAACAGTCTCCTGATCCTTAGGACGTGTTCTCTGGAGACTTGAAGTGCACCATTTTTTGAATACTTTTCCAGTTACTGTTTCTGGTACGCAGCCCTCATGGAACCATTTTAAAGATTGATCTTGTCCAGCTTGCAGTGGCCTTGAGGATAGAAGGGCTGAAGACTTCAGTTTAACTCAGACCTGGCAGTGACTGAGTGAATAATAAAGGGGAATGCCTTAATCAATCCTCAAACTTGGTGAGGGAAAGTAGGATAACTTTTGTTTATTAAGAACTTTCCAGAGGCAATTCAGTGAGCCAAGCTTGCTGAGAGGCATTCAGCACAAAGGCAGCTGAAGATTTTCAAGTGAGGTGGCAGAGGTCAGAGTGAGCTCTAGTTCCAGACTGTGAGGCCCATGAGTTACAAATGGATGTGCTCAGGGAACCATGGAAATGGAGATCAGAGACTGCTGCTGGAGGTTGTTGAATGGATAAGGACACTATCATAAAAATATCATTCTCTTCTTTTAAAATATTGATCAGATCATAAAGGTCATAAAACAAGAGTAAAAGGATGTATCTGTGTGTGAAAAGACATTGTCTTTTGTTCACTAGTACCTTTTCTTTTGCGTGTTGAGGTGATCCTGCCTCTGTCAGAAGAAAAACTAAAATTGAGAGCTGGTTTCCATTTTAAAGGGAGAGAGATAGGACATAGAAACCAAGTGAAACTCTTGGGAGCCTACTGAGGGCAGAGAGTTAAAACGCAGATTCCAGAAAGAGTAAGAACTTGTGCCTTTAGTCAACTAGAAACCAGTCTGGTAGCAAAATACTAAATCTGGAAGGAATGCCCCTCCAGAAGAGGTACTTATTAAAAACAAAAACTAAGTGAAAACGCACCAAAAAAAAACCAATCAAGCTCCAGAATACAAACAAACAAAACACCACAAAACCACCACAGAGGAAAGAGGTATATTACTGCAGTTCGGGTTAATTCTGTTCAGCTGTCTCGATATAGCTGAATTCAGTAGTGAAACAAACTGAAGTTTATCTGGGAGAAGTTCTGAGCAGCCTTTCTCATACTGAGAGGAGACATAAAACTATTGGATACCAATGTAATGATGTGCAAATAACATAGAAATGAATTCTAGGACATCACATAGATGCTTGGGTACTTCAATATTAGGGAAACCAGACCGTGGGAGAACTTAGTCAAAACACATGCTATGTTGTGCAGCTGTCCAGAAATGCTTGATGTGGCCAGAGGCAAAGGTAGGGTAGGCGATGTTAAGATGACAGCAATGAACTGAAGGGTGAATGGATGTAATGGCAGCTGAGAGGGTGCCCAGTGTGTAATGTTCCCTAGTGAGAATGGGTATTTAGAGTGATTAGGTCTCCTAAGTTAATTAGAACATATATCCTTGAATTAGTTCCTCCAAAAAGAAAGATCAAAGCATACAAGATGTGAAAATTCTCTCTTCACTCCTTTTCTGGCACCCGCTTACAAGACTTGAGCTCTGAGACATGCTAAATCTGAGCCCGTGTGAAAAAACAGACCAGGTAAGATGTGTGATGCTAGAGAACGGAGAACTTCTGGGACTGCCTCAGCAAAATAATGGCCCACGGTAGTAACATTTAGCAGGTAACCTCAGTCTTTTGCCATGTTGGAGTTCTAATGCTAGCAACAAGTCCTGTAAATGGATACGAACATAAATTGTGAGTGTGTGGCAAGGGTCTTCCTGAGGTATCTGGCTAAGCCGTTAGCCACCAGTAACTAAGCTTGCTGCTTCTCCTGCCTTCCAGTTCTGTCCGTCTGTTCTTGCAGGGTATGTACTGTTGTTTTGGAGAGAAGTGCTGCAATGATGAAAGCAGGTTCCAGGTTGCTTAGTATGTGAAACAATGACTGCTTATTGTCATCAAGCAAATGGGAAAGCTTTTGAGAGCAATTGATTCAAACAGATTGCATTTGTTTGCCCATGTGTACTACTGCCATATGCCAGAAAGGAGTTTAACCATTCAATTGTGTAGTAATCTCTCCTCTTCAGTTAGGTATCTTTGTGTTTTCAAATAGTTTCCTTAAAGCTTACCACATGCTTTAGAAAAGCTATTTGATAAATAGTTGTTCTCAATGCTCTCCAGACTGTACAGACGTGCTTGGGAGCGTGTGCTTTGTTAGTTAAATACAGAAATCATAAAGAAACCTGCGGTTGCTTTACAACAATATCTGTAGTGCTGTTTCTGATAGTATTTATTTTTAGAATTTATTGTGCTAGATGTATTTGGAGACTATTGTTAGTGAAACATTTTAAGTAGGTATTTGGAATCTGAAAGTCTTTTTAAAGTACAGTTTGATTCTTTAATTTTAAGCATTCATATGTAGATAGAGAATATTTTTCTATATCCCTCTGGTATTTATTCTTTGTTCTAATCAGATACAACTTTTCTTATCATAGGTATTATTGTTTTGAAACTGAGAATATAAAATCTGATGGATTGCTTTGTTTTGACTTTCTTAGCTGTAACTTCTCCCTGAGATTGCTTCAGATTCAATGAAACACAAATGATGTTAAAACAGTATAGAGGAACGTCACTGCTGTGAATAATGTGATTTTCTCTGCACTTCTCCTCTGTGCATGGAAACCACCCTCAGCCTGCAGAAATTGCCCCGATGAGAGTTCCTTGGCTGCTGAATACCTAATCGCATAGCTTATCCCATGTTAATTAAGAACATCTAAAACAAATCACTCATACATACTAGGTCAGGTATTCTTTTCTTCTTTTCACATTTAAAAAATGTTTGTTATAAATAAATAATAATAATAAAAAATAAAAATAATTTCCCTTCCTTAGTGATTTTTCTCTCCAAAGCTCCCACCCCCTGATACATTAGGAGATATTTTTAAAGATCTGGCAACATTAAATAGATAAATAAATACATAAATAAATAAAAATAATAATAAAAAAAGGCTTAAATTCTTGTCTATAGAATATTGAACTTTTTCTGTTAGAATTTAGAATTATTTTTGATATAGAGACTGCAGAAACCTGCTATCTGTCAGAATGAAAGAACGCTTTCCCCTTTCCCCCCCAAAATGTGTTTTGCATACTGGCTTTACTTAGATAAGAAGTGTTAATTGGAAGTTAGAATTTGAGGTGACTATGACAGGCATTTAGCTACAGTGGTGATGAATGTTACATAGTATGCACATATACAGATGCTGATGTGAAGGTTTTTGCCACTTCTGTTACCTCTTCAAAGTTTTTTTTTTTTTTTTGTCTGGATATCAGTGAAGGCTGAGTTGCTGCTACTGTCCATGAGTTGGAAAAAGCTTGATGTTGATACTGGGGCAGTATTACCCAACATCTTGGATTTTGACAGAACGAGCAGTGACAGGGTTAGAGGTGGTGGTGACTGTTCTTCTGTGAACAATAAAGGAATTGATTCATCTGACTAGAGGCGCTCTGACAGGAACATAATTTATCTCTTTGCTTGTCTTTCCAGTTACACTGAAGAAAAAGAATATTTTCAACTAGAGTATGATCTAGGAATTAATTTGTTTAATGTGTGCTTAGCTCAGTAGTTCTAAAAAGCTTGTCTTGGGACAGAAAAGATTTGCCACCATTTTAGTTCTCGAAATGGCGGTGAAGATATCATGCTGAGATTTTTTTTAAATGTGATTCATTAAAATCACCTGTTTTGTGGGATTTAATTTCTTGGACTTATGAAAAACCTTTATTTGAATTTCCATTTAGTTGAATACCATTCTATTTTTGTAAGATCCCTTTAGTACTATATTTTCATCTTGTTCACTATCAATTCCTGTTAGAAAATGGGAAAAAAAGTGCTTCAAGTCTTCCTTGCATTTTCCAAATACTTGTATATATATATACGTGTATAGTAATTATACCATTTGGAGTTATACAATGTAAGCTCAGCAACTGGTGAATGTTACAGATTGTTTGGGTGAGGCTAACAAGATGTAAATGTTGAAATTCACTGGCTTCAGTACTTGGGTTCATATAATATATTCCTTTAAAGTCATCTTGTGCATCTTTGAGGAAGAAAAGATAAAACCATTAATTTGGATAGGATTATCCAAAAAAGGTTTATTTCAAAGATCGCTAACTTGGAGGCTAACTGGAATCATGACTCTATTTACAATGCTTGATAGTTGAATATATTTGATGTTTCAATAAAACCATAACAGGATTATGGGATAACAGCTTCACTTAAGTACGTGCTCTTGTGCTGTACCGACTAGCTGTAGTGATCTACTTTGGCTTAAATCAGCAGCTGTCAGATGCAATCACAGATTTATCAGCGCTAGTGAAAAACTGAGTTAATGTTCACTAAGTTCTGTGTGTTTTGCCTCACAGGTTACATTTTTGTCCCTATCTTGGCATGGGGACCATGCTAATAAACCGTTTTGTACAGGTTGTAAAACTTAGGTTATCTGCAGATCCCAATAGAGGCATGGTATCTATGAAGCGTAACAGGTTGTGGCTGTACCTATCCTGTGTATGAAATGTCTATAAATTCTTGTTTTATGTGAGATTGTATGCCTTTGTTGTTTTAAGGCATTGCCTCATCTACTAGATTAGCCACTTGATAATATTCTGCTGTTATTCCAGGATCTTTTTCTTCCTAGACAAATACTGTAGAGGCCAGCAAGAGAGGCTCACCAGGAAAATTGAAGCTAAAATAATGTATTTTCAAGTGTGTGTTATTACTACAACTGTTAAAACTTTAATTTACAGATTTATCATAAAATTAAAGAAGTTTTATGCATCTTTGTCATTCCTTATTGCTTGGTAGAGCTTCAGCAAAGTTAATGCTGGATATTAATGCAGTCTGTTATTTGTATGACAAGTCTTCTTAATAGTTGAAAGACTTGTCTGGATATTCTTGTTACTTATTTTCCTTGTTGTTGTTGTTGTTTCCTTTTTGTAAGGCTGATATGTATTTAAAACTAGATTATTCTGGGAAGTTAGAACTTTGCTCATCTTTCATATGTTTTAGGAAACCAGTGCTTGATCCACTAAACACTTTCCTACTTGAAATTTTATAACGTGTTTTGTGGTTTTCTTCTGTGTTACTTAATGTATTCATTTCCTAAGGTGATTTAGACATTACTGTTATGACTGCAGTCAATTAAGTAATTTGTCATGTCAAACTTTTTTTTTTTTTTAAATGCAGGCATTGTGTTTACTTTCCTTCTGGATGCCACAGCACTGTTCTTGCGTGCTTAAAAGAGATTTGTCCTTTTGTGGTATGCACAAAGCACCTCCCAGTCCTTCCCTAGCTAGAAATAATTTAGCTGTAGGCTTCTTCCTTCTCTGTGTCTAAGCCTGCTGGCTCCAAACCTGTGTAGAGGATTGTGTTTGTATGGCTTCTTTCTAGGGGTGTAAAGAGAGGAAAACTTTCCTGTCTTTTCCTGACAGCCTTGTCAGATTCATCTTTCCCCTCTTGCTTTTACTGGAACCTATTTCCCTTCACAAGCTCAGGTGACATCTGGGGCATACTGAGAAATACAGACTGGCTTTGAGGAAAATTTTTGGAATTTGAAAGTATTTGAATTTAAATATTTCAGGGTGAAAGGTCAACAATGTTTTGCTAGGCAAATCATGAACATAGAGATTTTTCTGGTCTTTGGACAAGACTGACAATCCTCACAACTGAGTTATAGGATTTAAATTTTGACAATTATTTTTTTTTCTTAAATGTATTTAAATTGTGCTTTTCTTTCCCTCATTATAAATGAAATTAGAGGTACCTTGTTACAATTAGCTTAAAGGTGATGTTTTTAGTTTCATATTTTGTCATTTTGAAGTGTCAAATATTTGTCGTATTTGATTGTAGTGGCAGGCTTTGTGTGTAATTTGTACCTGATTCTGTGTATGCAATCTGACATGTGGCTTTTTCCCTTTTTGCTTTAACCTTTAGACTGTACACTCTGTTTTCTGTGCCTCTCCTTACTTCATTACCACTCTACTAAATTTTTGAAATTTTAAAGCATGTTAGGGTTATATTCATGTTAAGTTAAGCTTGATAGTGTGTTTTCCCTGGTCCTGAGTCCAACTGATATGGCTGTATAGAAAGTACTTAAAGGGAAGAGTCTAGGATCTCTCACTAGATTTTTCCCTCCCACTCCCCTGCCTCTGTATTTTCAGTTTTTGTTTTAATCTCTTGCAATGAATAGTATCAGTAGAGCCACAGTCCTCACTGAAGACCATGAGATTTCTGTCAGACTCAGTTGTTTTGATGTCAGCAGAATTTTTCTCCCTTGTTTCCTTACACTGAAAAAGTTTTTCTCGTATGTTTCCTTATTTCTAGTAGACTTCGTTAAAAATAACACCTATTTGTTGAAGTTCCTGTTGTACCTGTAAGACACGCTGCCTGTTTGCTATATGTCGCTTTTTGCCAGTTTGCATAGACTTTACATCAGTCTTTTTCATGATTCAGGACACAAATTTTAACCTATGTATTCTCATGAACTGTATACAAAACAGTGTGTGTGCACAATGACTATCCAAAATGGAACCACTGCAAACAGCAGGGGAATGTCACATTTCAAAGCCAGAATAAAATATTCCTGTCATCTGCCAGGCTTTGTTCCCGAGTAATATTCTGATCCCACTTACCAATAAATACACTGAAGGAACAGTAGAAAAAGTGAAAATTCAATTTCAGAAAATTCTACAATTACCATTTAACTTTACTAAAAGATGAGAAAAATTTTCCAAATTAAAATGGTTAAAAATACACCAATCAAATGACATAGGTGCTCAAAAAGGATAAGCAACCACTGAGAGGACTACTGTTGACACATCAGATAACTACTAAAAACATGAGTTCCAGATAAGTTCGTGAGCACAAAGATGTGAAAGCTCCTGCCCTCAGATCTGGAGATGTACAGTGGTAACTATGATACATCCTAGATCGGTATTCCATACCCTTCTGGCTATATCTGCTGCAAAGTTCTAATGCCTGTGATGTTGAACATCAGAGTGATGACACTATTGTCACAATTCCTGCTGTGAAGCTATGGGAAAAGATTATCAAACGTAATAGTTTGTATTCAGTCAGGTACTAGGTGCTTTTTATGTGAAAACCTTGTTAGAACTTTCTTTCTTTTCCTGTGTTTCTAAGATTCTAGAAGGAGAAAGTCCTAAAATATTCTGTGTACTTCAGGAAATTTAATTGATTTCATAGAGCTGAAAATAACAATTGATGGAAAGGAGTGAAGATGTGGGAAGCACAATTTAGTTGTTCCTTATGTTGAGTTCCCAGCTTATCCAGTACACACTTGCTCTTTGATCTTCAGGTTTACTAGATTAATCCCTACTACTAGATTTGCATGTGGTGACCATTGCTTAGGTTTTGGTTTACAGTATTTGTAGTGTTGCAAAACAGAGCCTTCCCTTTTTCCGCTTAATTTTCATTCATGTCCCTGGCCAGAGCCCGTTACTAGTGCAGAACATTGCTTTCTCACCTGCTGTGCAGAATGGGCTGCAGGCATGTGTGGCACCTGTGCTCACACCAGCTGCCAGGACATCTGTATGTAATTTATGGTTATGACTGTGATGTATAAATCCCTTCCTGACTTAGAAACCAACATCTCTTGCTCCATGCTTATGCTCCCTATCAGGATCTACATACCAGTGTATTACACTTTAAACTAGGTACATTCCAAAATATAAAGTTTTAGCGAACTGTTTTACTTGAAAGCTCCTGACTTCTGCCAGGTAATGTCTTAAAACCAGCTCCTGTATCCACCTGGAAGGAACCAGAAAAGCTTTGTCTTTCTGCAGTTTGTTTAACAGTTGCCACAGTCACATAAACCATGAATTAATCCACAGATACTTTATATTCCAGATCTTTTTACATCAGGAGGAGCTCAATTCTAATTATTTCTATTATAAAATGATTGTTGTTGTTGATAATGACTTTCCTTCAGCATAGAAATCCAACTGCACAGACTACAATGCTCTAACACATTATATAAAAATACTTTTGAAAGAGATTTTCTTCTCTTATTAAATGCTGAATGATGCCATAATTCTCAATTTGCAGTTTATCATCTTAAAAAGTCTGCTGAAGTTGGCCAACACTTTCGAATGTGCAATGTATACATGATTATTGTACATAAGCTTGAATGTATTCTAGCAGATGTATCTTTTAAATGAAACGCTATCATGGCATATTTTATTTTTTTTTTTTTTTTAAATTATTATTTTAAATTACAGAACCACAGAATCGTCTAGGTTGGAAGAGACCTCCACAATCACCTAGTCCAACCTCTGACCTAACACTAACCAGTCCTCCACTAAACCATATCATTAAGCTCTACATCTAAACGTCTTTTAAAGACTTCCAGGGATGATGACTCCACCACTTCCCTGGGCAGCCCGTTCCAATGTCTAACAACCCTTTTGGTAAAGAAGTTTTTCCTAATATCCAACCTAGACGTCCCCTGGCACAACTCCCCATTCCCCCTTGTTCTGTCGCCAGGCATGTGGGAGAACAGACCAACCCTCACCTCGCTACAACCTCCTTTAAGGTTACCTATAGAGAGCAAATTGCATGTGGTAGGAAGTACTTAATTTGTGGTAACATGTCACATTCGGTAGGTACAAACTGGAAATACTTATGTCATAGCTAATTTTAATTTCCTTATCAAAGGAACCAGAAAAAAAAAAAAAAGCTTAGTGGATATTCAACACTTCTTAAGGTAATTAGGGTCCAAAACTTGACATAAATCACAAATGCTGTGGTTTAATAAATTTCAAAACTTTAGGGGAGCCTCCTATTTTAACTGCGTTCCACGGGGGCTGAAGTGTGGAAGATCAACTTGAACACTGGAACTAAGTTCCGAGCCACTTCAACTAAATTGATTTTTAAATGGAGATTGCTGACTGAGGTTCCTAATGTGAATTTAGTGAGTTTGTATTTAATATGAATTGAGTAGATGACATTGCACTACCATTGATAGAAAAATTTGCCTTAAGGGTAACTGATAATTTAAAAATAATGGCTTGAACTTTTTTTTCTCATTCTGGAAACAGCTGAGATTCCAGCTTCATTCATAGTAATAGTTGTGCTGTCTTTTTTTTTTCCTTCCTTAGAGTGACACTAGTCTTCTGATGTTGAAGGGCATCTAATCTGAGTGAGTTAATAAATCTATCATAATTAAAAATATACTATTGTACTTGCTAAATGACTTGTAACTAATGTATGAATGATAAAGAGGGCTCTAGGCTGTAAATTCAAAAGTCAGAAGCATATGTGCAGGGTAGGGGGAGGAAGCAGACCTCTGACGTTTTACCTCTGACAAAAATTGAAGTGCCAAACATTGCTTAAATACCTACAGCTGTGTCTCATTGCTGGGAAGGTTTAGCTATTGAACTGATACCATTGTCAAGATGCTTTTATATATAAATTAACTGCACCGGAATGGTTCTTTTCCCTGAAATTTCTGTCTATTTGGCAGTTTATATGTGTCAACAATAAGATGGTCTTGAACTGTCTGTAAATACTATCTGTGTTATTATATATATATATATTTCTGTTAATAGACAGTAGTAATGAGCAGGTGAAGAAAGATTGAATTGTTATGACCTGTCAATCTAAGGAATTACAAGCCTTCTTGAATCTTGAATTTTGACAGTCCTAATTTGATTAATTGGAGAACCTGAGCCCTTGTTTTTTTCCGTTTTTGAGTGGGCCAGAAAAAAATAAATTCTCTGTTGCTTTTGGTCAGTGATAGCTTGTGTTAATCACAAAATTTATGTCTTTGTTTTATAGCTTCTTGATACTTATAGAAAAATCTAATTGTGTGCTAGGGGCCTTTTGCGGTATGGCCTTGTGGGGAATTCTTGCAGGCTAATGTTTTCAACAAATGAAATTGTGTTTGTGTCTGTGTGTGTCAGTCTGCTGAAAGAAGAAATTTTAGTCTCTTCCAGACAAAGTCATGTAAATAGGTGCAAGCTTTGTAATGTATCCCAAGAGGCAAAGTTGACATATTAGGGACACTTAGCTGATAATTGTTTGACGTTAAATTGTGATGTGCTTTGAAACCAGGTTCCATAGTTTTGGTTCTCTACAAGATATTAATCAACTTGAGAAAACTGTTCTCTCATGAAAATGAGTGGAGATGGTAATTGAGACCACTGTGTGGTCAAAGCAGAATGATTTCTATTTGTAGGCTTATAAAGATGGTGTCGTCTCTTTTGCCTAGAGAGTGAGAGAAATTAACAGGTAATTTAGAGAAAGCTGAAGCATGTAATCTTTTTGTTTTGTTTTGTTGGCCTATCCAGAAAGATTACCTGTAATCAGATGCCTTATAGAATTTCAAAATTGTAATGCACACCTGAAGAAGAAAAGAACACGCTAGAAAATATTTAGGTAATTTAAATGAGTTTAACTTGGCTAGTCCCAATAAAAATGCTGTTTTTGCTATTTAAGGAATTCATTGAAGTAATATATGATTTACTACCACTTGACATAGAGAATTTGTTAGAAGGGAAACTTCCCAGAGAATTGTGTGGGGTGTATGTGGGAATCAATATTGCTTTTCTTTGGAGGAAGTTAAGGGGCTTAACTGGATATTTGCAAAGGTGCCAGAAGAAGGTTTTTCAAAAAATCAGTTTGAAAGTTTGTAGATGATGGGTTTAATTAAATATCTGACAGGTATTAGTGAGAACCCAGCTGCTATGCTGCTTTGAAAGGCTAGCTGGAATACCAGAAAAAGGGAAGCAGAAATATGTTGCTTTGCTAAGGTGTTTAACGTCATCCAATAAAACATTTTTGTAAGAAAAATGTGCTGTAGGTGAAACTACTACTAAACAACTAGTTATTATCTGGGGGAACAGCCAGTTTTTGAAGAATATCTAGAGTTAGCAGAAATTTGATGTTTAATTGGGGTGGATCTTACAAGAATATGTCCTAGGCCTGATTCTACTGTTTTTAGTATTTTTATAAATAGCTTGATGCTGGAACAAAAAAAAACACTGAACTTACAATGCTTCCAGGATGGATGGGGATGCAAGTATTTTGCAGGACAATACCAGATTTAAAATTGATTACAAGTAGGTGATATTAATCAAAATCATTGAAAAACAAATCAAAAAAGGAAATGTATGAATTACTACTAAAATAAAATTAAAAGTATTAACCTAAATTAAGGAGTAATTTGGTTAGTAGGCTTAGTAGACAGAGGGGGGAATTAGGGTTAGGATAGGATGTAGGATTATAATGGACTGTAAACAACAGCACAGTGCTCCTGTAAAACTTTTAACCTAGGATATTTGGAGTTGCCCTTTGTCAGATGCATCAGCTCTGAGCTCACCCATGGAGCTCATGAAGGCCCACGTAGCTAGCTTCTAATTTTGGTCACTACCCCATGAAAACATGGAAGAGAGAGAAAAGCAAAGGACAACTGTAGAGAGTACAGTGCACAGAAGAAGAATAAAGCATTTTGGAAAGGTGATCTGTGGAAGAAGTAGAAGGAATTTGAAATGAAAACTATCAGCTGGCAACGTGATTCTTTAAATATAAGGGTTGTGAAAAGAGGATGATGATCAGTTGTTCCTTGCAATCCAGTAAGCATAGCACAGAAAGTCATCATTGGATATGTTTCCAAATATTTAAGTGGGGTAGTGGTGGGGGAAGAGTTGAACAACACTTGAAGAATTGAAGCACTGGAGTAGGCGGCCTGTCAAGGCTCTGTGAAAGATTCTAACTGGGACTGGAGTCATCAGGCATGCTTTTAAAGTCTGCTGTATTCTGCTCGAGCTGTGGGAAAGGACACTGAGGTTTCTTCTAGCCTGTTGTCTTTTTCAGGTATAGGTGAATCTCACTTCGTGTTTTCTGTACCCCACAAACTCATGTGGTCTTAGTAGAGGGATCTAAGTCAGAATATCCTGAGTTGGCAGGGACCCATGAGCAGCATTGGGTCCAACTCCTGGCTCTGCACAGAACCACCCCAAAATCAGACTCTATATCTGAGAGCATTGTCCAAATATTCTTTGAACTTCAGCGGCCTGGTGCCATGACCATGTCCCCGGGCAGCCTGTCCCAGTGCCTGACCACCCTCTGGGTGCAGAACCTTTCCCTGTCACCCAGCCTGACCCTCCCCTGTCCCAGCTCCATGCCGTTCCCCCTGGTTTTGTTGCTGTCCCCAGTGAGCAGAGCTCAGCGCCTGTCCCTCCCCTTGTGAGGGAGCCACAGGCCACCATGAGGCCTCTCCTCGGCCTGCTCTGTTCTGGGCTGAACAAACCAAGGGCCCTCAGCCGCTCCTTATACATCTTGTCCCTAGAGCCTTGACCGTCTTTGTTTCACCATCTTTGTAGCCCTCCTTTGGACATGCTCTATCTTCTCTGTCATTTTACCAGGCACTGAAGTGAGACTGATAGGCCCATAATTACCAGGGTCTTCTTTCTCACCCTTCTTGAAGACTGGGACAACATTTGCGAACTTCCAGTCAACTGGGACCTCTCCAGTATGCTAAGACTGTTGAAAAATCATTGAGAGGGGTCTTGTGATGGCACCGGCCAGCTCTTTGAGCACCTAGAGATAAATTCCATTGGGCCCCATAGACTTCAGTGTATTCATCTGCAGTAGCTTTTTGAAATGCTGCTGCATCCCATAATACTCCTAATGCTTTATTCTTGGAACTCAAAATGAGCTAACGTAATGAGACAGCATATTGGCTTCAAGATTTTTGAGTAGGTTCATAATGCTGAGTAGAGAACTGTGGTTCCTACACATGCATTGAAAGGTCAGAGGAGTGAGTACTGATACAGTCTTAAATCTGAATGGGTTGTTTCCAGATATTAGAATGATCAAATGTGGAAAGATCAGATCTTCAGAGCTTGGAACTGAAGCATTAAATAACACTCTGACCCCTTCTGTCATCTAAAAGCTCAATGACTCCATATAACTTTTAAACTATGTGCCTTATAACTACATATTTTTGGAGCCTGATTGTTTGAAGTTGTCAAAAGATGAACAATTTATGGTGGCTGTTGGGGGAAGGGGAAGAGGATAATTATGTACCACTTAACAGAACTCAGAAACATTACACAGCATCAAAGGAAACTGCATTGCATTTCAGTTATGAAAATTAGCCTGAATAATGAAAAGTACTTATACAGGTTTTTTTTTTTGAGGAAAAGTAAGCTGAGGATTTATTTTTAATGTAAGTCCATTCTTTTCAAATGAGGTCTGCTAACAGCTAACAACTTGAAAATCTTTGTTGTACTCAACAGATTTCATATGGTGCTCTTCCTCATACAAACTAGTAGAGTGAGGGTTTTTTCAGTTGCTTATTTCAGAAAGCAGTTCCGCTTCTGATCTGAGCATTTTTTACTTAATTTATTCAGGAATGTTTAATCTAAATAAATATGCCATTCTTTCCATTAGCCTATGCTCATATATTTGTATGATCTGTGTTTAAGCAGCTGCTTAAATCACTGTTTACTGCAATATACTAATAATGTGAAACAATTAATTAGATGGCCTAATGACACAAAGTAAATTAAAAATTTCAAGTTACCCTTGTGTTTAGTACTTACTCATTTAAATATCTTGTGATTGTGAGTTGGCCTTTTGCCTTTGTATGTTATGCTAGGATAAAGTAAAAATCTGTTTTTGGATATCTTGTTTAATTAAACTTAATCCTGTTCTTGTGTTAATCTAAAGCACAGGAGCTCAGAAAGAAGTAGCAAAGAAGAATCAGAAAGATAACGTCACCAATATTTTGAGTTATTCTTAAGGATTTCAGTTTACAGTGGTTGATGAAGGCAGTGATCAGTAAAATGTTAGTAAATAGCCAATTCTTATTACAAATCTGAAGAAAATATAGTAATTTTTTGGAAATGTACACTTAATGTTGATAGGTACTTAATCTGAGATTTATTATAGTTCTGTCACTATCTTTGCATTCCTGACAATTTTTGAGAACTGACACAGCAATGTGAGAACTGTCTACTGGCCTTTTGCTCTTGACACTTTTGTAATACCTGAAGTAGTTCACAAAAGACTCTTGTAGCAAATCCTGGCAGACAATGGTTTCTCAGGTTGTTTGCTTGACCTTAACTTATGCAGAAAATTGAGGCATGAGAAGACAAATGCTTGAAATGTGGAGGGCTGAATTTCAGCTAGTTAATTTTTTGAGATGGTTCAATGGGGAGAGTTACAAGTTCAGCCTCTAGAAATAAAATGCACTACTTTTTCTTTGAAATAATTACAAATATAAATATTCTATGTTTCTGTTTGTGGATTCTTATTTTCCTTTAGAATTCTGAAGCAGCAATCCTCAAACATCTGAAGTTTGGCTTCTGTTATTCTTATGAATAATTTATTCAGTAAGTTTCTGTGCTTGCTTTTAGTATAGTCCTGTAGCAAACTGCTATTTCTTCTAGACATAATTCAATTCCATAAGTAGTGGTTTTTGAATCCTTATGATATAGTTTCCTCTTTGTGTGCTTTCAGCAGTGAGGTGGATACAAATCATAAATTTAAACTTCCATTTATCAGCATTCATGCTGCAAGACAGAAGTAGCTTATTAAACGGCAGAATTAAAAGAAACACCTAGGTACACGCTACTCTTTTATTTTCCCCAAACAGATATATATATATCTGTCACATTATTTTGCGACTTACTGACAGTTGCACGCTACACGGATCCTGCAGTTCAACTTCTTTACTCAGCTACTTCCATCACCTGTCACCCAGCAGCAGAGCATTCTCTCTAGCTTTGCTTAACCACAGCTCTGTGAGCATCCTCAGGTGATCTTCCTTCAAATAACACGGTGATGATTTTCCACTTAGGACCAGATGGATTGGTGTAGTACCCACTCTGATATTCTGTTCAGTTGTACACTTTTGTAAAGTTTTTGCTTGTGGTGTATGCATGTGTGGGTGCATCGGCACATGTATTATAAACACATTTTGTGTTTATGTACATGCATGTGCACATGTGTAAATATATTATTTGTTCACAGCAAAATACTTTTTTTTTTTTTTTTCGAGTGGCTCCTCTTTTTCACAACACTGTTCCAAAAACTGTTTTTTTGAAGTATCCATTATTACCCTCAAAAAATTGCTCATAATTCTATTACTGAGACCTGAAAATGGGGTTCAGGTCTCACCATGAGACCTAAAAATATTTTTGAACCTCAGGGACCTAAAAATGTTACAATAAAGGAAGCTTCTTAAATGTGAATAATGTTCTGTCTACAAATGAAATAAAGTTGAAAGTAAACTTTTCTAATAGGGCTATTCTAATTGTTCTTTCTTAGTGACTTTGCAATATATTTGTGAATTAAGTACAAATTAATCTCAACTTCCACATTATAAGCAATAGGTTTAGGAGAGAGTGCACTTCATGAATACATTCAAAATAAAGATGTTGCAATTACCTGAATTAAAACAAAGAAAAAAAACCTGCAACTTAGTCTGAAGTAAGGTTGACATCTCCTCAAGACTTAAGTGTTGTTGTTGTTGTTTCACTGCAGTTTTCTCCTTGGACTTCTTTGTTTTCCTTACTAGAGCAAAAAGGACAAAAATTTAGTAATCCTGCTTGCTGAGTTATGAGCATTTTTTTGTGGAAATGTGTTTTTGTAACTATGCTTTCTGTTTGAGGATCCTCTTGGCTCAGGCCCAGTTTTTAATTAGCTTTACTACTCGGAACGGGGCCTGCTGTTTAATGGACCTGCTTAAAACTTCAGTTAACTTACGTGGGCTTGCATCTCTAAGACTCAGCAACCAGATTTGATTGTGGTTGTTTGCCGTAAATTGTACAACTTGAGAATGAGACTGCCTACTGCCATCTCATAGAGTTCGAGTAGAAGACTGGTACTAATGCATTGTTATTTTGTTCTGCTTCAATTGTCCTTTATGAGTGATAGATGAAGCAGAAAGCCTCCGTGCTGCTTCTGTGTTATCTGTTGTCCCCAGTCTCTGTCATGTTTTGCTTGTTATAATTACTTGTTCTGGTAATTCCAGACTTGGTATGTTTTGAACTAGGGTGGAGGAAGAAGTTAGAGATGGTCTGGTCCAACTGAAATAATTCTGTAACTACACAAAGCAGTTAGGTGAGGCAAGAAGAAAGTGGCCTGACTGTGAATTTTTTTGAAGTACCCCTGTTCAGAAGTAATTACTGAAGTATTTTCATTTCTAGGGAATGTTTGAAAGGAAATGGGGATGAGGGAAAGGAAAACCAGGCTTGTAGATAAAATATGGGATTGTATTGGCTTTGCTTGATGGGCTGAGAAATCCCATTGAGTCTAGAAACCAGAAAATTGCTTAAAATTAATTTTCATCAAATATATGTTCTATTTTCTGTTTCCTATAGAATTCTTCAAAACTAGCCAGCAGGACTTGGAAGTGTAAGAAGTAGCTGCTAATTCTTTTTTTTTTTTCTTCTTCTTCTTTTCTCTATTTTCTAGTAAAACCATGATTTGACAAAGACAAAAACAAACAAACAACAAACTGTGTCTGTGTGCTGGGAATGTTTCTTTAATCTGAAATAATTTCTTATGTGTTTTGAGAAGTTCTTAAAGTTGCTTGTGTTTTAAAATGATTTGTTACTCATTATTATGAGTTAGTATCTTAGCAAAGTTTAACTGTATTGTCAACTCCAAGAGTCTTTTTCTTTTATTGGGTGAAAGGAGGACTTGTACTTCACTGCATGTAGTTGTGCCAGCATTTCCACTAGAAGGTAATATTTTGCTGCACTGAACTAGTGGGATTGTTGTAGCTGTGCCAAACTAGTGGGATTGTTGTAGCTGTGCTAAGAAACAGCAATGAAGTGTTTCTAGAAGGTGAAACTGTTGCTTTAATTCAGTAAGACCGGACTATAGGATATTCCATCTTTCGTAGAGGTAAGGATGTGTAAAAGCCAAAGAAGGAAGGAGGTGGCATTCATTTTATTCTAGTAATGAGTAATGTTAGTTAGTGCAGTTGAAATATTTCTTAGATAGAATTTAGGTTTAATATTAAAAAAAGAAAAGAAAAGATTAAGACAGTGTCATGAAAAGAGGGTGTGCAGTGGAAATGATTAATTAAGGGGAAACTCTTTAGTATTCTTGGAAGAAAGAAAATAAATACTAAATCCCTCTGTACTGATAGAAAACTTGTTATCCCACATAATTCAGTTCTGAATTGCAGCAGAATTTATTCTCCAAAGATATTTTGTGTGCACTTGTGCTTTTTTCTCAGCCACAGCTAAGAGAGCAGGCATGTTCTATCTGATAGATACTGTGTTTCAACACAGCAGGCAAGTTTTGGAGAAAGAAATTAGTAGAGAGGAATGAGCTTACTTTCTTGTTTTTAGAAAACTTTCAGTCACAAAAGGATTCTGTCTCCATATCATAGAATATTCCTCAGAATTTTTACAGAGAATATAGATTGAGTGCTAGATAAGTTAGTGAAGCGTATGGCCTCAGGAAGTAGAAGGGAAGTTGTACTTGCATATGTTGTGGAAAACATATGCAACTAAATTTAGCTCATACTAGCAGATTCTACTTATTTTGAAGATTGTTTGTGGGATACTTCCAACCTTGTATGAAAGGGCATGGGAAGATTTTTATTTCTATTTGGGCCCTTGCATCTCCTCTTCTCCGTTCTCCCTCCCCCAAGGAAAAAAGCATCTGAGCAGAAGACAAATTATTTTTCTGCATATACTTGTGTCTTGGTAGTCTGATTTTAGCACTATGTCGTCATGCTGCAAGATTAATCAGCATATGCTGGGTTTTGTTTTTAGCCTCCTTCTGTTTTTTATGTTTTTCGCCAGCTAATGCTTCTCCCATGGATATTAGATTAGAGTAACTATGAAAGCTTAGCCTGTTAACCAAAACAGTTTATTTCCTGTTCTATTGAGCAAGTCCTTGGGTGCAGCAACTTTAGAAACCGCTGTTTATTGTGTGCAATAAATATTTTATAATTTGATTATGACACTGTTGGATTAAAAAAAAACAACACTGGATGGTGTAGTGATCCTCTGTCACTTCAGAGTCTTTACTAACCCTTTGTGGTGGGTGTGCTGAGCTACAAGTACTCTGAGTGCTCTGATTAAAATTCACAAAACACGATTGATTTGAACTCTGAACTTTCGTTTTCTAGAACTTTTTCTTTTTTTCTTCTTCTATCAAGGAGGTTAAACACTAATTTACGATGTATTACAAACCTTCCTTTGATTTAGTTGGAAAAGTATTGCTTGCTTTTCCTTTCAAGAAAAAAGCACAGCTGTTATAATTGCATGGCTAAAAAGAAAAACACTTGTGCCCCGATGCTTTTCTATATTTCAAAGTATATATATTTTTCTGTTAATAGGAATTTCCCCTCCCTGCAAATTTGGCTTTGCATGTGGTGTACTGCTGCCTTTCTCAAGCTAAACCAATACTACTCAGTTTAATAGATTTTGGGGTTTCTAATTGTTTATAATCCTCTTATATAGTCAGTGACCATAAAACACTCAAATTCAGAGATTATACGTTGGGTTTGCAATCAATAAAATAAGGGTGGTTACTCACTGTTCTGAAGCTTTTCAAGATACTCAGGGAATTACTTAAAACACTGTACTTGATAAAACTTCTCCTATTTCTTCTTTGACAGATGCACCTTAGGTGTTGGATGCGAAGTGTTTATGGCATGAAGGTGGTAAAAAGGATTTATGAGATTCTTTTTATGAAGGTCACTAATGAATGCTGAGTTGCCATTTTTAGAGGTGACAAATCCAAGTATTTTTAAAGCTTTTCCTTTGTCTTTGGAGTACCTCGTCTTACACCAGAACCACTGAAGGTTGACTCAAGTTTGTTCAGAGTTGTATCCCCTGGAAACATATTGGCAAGCGTGATTTAGTGTTGCTTGTTCTAATCCTGTACATTCCTGAGCAAGGGGAGGCTACACGTTCAGTAAGCTTTATTCCTCACTGTACTTTCAGCATAAGTTTGTAAAGCCAAGGGCATTAAAAAGGCAACGTGAGATAAACTTTTTTCTTTACCTGTTTTGTAGATAAAAGCTTAAAATGTCTAGGAATAAGACCATTACATAATATGAAACTACTCTTCAGAATTATCTTAGGAATCAATCTGAAATGTGCAAAATGTATGAAGTAATATGACTTTTTGCAGCACCATTAAATTGTAGAAGTATTTGGGGCAGTTCATGCCAACAGTGTACATAAATAAAAATGGTGTGCACATAAGCCTGCTTTAACTTCTTCTGATGCCTGCTTCATTTAAGCAAAAGACTATTTTAAAACCAATGCCTTTCAAAATTTTAAAAAGCTTCCAAAATAGTGGTAAATCATTCAGTGGCTCTGTAGAGAAGAGGGTTTGGTTTTAATACCACTCCGAAGAGTAATGGCTTCAAGGCAGTCCTGCTGGCAGGAAACACTCGGATGCAATTACTTCTGTCAATATGAAATGGATAGAATGCATTTTACGAGGGCCCAATTTTTGTTTTTAAAGCAACGGTAATGTGGCTGGACTCTGACTTACCAGAAGACTTAGATTTCATTTAAGTTAGGCCTGTCCCATGCAGGGACATGGCTGTATCTCCAGTTGATTCCCTTCTCCTGAGGTGGACTAGGTATTTCAGTAATTCACGTACAACTTCATGCAGTAGGGCTCTGCAAAGAGATGAAACTCATCCCAGTCCTTAGGGAATTTTCTAACAAGAGATGAATGCTTTGGGGAGATATTAGAGTGTAACTGAGTGTTATCACTTTGTTGTATTTGATGGTACTTCCACTACTGTTTATGATAGTACTACCATAATATTATGACACGTTGTCTCAATAGCTCAGAGAAGTAGAGGAATTGCTCCTGTCTGTAACGAGAAAATGAGTCATGCAGTAACTTGAGAAACTGCTTGTGATCTATGGTAGGTCTTGTGGAGCAGGATAGACTGTCACTGTGTGCTGACTGGGGGGTTGCTGGCCAGGATGAGGGCAGCATTGAGGATATATGTAACAATACATACTATGCATTATATGATCATGAAGGCAGCTGTTCTGTTTCTAATCTGTCTTAACCCAGAAGCTATTTTTTTTTTCTATCACATTAAAACAAACAAACAAACAAAAAAACCAGTTATTCTGTTGCTCAAAATTCTGTGTGAGAATCTCCACTTTTACAACTGCCATGAAGTGAGCAGAAAAAGAATGTCTGACAAAAACCAACCTTGAGTGACTTTTTAGATGAGTTTGGAACAATTTTTGAAATTTTATTAAATGACTGAAAGTAGAAATAGTTCCAATGTAACTCCTTTCATAGAAAAACATTGCAATTGTTTGAGTGCCACTACCCTTAATGCTTCTGCCTTTACTGGGCACTGGTAGCTTTTGAGAAAGCAGGGGCAAGGGAGGAAGAATACAGGGAGCCCAGTTTGGTGGGGAATGAGCTCTTAGATACACAGCAGAATCCATGTCAAGAGCTGGTTCATTGTAGTACTACGAGTTTCCCCCCAGATCCTGCAGTGTGGAATTAAACAATCACATCTTCACTGTTTGCAACTATTGCTCGAATGGCAAACCAGTCTCTAATGAAGGTTTTGTTGCAGGAAGTGTGGGTTCCTGCCTGTGACCTATTGCTTTCTCAGTTTCCTTAAATATACTTTTCTGCTAGAAGATTCTGCTTTAGTAACAGTTTTCTTTGGTCTGAAGGACCACCTTCATTTGGGGATATGGAAAAGCTGAGATTTTTTAGGATGAGATCCACTTTGTTGCAAAATTGCTGTGACTGTTTCAGGGAGGAGCTTCTGGGTTGTAAATAGACTCTAAAATGGGTTTTGCAGCAGATAATAAACTCCTTAGCACAAGCCACAACTGGTTGTTGTGGTCTTCAAGTCCTAGCTGCATGACAAGAGCTGCATTTACATCGACACATGCTAGGCTGTGTGTGGGGAGGAATCACATCTTGATTTCAGTATCCCCAGGCAGGTTTGGACCCTAGAGGCATGGTGTTGATGTGTTGCAAGTTATTGCTGTTGTATGTAAGTTCATTCTCTATTGTTCCACCATCATAGTTGTATATAAATTAGAGGAAATTTATGCCAAATATCAGGCAGTCTGTATAAAAGTCCAATTTTCTGTAGGGGAAGATGGTCCTGAAAGGAAGCATTCCTGGAACCTTAAATTATTGTAATATGCTAACAAATCACCCCACAGAGTTTCAGGGACAGCAAACAGTTTTCGTCTCTGTTAGTACAAAAACTAAGATCTGTGGTATTTCTGTTTTTTGTTATCCATGCAAGTTGTATTATTGGGGTATTGGTATTACCTATAAGATTAAACTGTAAAGGCTAGTATAAATTGTGCTTTAATAAACTATATTTGCTTGAATAGGAGAGCCATTTAGTCCTTACAGCCAGGTTAAGTGTATTTGTTTGAAGATCTGTTACACTTTTTTTTTTATATCAACAGTCACTTCCAGTTGAGGTTAGCAATTACACTGACATTAACTGCCTGCTGGCCAGAATCATGCTAACCTTTCCAAATTCTCATTCCACCAAACTACTTGTATGTCCTAATGGTTTATTTTCCACTTGGCATCCCCTCACTAGTGATAGAAAATAGTCCAGGATAAACTGGGTTATGTTTTTCTTCAAATAATTTTTCATTCTTATCTTTTCTTGATGCTCCGTGTTGGGAGGTGGGTTGGAGCAGTGAGAACACCTTTGTTCTGTGCTTAGCAGTCATTCCATGAAGCTTGGTTTACGTAAAATGCAATGCGGCAACACTAAGCTACCGTAAGCTTATCAAATAATCAGTCTTTGGGGAGTGAATCAGTTTCTGAGCTGTTTCCACAATTGCAAGTCTCCTTAGCAGTCGGTCACTACTGACAGCTTGATGGTGACATGAGTTGATTGCTACAACAGAAATGTCATAAATAGTATTAATGAAGGTAATGACTTTGTTTCTGAAATAATTTTTTTCTTGCAGCAGCAAGGGATAATTATTAGAAGCCATTTCACTGCAATAATGCTTTCTCTAGCAGAATCTGGGGCAGGGAAATCCGAGCAGGAAATTTTTGTGTTAAAGCTAGTGCACTCTGAAGTGGCTGTGTGGGGTGGGCACTGTGCAACATGAAGGGAGAATTGGAGTGCTGCTGGGCTGAGATGTCAGCAATAGTACATCTCTTTTAATCTCATCATCAGGAGGTAGCTAAAAAGATTCTAATGTTTTTGTGACTCGATACTGAATAGTGTCACCTCATCAAGAGCATTAACGTGCAATAGTGTCAGTCCTCTTAAAACTTCTGTACCAACTGTACTTTGTCTGTTCTGGGCTCCAGCACCCATTAACTTGCAGCTATAGCTGTGAGGGTTGGATGCAGAAAGTAGAGCACATGGTCAGTGAGCCTGAGTGAAAAATTTTGTTGGCTCTGAGTCACGCAAGAGTCCTGCAATAGCTGCAGAGAAAGAACTTGGCCAGCCCAAAGGGCATAATAAATTCATTCTTTTCATCGTTTGGTGGAAGGGATGGTGGAGACTTGTGACAAAGCCATTTTTCGCTGAAAAGCTCAAATTCATTGTAATCCAAAGTGTTGGTGTAAATGTGTCCTTTTGAAATTCTAATGAAGCAGACCATTGGAAACCGCTTGTTTCCTGCTAGCTCAGCTTTGGCTTGGCACTTTTAGACAGAGCTTCTGCAACAACTGCTGTGATCCACAGACTGGGGAGGCCTGTGGTCCTTCAATTTTAGAATTTAGAACAGGGCCAGGGCTCCCTGCTTCCCAATAACACCTCACCAAGTCTGGGCTCATGGCTGCTCTGCTTTCTCCCTGGCATGCTCAGTGCTTGCAGAAAGGCAGGTGTCCAGAAGCACCCAGAGCTGCTGCTGACTTAGAAATCATGCCACAGTTGTCGTATTTTTTCTTCTGTGGGAAGCTTTGCAATGTCTCTTTTCTATTTTCCAGAATTTCATGCTGGAGAAAATTCTCAATTTCTACTTCCACAAATTCTCTAATAAATGAGACAAAGAATCCACAGGTGCTGTACAGCTCTCTGAGCTGAACTAGCTGGGCTTCAAATAGAGCAAAAAGGTTAAAATAGCCTGTTATCCAGCCCCATGTGCAGCCGTGTTTTGGGTGGGTGGATGGGAAGTAAGAGCCCTGCTGCCTGTGCAGGGCACTGCTCTGCGAAGTGATGTGAGATGAAGTGCCTGCAGGTTAAATGGGGCAGTGCTGGAGGGCAGGCAGCAGCTCTGCTCCTAAGCCATGATGGCATTCTGTAATATTGGTGGTTTGTGTGGTTTTAAGTGTGTAGAAGTAAGATTAATCCCAGTTATCCTAAATTAATTATTTTATAGACTTGATCTTCTTTTATGTTATTCCTGTTTTTCACATGCAAACAGAGGAAAAAGTCATTATACAGAATTGTTCTGATACCACATCTGATGTTCATTGTGTAGAAAGACACGTCCTGAAGAACTAAGCACTTGGATTTTTTTTTTTTATTTCCTGGTTGTAAAAGATGCATGTAGTTTATCATAATGAGAAAAGAAACAGCTACATGTGTGGTTGTCACTTCTGCTGGTGTTTAGTCAATTTTTAAATTGAAAATACTATTTATCTGAAAAGCCTTGCAAGTGGTGTAACTTTATAAACAAGTTGTAGAGCTGTAGCTATAGTACAACCTCATGGACTATAGTTATATGCCTTGCAAACAAGACTTTACCATAAATAAACTTCATTCAGAGATGGTAAAACCATTTGTGTGTATTCAGAGATGCCCTTTTTTTTGTAGACTTACAAGTTTCTACAATTTTTCATATATGTGTTTTGGTGCTTGTGAGTTATCCAAGCACTCACCTGAGAAGGGTGCTCAGCACCTTCTGCTGTTTTAATATTATCTTGCATCAGGCTCAGTGTAGCAAAGTAAGCTTTGCTGCTCTGAGTATGTGATGTTGCCACTGGAATAGTCCCAGCTGGAAACTGCTTATTTAATGGTTTTCATTTGAACTTTTTTTTTATTCACAAGACAGACAAGGTTGAAAGTGGCGTGCTTTGACTAATGCAAACAGGTGACAAAAATAAGCTTTTCTAAAACTTACATGGCTGTATGAACATCTTTAAGTTTCTAAATGTTTCAGTATTTCATGCATTAAAAGATTCTTTTTGGCTGTGAAGAAAATAGTACTTTATTTTACATGTTACGTAGCTTCAATTCCATGAACAATATTATGTAATTTTGTTACATTCAAGCTTGTGTGTACAGAAACACGTGCAGAAACACAGCAGTATAGAAACAAAACACATATGCCTCACTGCAGAGTCCAGGAGTAGTGAGATCTGAGTGTACTTATTGATTTTAATAGAAAATGGCAAGCATCCTGAGGCATGTAGGACTGAGTTTAATATTTAATCTATCACTGTTGCCTTTTTTTGTTTGTTTTGTTTTTTACTATATTGTATTGTCAGTCTGTTACTTTTCTACATATTATGTTTCTGAAGATACAATTGCGTTTGTGACTGTTCTCTTCCAGTGGTTTACTAGAGTGAGTTTTTTATTTTATTTTGGCTAATTTTGGAGAAACTGGTAAACTCTAATGATTATAGAAATGCTGAAATATCAGACCTATGAATTGTGAAGGAAAGAGACTCTGGATATATTTTGTTCATCTAGCAATTTCAGTTTCCATTTTTCTTCTGTAAGATTAAACTGTTACACATCCATACTACATATGTTATATAAAGTTTTTAAATAAGCAAAAAACCTAAAGAAGGTAACCTGAAGAGCTCAAAAAGCTCGTTAAAGAGACAATGTATGGAAGATTCCTAGAAGTACCTCTCTTAACTGCCTTTTCCCCTATGGCATAGTGTCTCTATACTTGGGAGGTAGATCTGTAATTTCACAGATATGTGTAGTTTCCAAATGTTTTATAAGAAAAGCAATAATTACATAATAAGTGGGAACATAAAGAGATTTTTCCTTTGAATTTTACTATGCTGTCTTCATGATCTGATACTTTACATCACTGGAACTGTTGTGTTTATTTAGGAAAATGGCTTTTTTTCAGCAAGCTCTTTAGGGTTTAATAATCCTTCAGGGTGTATGTGATCTGCAAAGTCAACTTCAGCCCTCATGCCCCATTATTTTAAGTAAATCTCAGGGAACCTTGAGGCTATGTGGAAGTTTGGAATACTGTTGGCATGTTTTTAATGGTATAAAAAAGCCTCCCTTTTCCTTTAGAATTGCTTAACTTTAGGCTTTACTGTTTGCATAGCATGTAGACTCCTGCACAGAGTATAGGGGGAGGAAAAAAAAACAAAACAACACACACACAAAAAAAAAAAGAGGCAAAGCCAGCTCTTTTTATAGCAAAATACCTTTGGCGGAAGCCCAAGCAGGCATTTGGTATTGAAGCAGTGGAGGTTGGGCGCAGCTCTATTCTCCTGAATCCAACTTCTGTCACTCCTTTATAGATGAAAGGTAGAAGTCAAAATTTGCTTCCACGGCACTTTTTGTGTTGTCCTATACCACTTTTTCTGTGCATTGCTAAACAATTGCTTGTGCCAAGAGGTACTCTGTATGTGGATTAGAGACAACCAGTGGGTTTGTCCCACTGAGGAAATTTCCAGGCTGTGCAGTAGCTTCCAGGTCCGTCTCCTCTGCCGGCTTTCCCACCTCCTCTGCCAGCTGGAGCACAAGTCCCAGTTCTTGCTTCTGCTGTCATTTCCAAAACAGGTAGGAGCTCATTAGAAAGAAGGAACAAAACCAAACCACAGTGTAACTCTTTGATTCACAAAATCATTGAGATTGGAAAAGACCTCTCAGATCAAGTCCCACTGTTAACCTGCCACTGCCAAGTCTACCACAAAAACCACGTCCCTGTGCACCACATCTACACATCTTTTGAATACCTCTAGGGATGGTGACTCAACCACTTCACTGGGCAGCCTGTTCCAATGCTTCACACCCCTTTCAGTGAAGAAACTTCTCCTGATATCCAATCTAAACCTCCCCAGCGCAACTCGAGGCCGCTTCCTCTTCTCCTATCACTTGGTGCTTCGGAGAAGAGACTGACCCTCAGCCTTCCTGTAACCTCCTTTGAGGTAGCTGGAGAGAGAAGTGAGATCTCCCCCGAGCCTCCTTTACTCTAGGCTATATAAGCCCTGTATCAGCTGCTCCTTGTAAGACTTCAGGTCATTGATAAAAATACTAAAGAGAACTGGCCCCAGTACTGAGCCCAGGGGGACACTGCTTGTACCAGCCCCCCGCTGGACGTTACTCCACTCACCACAACAGAGCCTGGGCCCAGCCACCCTGACAGTTTTTTATCCAGTGAAGTGTATGCTCATCCAAGCCAACTTGCCCCATTGGAACTAAAACGTTAGTGATACAAGGAGGACATATCTCACATCTGCTGTTCAATACATGAGTCGCCATGGCCAAATTCTGAAATCTTTTCAGACAGGCTAATTGCTTGGTGTCTGTGAGTGGCTGAGATGGTTATCACTGTAAGTTGACAGCAGTTCAGCAGCCGAGATTTTGACTGCTGGGAGATTTACCTCACATTGCTATGCTGTTTCATTCTACTTTTTAAGTCAATTATGTAAATCACTACATAGCTTTGGGGAGCACTAGGAAAAGTGGCTTCTCTGCAGAAAAGAAGCCATGAGCTCATGTAAACCTAAGACTTCATGAGCTTGGGGAAGTCAGGAAATGTAAGTTTTGTTTTGCACAGAGGATGTAATGAGCTAAAAATTCATGCCAGAGAGGAAGGCAGCTGCTTTTCCCAGGTATCAGGAATAATACTGAAACTTGAAAAACTGCAAGTTTGCTTTCCCCCTGGTCCCTCCCTGTGATCCTCCTGCTCAAAAAAATTCTGCTACGGGCATTTATTGCCTGATGTTCTCTCTCCCAGGCTCTGTCATGATAGTCCCTGGGAATAGCCAAAGTAAGCTGTTGTGAACCCGTGTGGCTCCAATTATTTTAAAGGTAAGAAATGACATCAGAATAGTTATAATAGAGAAACACAGCGTCTTTTGCCCTGTAGCAGTTTCTTTCTGAAACAGCAGTGATACATTTTTGTGTTTTCAGTCTCTGCATTGTCTCTTGTCAGTGGCTACAGACATTTCTTCATAACTTGGACCCGAACACCTTAACTCGGTCTGAAGCATGGGGCAGGTTTCCCTGAGAGCAGGCATTCTGTTCTTGGAGTCCATGTGACATATCTTCTTGTAGCTAGCTGCAGAAGTGTAAATTAGAGCCAAACTGCATGTTACTTTTCCTGGAACTGAGCTCAGACTGATTTGCTTCACATAGCTCAACAAGTATCCTGGTGGGAATTGTATTATTTATTTAGAATGTGTTTCAACTAGTTACCTGGATAGGAAAAGTTTAATGCACCATCATCCTCTTGAGACATGTGGCTTCCTTTTTGAAGCATCATCTTTAGTAAGGCTACTCAGATGAAGTCTAGCCAGGTAAGTTGATGGGTGCTGTCAGGTAGGTCTAAACAGGGAAATGATTAAAATCACACTAATAGGATAAAGTATTGTTAACAATGCCTGTTCCCTTTTATTTCTGGGTCAGATAAATTCAATGCTAACAGCAAATGAAAGACCAATTAAAAAAGTAACTAAAACACTATTATTTCAGCAGTGTCAGAGGTTTGCTTGGCTTTCTCTGTGTTAGTGAAGTCAATCTGCTTCCTTGCAAGTAGGCAGTAGAGCAATTCTGGTTACTGATTCCTTGATGCTTTGTAAACATACAGAAAATAGGTAATGGGGTGGGGGAAGGATGTAACAAATACTTAACTTCAGTAAGCCTGCCCTACCACTATTAGAATAGAATAAAAGTAGTTTAATGCAAATGGTTTCCTTAGAAATGAGATCTGTCTCTGGCTGGAATCTGATAGGGAAGTGTAATTGATACATAGGCAAATCTCAACCACAGAGTGAAACACACAAAACAAAACAAAAAGAACACAAAACACCCCCAAAACATTGCAGTGTGCTTGTTCACTCCTGCTGTTACTTCAGCACATTATTTCCTCAAAACATTTCAATTTGTATATAGCCTAGAGCTGTGCTTAGTATTTTTCCTCAAATAGTGGGGTTTGGTTGTTCTGTATTAGTAATGCGATAGCATTTCCATTTCACTTTCCTAGCAGTTGTGTAACATGGTATCCAAGGTACTCCTGTGACATGTATAATCAAGAATTCAGACTTACTGGAAGGTGTATTTTTTTTTTTTCCCCCCCCTATAGTTTCTATGTAAACTGGGATGTGTGTGTGTACAGCACTTTACTTGGTTTCTCAGTGGGAGGCACTCTTTGGAAAAAAATAGGTTACTGCATTATAGTCACGGATGAGAAGGTGTTCTTCCACAGAGACCACCCCTAACTATGTAGAAAAACCTGTAAGACTGTTGCAATGTTCAGCACAGTGTATCTTCAGCCAACAAGTATTTTGCCTCCTGCTGTTAAATCATTTTGGCTGATTGTAGCTGATCAAACATCAGCTATTATGCAGCTGTGTGATAGTTGCTGTAGTTAGATGTATGTTGCCCACAGAAACGAAGATCCTGTAAAGCTTGGAAGAGAAAAGGTTTTGGCAGTAATAGTACCATGCAGTTCAAGAGAGATGGCGCTGGAGTAACAGAAGGGTAATTTTCAGAAGTTTCATTTCGGTCTTCATCACTGGGAAAAGAGTAGGAAGGAGAGAAAATCCCACTGACTATTGCTTCATGGTAGCACAGAGTTTGTCAGCACAGCAACAGGATGTGTCTGCAGTCTTACTGGAGCTGTAGTTATGTCAAAAAATGCCAACAGCATGATACTTGAGTTCAGTCTTCTTGCACTTTTGTTGTAGTTTAAAAAAAAAAAAAAAGGAAAACTCTATGTTCTTAAACTAAACAAACTAAGTATAGAATATTAGTTATGCAAGGAAAAAGGAGAGGTGAAATCAGCTCTACAGCTTGCTGCCTGCCCAACAAGCTATACCTATACATCATATACGTGCTCTACAGCACCAAGCCTCATGCACAAGGCTGGAAGCGGTTATCAAGATGAGCGGCTCCAATCCCCTTTCCACAAGGCTCCTCCCCATTTACACTGGAAATAAACTACATTGAAATAAACTCAACTATGATACTAAGCCAATGATTATAATGAAGTTAGAATTTTTGGTCATCTTCATAAGTTAAACGTATTTAAAAGCACACATATCAGTACTTATTGTGGAAGTTAAATGCTAGGTTCTCCTTTTTCATTCTCAGTCCTGTTGAATGTTAATGAAGATGTATTTGCACTGTAAGATTAGAATGAGGTCCTGCAAGTTTGCTTTGGTGTGCTGTGCAGCAGAATTCTCTAGCAAAAGCCTTTGATTTCCATCTATGTCAGTATTGAGACCTTGCAGGAAAAATGCACTTTTATGTGCTAGTGAAAGCTTTATTTCTACAGCTTGTTTTGTCACTTTGTGAAGCCAGACAAATGGAACTAGGTGCTACTTATGATTAAGTTCAGTTGATGACATATTTAGAAAAATGCTAGCTGCTAAAATTCTTCATTAAATGATTCTCTCTGGTCTCTAGCACTTCCTGAATTATCTGAAGGTATGTAGAAGTACTTCAACTTCCCTTGTAATTTGAAAGACTTAAGGTGGGAAACTCGTTGTTAGGTTTTACGTAGTTATTGGATATTATACTCCTGATGGGACTGAAAATTGTTCTATATTTATAAAATATGTCTGGAGACACTTTTTGTTAAAGGTGTTAAATAACAATATTTTATTACATCTCAATAAGTGTCTCCCACCCAAGGATGTTTTTGGTCCATTCCCCTGAGTAGTTCACGTGTCTTTCTATTATTATTGTAAGTCACATAGTGAAACAATAGCAATGCTAGCAGAATTAAAAAAAAATAAATAAAATAATACCCTATGGCTATTTTACAATTAGATCAAAATATTAACTCCTCTTTCCTCTGGAACATCTTATAAAATAGATGATTAAAAATATACATACTAAGGGTGTGTCAGTGATGGAGTAAGCAGTAAGTTTCACTTTTCCTATAAAACGTTGTTTCTCGACTTGCCACTGAAAGAGTAAAATACTGAGAGAAGAGAATGCAAGTTTTGCTGTGATTTTTACTGTCCTCCAGAGATCTCTTTAGCGGAAAGGTTATTTTAATGAGACATGAAAGAATGAAATGGCTGAAAACAGAAGAAACGCAGTTATGCTTTCTATTTGTAAAATATAGGCACCCTGGATTTTGCTCTCCATCAGGTGGATGGTAAATGTCATTGCAATAGTTCCCTACATTGTCTTCTATATAATAGTCTAGTTTTGATTGGAATAATATTTATCTTTCAGACTGACAATATACAAAGGTATGGTGGCTACAGTATGAGGGGGAGGAAGCAGCAATGATGCCTTTCTCCATTTATATGTTAAATTAATGGCAAGAGCGTTTTCCTCCAATGCGGAAGGTTTTACAAATCCCCAGAAAAAGGAAGTGATTCCTAGTAGGAAGTTCCAAAGACCTGAAAAGACTCTTGAGGTTCACACTGATGTGTTTCCTTGGTGATCCCTGTTTCAAGGTGCATCCCAATTTGTGCCTGTATGCAGTCTGTCTCTCTAAAACAAACAAACAGAATTTGGCCATTGCTGTAGGGCCATAGAGCTACAACCGAGCCATACCATTGCTTGGGCAGCATGCTTCGCACAGTGGGCCTCTAGTTCCTTTTTAGATCCAGCCTCCAGCTCTTTCATTTCTTAGTGGCTTTACAGTTGGATGGATGAAGGCTTTGAGGGTTAGAAGGAGAAAAATTAACTTTCTGACAAAATATTACAGATACATTCCCTAACTGTAGGTGCTATTATGAGGGTAAGGATGAACTGTGATGATGGATTAGGTAATTCCCTCTCACATGAGAAGAGGAATGAATTCTTAATACCGAGAGTTGCAAGGCAACCTTGTTTAACAGGCAGAGTGCTGCCATGGAGTCCTTTGGCTTGTAAAACTGTTTTCTGGAGATGTGAAGAGAAAGCTGAACAAAGCTGAAAGCTGAACCATGGTAGTTCATTTTACTTGTGACTCTAGTTCTCTCACCTTTACTTCTTAAGACCGATCATTTTTGACCCATCAGAATGCTTCTGAGGCATTATTTTACTTTCTTCTTCTAATAAGGAATTTTTCAGAAGTAGATATTTTGCACTGCTTATTTATAAATAGTTGCAGAGAACATGAACTTGCACACACCTAACCTACTCTGGTTAGCAACTCAAAAAAAGCTGTTGAAGGTGTAGAAAAGCTGTTGAAGGTGCTCTTGAAGGCACTGGGCTGGTTCTGCAGAAAGTGGTCTGCAAGGAGGTGTTGCCAGTATTGTAGATGGTTTGATACCTATTAGTATGGCATATTGGGCTCAGTACTTCGAGGTACTGAAATGGGTCACATATTTGCATAGGAGGTGGTAATACAGATGAAGGTGAAAGGCTTCAAGGGAAGGGAAGGAAAAAGCTTTTAAAAGTAGATTGAAAATCTTACTTTTTTATATTACTTGGGAGCGATGAGCAAGCTTTGTCTTTGTTTTTAAGGGAGAAATGAGGCTGGGGAGAATGGCAAGAGTACGAGTCAGGCAAAACTTTCCTCTTCTTCTGTTGGCTTTTGTAATTCCCTTTTGCCCTGCGGATCCCTATAGTAGCTCTCCAAAAACTCATGTTTATTTTGTCGTTAGCTGGAACTCCCTGTGTAAAGCTATGCAAAGGTAAGCTGGTGTCTTCTTCCTAACAGGCCTTGCTTTTGTATTTCTTCTTTTGAAAACTCCGTAGCCTTTGTAGGAAATGTATCTTCTTTGTCTTCTGCATGGTTTGTACATTTTTACGTGCTGACACAGTATAATTAAAAATGAAGAAAGAAGTGAGGGCATTTAGAAACAGTAATTACTGGTATGTCAGTAACAAAATTTGTGGGAAGTGAGTATGAAAAGAGAAATCATCCTTCTGTTAACAGCATTAGTGGATCTGTCCCTACCTATGGGCTTAAAATATTATGTTTGAGTTGTAGGACTACAAATGTACCTGGAGCTGCCACTAACGATAAAAATTCTCTTAATCTCAGTGAGGGAATTAGCTGGCCTCACTTTTTGAATATTAAATACTCATTAATTAATTGATCAGATGTTGATGTAAAGTCTGTACCTTGTGGTTGCATTGCAGGAGGTGCAGCACATGAGAGTACCTGTGGCAGGTCTGCTTCTCAGCTAACAGAGAAATTGGGCAGTCACTTGGGTGTCTGTGTCTGAGCTTCATGTGCTTCTTGGCATTAAGCTTGCAGGGCTGTTTGCACACTTTGGCTGAACCTGGTTTTCCAAGATCAAAGAAACGTGAGCCAAAACTTAGCTCTACTCTAGATGCCAGTCCTGCTGGGTTGCAAAGGAAAACAAATAACTCTTTTTGTTTGCTTTCAGGCTCTGTAAGCCTGTTTCTAATAGACTAATTTCAACCAGTTTATAGTCAAGTAGTAGTGGAGAATAAGTGAAGGGTTTTTCTTTTAATGGAAGACCTTGTGCACTGTTCACTGTTTCCTTATGCTCTTTTCTTTTTTTATTTGTGTTCGGTGCTTTCGATCTCTGCCAAGTGTGTTAAGATAAGCATCTGAAGCTAGTTACCGTCCGCAATAGTTTACCAAAGCTAATACATATAAATATCCTGAAACAAGTATTTTCTTTTAGTAGAGATGATTGGGAGTCACAGAGAGATCTTGGAATACAGACTGCTTATGGAACCTTTTTTTTTTTTTTTTTTTAACATTAGGCCGTGGTTCAGGCTTTGATCCCATTCTTCTAAAATGAGGGTAATTTGAATACTTTTCCTTCCCCCCTGATCCCTTGGATTTTAATGGTATCCCTTTGAACAATCAGATCTCCATAACTTAAAAATTCTAGTTTCAAAAACCTTTCCGAGACTCAGTCCCATTATTGGAGCTTACTGTGGGCAGTCCCACGCAAGCACAACTCAGACTTACTAAGAGGTTTCACTCTTTAGTTATTTGCTGCAGCTTGAAGGTTTTACTTGAGAAAGGTGCAGAATTGCTGCATTGATGACTTCTAAGCTCTCATCCCTGCCTAAGACTTGATTCTTCTTTTCTATTGTACAAGAGAATAATGTGAGAACACCTTTGACCTACTGATTCAAACCTTGTCTTGCAGCTATTAACGTTTTTCCTTGTCATTTCACACACTTATTTCTTAGTAAGGTTTTGTCTAGGAATGTTTTATTATTATTTTGGTATTTTTGCTATTTTGAAGGTATGCAAGATTTAAAAATTTTATGTGCTGAGGTTTTCCATAGTCAAAAGATAGTAGCAATGATCAATGATAATCAATGTTTACCTTCTGACAAAGGTAGCAAAAATGGTTTTATTAGCCTTATGAGCTTATACCTCCAGTAAAAGGACTGCTGCTGCTGGAGGCAGGCTGCTGCGGGCTGGTTTTTCATTTGTTTTGTGCGAGTGGATGGGTGTGTTTTGAAGGAGCCCAGCTTTCCAGCTAGCATTTGGGGCTAATGGCTAAAGATAAAGTTTAGCTTTAAAAACGCTTTATGAAGAAAGAAGATAAAATGCTCTACAAAACCTGTATACTTAGAGTTGAAAATCTACACAAACCCTGACTGCCACAAATACAACACTGCAGAGACTGAGCCAAAAGTCTTGGGAGCCGCCCAACAAATAGATTAGCAGGACTCTGAAAAACAAATGTCACTCTGTACAAATAAATTCCAGTTCAAATGGTGGTTGTAAGAAATCAACTTAAAGAGAACATTGAAAGGTTTCAAAACCTGAGAACTATCTGATTCAAAAGTGTGGTTCAGCATAATAAAATCTCAGGAATGGCAGCTCATATCGCTTATTTCTGCTGTAGGAACATGAACTTTCTGCTTGCAATGAATGATTTGAAAGAAAATAATTGGGTTCTGCCCCTGCAATGAGTTTTGCACGGGGTGATTACCATTTACACAGATGGAACATATTGGAGCATATTTTAGGGGTGCTATTTCTTGACTTCATTGTGGTAATAAATGACAGCTTTTTTAATAGGTTATGTTCATGAAACACTACCATTTTTACTGAGCTTCAACAAGATTTGCAAGCTGCCATTGAAATGAGCAAAAGCTTGCAAATGATTGTAAGCTGAAAAAAGATTTTAAAGTATTCAGTTCATGTTATTCAAAATAGTGTTCATTTCTACCATTTCCTTTTCACTGTTTAGTAAATTTTCCCATTAACTTGCACCACTACTTATTCTGTTGGATGTGTGGAAACAACATAGACCTTTTGTGTTTTTCTCAGCGGTGCACAGGGGCAAGAAGCACCTTAGGAATTAGGGAACCAATAAGGTAGTTTTGGTGTTTTGTTTTAAGCTGTCCAGTGATACACAAAAATGTTAGTATCCCAGTAGGATTTCTACTATTAGACATAGATCTGAGACTCCCAATGGTGTCTTTACTTCATCATCCCTCTCCTCTACTGCCTCATGAACTGCTCTTACATAGGGGTTGCACTTAGTGGCAAGATTTGTAAATGTTCTGATTCTTATGGCAGCTCCTGGTACTGGCAATGGGACTTGAAAACTGTATGGCTTCACTGTGGTGCTGAGCACTTCTGAGAATCTGGCTCACAGGAGGTGGCTTGCTATGGTTTGGACTGCCCCACTTGAGACATCAGCCCATCTTTGTTCTGTGATGTTGGTTTAAACCTCTTTACTGTGAAATGAAATGCATTGCGAATGCTAACTTGTGTGAAACAGGTCATAAAGCTGACGAGTATTGAGCTAAGTCCTGTAGAATAATCCTGTAGACTAACAGACTGTTGGCAGAGAGCACTTTGCTGCTCTGTGAATCACCTGCTCTTGTCTTCTTGTAGTGCTAAAGTTTTGATGCCTTAACGTGATAAATGCTACCATTTCTGTTAGTTTCTTTTCACAAAGCTATATGTCTAAGGAAGTCAGACCATTCAATTTTATACTCTGTTACCAGAGCAGTACTGGTGATAAATACTGGGTGTTGAGGAAAATGCTTCTTGCAGTTGTAATGTCCTGCTGTGCAGCAGAGAGAATCGCACACACTGTTCACGTTGGGGTAAAAAAAATTAAAAATTACATGGTGTTGCTACCTTTATATTTATTTTAAAAAATGTAACAGATAGTAATGAAAGAGGAAATGCATCTTCACGTACTACAGAGAAGTCTCTGAACCTATATGTTGCACAAATTAGGTGTGAATGCATAGATATAATGGATTGATTTTGTGTAAAGAAAAAAAAGATAGTGAGCAGGATATTTTTTTTTTTTTGTCCTATAAAGGAATGTCTGTTTCACACATTACTCCTGATTCTCCTGATTATAGGATATTACAATAAAATGTATATTCTTCCAATTGGTGCCAATGTGTATGGCTCCTTCTGAAAATCCCTGAAAGCTTTTCAATTTTGTAGTTTATAGGGAATAAAGGCAAGTAAATGAAATGGTGGACACCAAAGGCTACTTTAAAGCTGGTTACTATTTTAAGATAGTCAGTGATGTAAGTGAAAATAGACTTAGAATACAAAACAACTCTCTTTTCTACTGCTCCTCCAAAAATTGTCTGTTTTGAGCTGACTGAAGTGGACACCTGGAATCTGAAGGAGTGATTTGGCCTTTTAAGAAGAAAAAAAAAAATTACATATACTTTGTAATAGGAGAAAATACCTACTATTTAGACACATGTAAGTAGATGAAATGAGAGTATAGAAAAATTTAAGTAGTTTCTAAATTGGATATATAATGCAAAGTAAGGGCTTTAAGACATGAGAGATCATAGACTCATTAAGTTTGGAAAAGACCTCCAAGATCATCTGGTCCAATCATCCCCCTACTACCACTGTCACCCACTAAACCGTGTCCCAAAGCACCACGTCCAATCTCTCCTTAAACATCCCCCAGGTGACTCCACCACTGCCCTGGGCAACCTGTCCCAGTGCCTGACTATTCTTTCTGAGAAGAAATGTCTCCTAATTTCCAACCTGAACCTCCTCTAGTGCTACTGCAGGCCATTCCCTCTAGTCCTACTGCTAGTTACTGTGAGAAGAGGCTGACCCCCAGCTTCCCATGGCTTTCTTTCAGGTAGTTGCAGAGAGCAGTAAGGTCTCCCCTGAGCCTCCTCTTCTCCAGACTAAACACCCCCAGTGCCCTCAGCTGCTCCTCACAGGACTTGTGTTCCAGGTCCCTCACCAGCTTCGTAGCCCTTCTCTGGACATGCTCCAGGGCCTCGATGTCCTTCTTGTAGTGAGGGGCCCAAAGCTGAACACAGCACTTGAGGTGTGGCCTCACCAGAGCAAAATACAGGGGCATGATCACCTCCTTGCTCCTGCTGGCCACACTATTTGTGATACAAGCCAGGATGCCATTGGCCTTCTTGGCCACCTGGGCACACTGCTGGCTCATGTTCAAGTGAGCATCAACCAGCACCCCAGAGCCTTTTCCTCTGCACAGCTTTCCAGCCACCCTGCCCCAAGCCTGTAGCACCGCATGGGGTTGTTGTGGCCAAAATACAGGACCCAGCACTTGGCTGTGTTGAACCTCATCCCGTTGGCCTCTGCCCATTGACCCATCCTGCCCAGGTCCCTCTGCGGGGCCTTCCCACCCTCTGGCAGATAGACACTTCCCCCCAGTTTGGTGTTGTCTGTGAACTTGTTGAGGGTGCACTCAATTCCCTCATCCAAGTCATCAATAAAGATACTAAAGAGGATGGGCCCCAACACCAACCCCTGGGGAACACCACTGGTGACTGGTAACCAGCTGGATTTCACTCTGTTCACCATCACTCTCTGGGCCCAGCTATGCAGCTGGTTTTTAAACCAGCACCGAGTGTACCTGTCGAAGCCATGGGCTGCCAGCTTCTCCGGGAGAATGTTGGGGGAGACCATGTCTAAGGCCTTGCTGAAGTCTAGG
Organism: Netta rufina; assembly: GCF_964035555.1. Taxonomy (NCBI): domain Eukaryota; kingdom Metazoa; phylum Chordata; class Aves; order Anseriformes; family Anatidae; genus Netta; species Netta rufina. The sequence continues at coordinate 6,920,848 of NC_140133.1, read as the reverse complement.
TAGACTATGTCAAGAGTCTTTCCCTCATCCACCAAGCGGGTCATCTGGTCACAGTAGGAGATGAGGTTGGTCAGGCAGGTCTTGCCTTTCATGAATATATGGTGACTGGGCCTGATCCCCTGGTTGTCCCACATACACTGTGTGATTGCATTCAGATGACCAGTTCCATCAGCTTTCCTGGCACTGAGGCCAGGCTGACAGGCCTGTAGTTCCCTGGATCCTCCTTACTGCCCTTCTGATAGATGGGTGTCACATTAGCAAGTCTCTAGTCATCCAGGATCTCTCCAGATGAGCATGACTGCTGATAGATGATAGAAAGTGGCCCAGCATTCACATCCACCAGTTCCCTCAGCACCCTTGGGTGGATCCCATCTGGCGCTATGGACTTGTGACAGCCCAGGTGGAGCATCAGGTCTCTGTTTCCACCTGAACTGTGGGGGAGTTCTGCTGCCTGTCCCAGACTTCCAGCTCAGGAGGCTGAGTACCCTGAGGATAAGCGGTCTGGCTAGTAAAGGCAGATGCAAACAAGGCATTAAGAACCTCAGCCTTTTCTTATCCTCAGTTGTCAAGTTACATAGGACTCTGGGAAACTGTTTGCTGTTCTGGCCTGTGGAAAGACCATGTGTGTTCTTATGTCAGAATGCCTGGGCCCTTGTTAACACCTTGACTTCATGAACTTGTGCTGAAGGTGTTCCTGGATACCTGAGCTCAGTAGCAAAGCAATCTAACTCTACCTTATATTAATCTTTTGAGTATAATGGCCAAATGGATTCGGTCAGCCCACTGTGGAGGGAAAGCTTTATGACTTAAATGCTGGAAATAAAGTTGTCATTTTTCTAAAAGTATGTATTTTTTTTGTGCCACAGGTAACACTGCAAACATATTGAATAGTAAATATAATGTAAGAAATATTTGGGGGAATGTGTTTCTCTGAGTCTTTGGCACTTAGCAGAATACAGGGGATACTGTTTGGATGTAAATGTTTATTGTGGAGAGAAAATGTAATTATAAAAGTCTGCTAAGATTTAAAATGTGATATGTTTGCCAGGATGATTTGTATGTTTGGTTTTCCTTTAAACAACTTGAGTAATTTTGTGCTTTGTTTCTGTTTAAAATAGATCTATAAACCTCAGAAACAAACACAGATAAATCAAGCTGTTAAGTAATTTTTTCCCTTTTGTTTGAAAATGCTTTTTATTTTTTAAGATTAAAAACTTGTGCTGAAGACCAGCTGTTGTTGAAGTCTTTTTTGTTCCTAAGAAAAATGGACAGTAACAGGAGAGAGGTGTGAAAAATAAAAAGAAACACAGGCAAAAGCTGCTGCCCTGCCTCAGCTGCTGAAGGACAACAGGAAGAGCACACGTTGTGTGATCCAACTGCCAAACCTTAAATTTCCCCCACCCTTTTAAAAATTTATATTTTTTCTTGTGGCTGAGGGAAAATCACGGCTTGTGAATATTATTTTGTTTAGTCTGTCTATGGAAGTAAAATTCATCAACATCATGCTGCAGAACTGGTTGTAGCCAAGTGTGTGAATGTGGGGTTTCCAGTTAGCAGGTGTAACTTGCAATAGAGTTGTAGAAAAGTCAAAGGAACACTAGAAAGTGGAACCTTTAGGGCAAAGGAGAAGCGGGGGTTATTCTCGATAGTGAACTGTGTAAAAGGAGCTTGTTTATTTCTCTCACTAAAGATGAATGAATTATCTTCCTATATGAGGTACAATTCAGTGGATGTCCCAGCCCGTCATTGTGATACAGTCTGGGTTAATCATACCAGCTTATTTCAGACAATATAATTCAATTTCTTTTAGTTCATATTAAATTGTATTCATCGAAAACATTTACAGATGCCAAAGGAGCATATTATCCCATGAAACATATGGTGTTGTTTCTGGTTCTTTGGTAGTCTGGGAAGAGGTGTTTGTGTGCACACGCTGTGGATCAAATATTTTTTTCCAAATATTTACAAAGTAAGAGGTATTGTCTTTCAGTGGGAGTAAAACAAAGCTTTATAATGTTTTTCAGTTGTAGTTTCCAGTGATATTAAAGCTATTTGTTGCTGGAAAAACAGCTTTTTAGTTTTAAATAATTCTGTTAAAAGCTGGGGAGGTGGCTTTTGTGATGCTGTTTATAGATGTCTGAAGAATCTGTTAGTTCAGGCAGTAAATAAAACTGGATTGCAAATCCCATTGCTTACCTTGCTTACCTATTTATACGAGAAGTACCTAGAATAAGAGAGAGAGAAAGAGCAGAGCTGCTTTTTTGGGGCTCATTAACCAAGTAAATGGTGACAGTGATGGGCAAAGGCTTTGGTCGGTTTGAATGGATCCATTTGGGGAGAACTGGGCTAATTAGGCTGGTACCTATAAGTAGTGGGTAATACCACCATCTGAACAGTATTGCTTGGTTCTGGCCTGTTTTGTAGACAACTGTGTTGGAATTACAGTTTTTGACTTGCTAAAAGCCCAGTACATGTATACCTTTGCAAACAATTCCTGAAAATAACACTAATGTTTTGCCAACTTCTGTTTGTTGGCTCACTTCTCCTTCTTGAAAGTAATAGTAATCATCATTTAGATTGCCTTCCAGCTTCATTAGTTTGGTGTGTGGGTGCTCGTGTAAAGTTAAATATTTGGCATCACTTGGAATTTACATAATCTTGATGCATTTTCATGATCTAATCACCACTGATTGGTGGTAAACATCCTAGAATTCTGTACAGGACTTTTTAAGATTCTTATGCGATTGGCCTCAGCTGTGCGTGCTGAAACCACCAGGGATGTTGATCACCTCCTAAGGGTCAAAATCTCACAACAATTTAATACATCACTTCCATTTACTCTGTAAATGATGCGTTTTTACAAAAATTGTTTAATGGCTCCAAAACATTTTATGAATATTATTTTTGCATGTATTTGCATTTAATGTGTCTAAGCTCCTGTACAACTGAAACCATGTTATGCCTCCTTTAGATGATGGCAGCAATTTGTTTTCTTGTGGATCTGCATTGCATTTTCTCTTATCAGAGTGTACACCATGACAAAAATGGGTAATCAATATAGTGCAATGTTATAACTATTAAAACAGTCTGAGTATTTTCTATATTTGCTCACATATTTAGAAATGACCTTGAACAATCAATTCATTGAAACCAGATGTTCTGGTGTTTCCTTGCACTGAGACACAGTAAAAACAAAAATCTGTAATCTGTGATGAAGGATCTTTTCTAAACCTAGGATGGATGTTATGGATGTTACCAAAACTCCTTGTCACAGAAAATTGCAGCTGAAATTTATTCTAATAGTTGTGAAAATGGTGCTGACTAGTGGGTATCTTCATGGAGGTGATTGCTGAGAAAGGAGCCTCACCATCCTTTATGCTGCTGCCCAGGGGAATGCACTTGGTTTTGCCTCTGTTTGGCTGTCCTTACAAGGGAGGAACTTGTAGCAGACCATTTTCTATTTGCATATTCTTCCTGAATCCTGCCAAGAAATGTTGCTGCAGCTGCGGGGCAGCAGTGCAGCCAGCCTGGTTTTGGTGCCTCTGAGCCTGCAGGGAGCATGCCTGCTGCAACCCTGATGTGATTTGAGGGCAGGGCAGACAGGAGGTGGAACAGGAGGCTTTACGAAAGCCTGCTCTGCTCCTGGATCCTACAGATGAGGACTGGAAGCAGTGTGGTTGTCTGTGATGTGCTTAGTGTTGTGGCTGCTGAGTCCCCAGGGAGAGATCCTGGCAGTGCAGTGGTGCTGTAGGGCAAGGCGTGGTGGTGCGGTGGGGCCTGGCCAGGGAAGCCAGCTTATGAAGGCAGAAATATTCAGGTTCTGCATGGGGGTGGCTTCCTGCAGGAGGCTGAATAGCTGGTGGTGGTGCTGTTTTGTGACAGTAGCGTGTGGGGGAGCAATGCAGGAGAGATCTTGAAGAGCTAAGAAATGTTTTAAAATAGTTACCGCTTTTCTTTCCTGCTTCGCTGAAAGACTGCTGTTTTGCCTTGACTAGGAGAGAAGTCATAATTGCTTGGTTTTCAAAAAGAGCATTTGGTGTTGTGCTCCAGTGAGTTCTTCTATGAAGAGCTTGCAAGGAGTAGTCCTGAGCACCTTAACATACTGACACCAAAACAGTGTTCCTCTGAGCAGCTCTTGGAAGCTACAGGCTGCAAAGAGAATAGTTAAGGAAATCAAGTGGATGAGCAACCACAAGCGAAATGCTCACTGGTATCTCAGTGATACGTTTTAAGTGATAGAATGGCCTGTTGTCTGCTCTCAAATCAAAAGAATTCATCTCGAACCACTTCTAGATGTGCTATGAAAGTAATTTCTTTATTTTAGGGAATCAGAGACAATTTTAATTGATTTCTGCTATTGAGTTATGGGCATTAATAAACAGGCAAGGTACATAATGTATTGCATTAAAAACAAACAACAAAAACCACCTCCCACCCTGCCCACCCCTAACTATCAGATTTTCTTATGTCTACAGGGGAATCTGTGTCAGACGCTTCTTACCATGCATAACGTTTCAGTATAAGGACGTACAACATTTGCAGAATGTCATTATGGTCCCATCATTAGTTTGCATACTTCCAGATCACCTTGTTTGTTATTGTTATTGAGAGAACTGTATCTGTGAAGAAGCTTCACAAGTTACAAGGTCAGAGGAAGTAATCAGAAATATCCAGTCCCCAAATTTTTGGGGCTTCCTGCGGCAGAAAATAATACCTCATCAGGATTACAGTCCTGTGCTTTGTAAGAATTGCTGCCTTAAATTTGACCAGAATTAACTTGAGAATAATCCCCCTGATGCTGCTTTGGACCTTCATTAGGCAGTTTTCAGTCTGCCCTGACCGATATATTTTTTTGCTGGTGACATCAAAGCAGAAAAAAGAAGGAAAGGAAAAGATTATGACATCTAAGTACTTTGCTTCTGGTTGAGGATAGAGATGATTCATCCAGCTTATTTCCTTTCATCTGCAGTGTTTTTCTGGTCTGTGTCAAGAAAACTCTGGAAGTCTTTTTTTTTTTTTTTTTTTTTTTTTTTTTTTTTTTTTTTTTTTTAATAATAGAAAACCAACACTAAACATGCTGTGTTACGGGAGGTGGTTAAATTGTAATACCTCCAGGGATGGTCTGATTGGGATTGTTAAAGGCAGCTTGACAGTTCTTTTTCTCTTCTTTATAGGCTTTGCCCAAAATACTTGTTTGCTTTCTCGATAAATGTGTATCTACTTGTCAAACTTCCCACCAGAATTCGACTGAGTGTGCTGCAGGAGCAATGCTTATGCCCTTTGCAGAGGGGGAGATGTTTTTTTCTCCTTACCTTAGAGGGTTCAAAGTCAACCAAGACATGATGGAGAGCTATGCTGTAGCTGTGTTTGTGTATGATGATTGTTAGCTTAGCTTTGTAACACGGAATAGGAAGATGGTGTACATTCAGCCAGCAGAATGCATAACGTGCAGGGCACTGTGGTGGAACTGGGATATGTCTGTAGGTTTTTTCTCCATCCTTCAAATTTTGAAAGAGTTTTAATACATCAGCTGTCTATTATGTTCAGTGCTTCACAACACCTGGACAAAAATGGAGTTGGTGCAACTCCTCTGGCAGCCTTTTTCATTTTTTAATCTCTTTTTAATATACTTCTGCAACTTGTAGTGCATGTAGTTAATGTTAACTTGTAATGAGTAATTACGCATATGCTTACTACTAGTGATGGAAAAAAACAGTTGTGACAAGTACTTTAAACTTAGTTCAGGAAAAATGCTGAAAGGTGTCTTTGCATGAACATCTTGGAAATATTGGAACTGTATTTTTCTGTTGCTTTGAAAGACCCTTATGGGGAAAATAACAAATTACTTTGCACGTAAAAGGTGGTTAGAAAAGCAGTATAACTGGAGTTGGGTGAATAGGGAGAAATAAATCCCTTCTCTAACACAGAATTTTTGCATACACCTAATGGAGGTTCACCTTGCTTTGTGGGACTTCAATCAGTCCCCCAGCGATCCTGAGCTTGCGGTCTGGGCAGGCATCCGAATTTGATGAATGACTGTGCCATGAAAATCCCCCACTATGCCTACAGTGCGGGGGAGTGCAAAGTAGAGGTAGATGAGCTATGTCCTGGACAAAAAATGATATGATTTTGTTACTGAGTCTGAATTGCTCTGAAGCAGCAGCACGTGAGCACTGGGGCTTGCCCTAGTGCTGCACTGTGCCCTGTGGAGGGTGCTGGCACCCAGCCCTCACACGAGGCATGGCAGTAACATACAAAGCAGGTGCTTAAAGCATCGTGTTCAGCTGGTGGCGGTGCTTCTAGCTTTCTAAATTAAGGGCAAGGTGCCTCTCGTCAGGATCTGCCTTTCTAGCAAACTGCTGCAGTATCAGCGTTAGGTAGCTCTTCCCTGCGAGATGTTAGTTAAGCTGCAGGTTATACCTTGGCAGGCCTTGACTATGGATGTCAGACCTCTGTACTTCAGGATGGGTTCTCCACCAGGCAGCAAGTTAAATGAAAACAGAATCTCCGTCCTTTTACTGTAGAGGGCTGACCTAAAGTGTATGCACAGCTTGAGCTATTTTGCACCTCAGCTGAATGTCTTCCCTAGTGATATTTGGGGAGGGGGCGTGGGGAGACAGCAGAAGGAAGGAAGCACAAGAAAACAAATATCTTGTTTTTCCTTTAAAATTTAAAACAGTAGCAGCATGCTGAACATTCACTAATAGCATAGCCTGTCTTCCTATGATGCAGGCAGGATCCCAGATGTCCTTGTGAGCATCTGTTCCAACAGCAAGCAGAGCAGTAGCTGAAACCTCTCTTCCTTGCATTGCTAAAAAGGTTAACCGTCTTCCCAGATGGTTTGGTGGGTTTTATATTAAGGTTAATTCATCTCTTTTACACGGAGGCTTTGCGGTACTGTGGGCCTTTGTAATGTGCCCAAGTTCAGTGCTGCAGCACACACTGAACTGCTGTGTTAACTTATTGCAGTCCTTGGTACTAACAGAGCTGCAGAACCGACTCCTTGCTTTCAGGGTAGCAGACTGGCAGCATTCCTTTGTTGCAGTATCAGAAATGTGTTTGCATAAATGTAGTTAGTACATATTCTAACTAGCTATTGTTCCCCTTAGGAGGGGAAAAGAGTGTGCCACACTGCTAAGCAAATCTTCAGAGCTCTGGAGGCAGTGTCCTTTTGTCAGCAGCATTTGGAGCAGGGAACTCCTTTTCCCCTTGTGTTAATTCTATCTTAAATGTGGGATCTGGACAAAATTTTAATGAAAAACCTTGAAAAATGTTTTTCACTAGATGACTATGAAAATACTTCATAATTCGCTTTTTTTTTTTTTTCTTTTTTCCCAGTTGGTCATTTATATTCTGCACAGACTAGAATAGCACTATGGGGGGAGCATTTAAATAGGAAGAAGATTTGTCATCTGTCACACTCTGAAATTAAACTTTTGATATCAAGTTATTGCCTTAGAAATAACTTCAAAAAATTTACATGATGAGAAAAGTACACGATGGGGGAAGCTGTTGAAGTAGTTATGTAATAACGCTGTTAAATCCACTATAGCCGAGCAGATTTTTTTAAAATATGTATTTATTTATGAATAAATTAAAATGTATATATACCCACCCAATAGAAATTTCAATGACTCCTAGACCACTTCTGTGGATTTCCTTTTTCTTTTAAGAAAATGACAGAAGAGAATTCGAGGTTCCCACAGCTGCTGCAGAGCTTTCTATCCAGCTTTGTTAGATGGCTTTAAATCTTCTTGTTGTACACTGACCTATCTTAAGAAAGTGGAAAGAAAAGGAAGTAGTTACATGTAAGGAGAGCAGTTCGTTACATCGGGAAGTAAAGCTCAAAAGTATTGATGGCAAGTTGTACGAATAGTGAAGATGGAGGATACTCTATAATTATGGCTACAGTTGAAAGCCTGTTTGGACTTCATCACGATGCTTCTGTTCTGTAGAAAGGTGTTAAAAAGAAGTTATGAAAGAGGTGAAACAAGAAGCCTATCTCTAGCGGTGGGGATAATGGAGCTGCTCATAGCTGCTCCTCTCTCCCACAGCTGATTTTATTTTTCAAAATCCTCCCTAAAAGAAAATACCTGAGCAACTGTGTTCATTAAAGCTGTTATTTGTAGACAAGTGAACAACTTGTCCTCTGCTAAATCAGGTTGCTTGCTTTGTTTTTGCTTATCCCCTGTTGACAGCTTCTGCAATTGTGCAGGGAGCTTGGAGGCAGTGCTGCTGCACGGCGTGGCTGCTGAGCACAACAGGTGGATGTGCCTGTGCTTTGTGTGGATTTTTTTGTCTGCTGCAAGTACGTATGTGTGTCTTACTCATGACTAGAGGAGACTGTGGTCAGGTAGTTTCTTCCCCCAAAATACTTACATTTTATCCCCTCCTTTTGGCATGTAGCTGATGGCAGGCTTCATTTAGCATGAAGAGCCATGGGGTGCGAGACTGGCCGTGCTGTCAGATTGTAATGCTGCCTGACAGCAGAGGTAGATGGCAGCAGCTGGCGGTGTGGGGATCCTTCCCCTGGTCCCTTTGGATCCGGATCCCTTTGGTACACACAGGAAGCTGGGTGGCAACTGCCAGTGGCGCTGCTCGTGGGCCAAGCGCCAGCCCAACGTGTGGCACAGAAGTCTCACGTGCTTAGGAATTGTGCCACTTGTAGCTTGGGTGCCTGAAAAGCAGTGTTTTGGTCTGTTCTTGACTAGGGCTTTCAGAAAGAAGAAAATGTGATTTTTCTAATAAAAATATTTTTTCAAACCCAAATTACATTTTTTTTTTTCCATAGGAGGAGGTGACAATCTTTTTTTTTTTTTTTAGCAAGTTTTTACTTTTTTTTTTTTTTTTTTTTGTAAGACCTCAAAGTGTCTAGAAACTTTCTTGGATCACCAGACTGATCTGAGAGAAAGAAATCCAGTGTCTATGCTTAACACAGCTGTAAAGCTCTATAATCTCACATAGCTGTTGTTTTTATCTGCTGATTCTTATAGTCCAGGTAATATTCTAGAATCAGCCACATTTATTAAAGGAATTAGTAATAACTCCAACATATGAGGTAAATATGAACAGTGAAGGAGCTTGCACAGAATTTATCATAGTTGTTTTATTTTCATTGAGTTTTTGAGTTTCAGTTCTGCTACAAATCCTTTGATTCTAGCTTTGATTCTAGCACTTGTAATTCTAGCACATGTATTTAAGATTTTTAAAAATAATTTATAATCTGAATACTTCAGGGTAACAAAACAACACACAAATAAAACTCTTACAGTTTTTTTTTCCCTGTTTTAAATCTATAATAGATGGCCTCTGAACAAAATAGATAATATAGATTAACTCTTCTGTTATGCTTGAGGCATAATCAATTCCAGATGTGGTTTTGGCATACAGTAAAACTTTTATGATCAGTTCTGCTGTCATCTCATTCCCAACAGTTTTAGGCCACTAATGAAATTAAAGCAACTGTGAGGGCATCGGTGACCTCAGCTCTCCAGGTAAAATGATTTGGATTATTTTAACTAATGCATCTATAACTTTCACAACCCATTGGAGCAGCAGTGTTATCTCTTTGGTGCCTAAAACCCTCTTCTTAGCTTCAAGAGTGACTCAAAGTGCTTAGAATTTCACTTTGATTTTAGTGTCCGCCACCTTCTCCATGGAAAGCACCAGGTTTGGGAGTCTGAAAGTGTTTGAAAGTGTTTTACTGCTTTGGGGCAGTGTTTCAAGCTCCCACTTCTTGCTAGATCTTTTCTGAGACAAGCAACCTCTTTAGAACAATCTCCTTGATTCATATAATTCAACCTGGAAACCCGGCACTTGCTGCTTTTTCAGTGTGTCACCTGATAAGAGATGACAGTAGATGTACCGCAGCCATGGAGAGGCTTCGCTGCCTGTCTTTTTGACATATTGAGCTAACACATAGGCTGTCAGTTTTGTTTTGCAATGCTATAATTACTTATACTCAAATCCTGGAGAAAGATGAGATGCATTTCACATTGTAAGCTAAACTTGGAGTAATACTACATTTATGGGAGATGGAAAAAAACTGAAAATGTAGTAGAGGCCTGTGCCACTGGGTGGGTGGGCAGGGGTGAAAACCGTTTCATTAGGAAAAAAAAAAAAAAAAAAAAAAGGCAATCTACCCTCTCCCCATGATAATCTCCTTTCACAGTATCAGTGGGGATTGCCTTTCCTGTTGCCTTCTCAGCCTTCCAGATGTGATTTCATTTCTCTACCAGCTTGAATTGCAGATACATGGTGTTGAAATTCTTACTAGTGCCCTAGCCCTTGGCCTTTAGATGTTAGAGCATCCACTTTAGAAAGGTTTTATCATTCACCTGGTCTAGAGCTTCATAAATTTAATGTCCAGATATTAATAAACTCTGACTTAGGAGAGGAGTGCCAAGCAGAGTGTGCTTGTGGTCTGTTCCACCTCATGGGACAAAAGCACTGCAGGTCTTCCCTCCAAGAGGCAGTCCTAACATAGCCAACTGGTTTAGTTATCCCTGCTCCACCAAAAGCTCAGCATTCTTTTAAATTAATGAAATTGAATTATTTTTGTTGGTACAAAATTTACATTCATGATAACTTCAATAATTTCAACGTCCTTTGTTTATCTTAAGAGATGCTTTTACTTACTCTGTAGCAGCAACATCTAGACAATTCAGAGAAAAGTGGAAAGAAATTCAGTGATGCTGCAGTGAATGTAACTTACTGGAACTTGTAAATTGAAAATACAAGGCAACTCTGACCCAAGCTACAGTATAAATTTTGGCTGTGTACAGTATCGTGCCAAATACTGATGTAATTTATCTAATTTTGTTACAATTTTTATCTTTACCATTATTATTCTCTACATTTAGGTAAATATTTAGTGATGGACTATATATGTGTATATTTTAGCCTCGTCTTCATGGATTTAAAATAAGAATTTCTCATTGTGTAGACTCTGTGATTACCATTTAAGCTATCTCACATGAACTATATGTGTGTACTTTGTCCACTGGCTGTAAAGGAGTCAATCAAATAAAGGAAATAATGGAAAATCTTAGCTATCAGGTGGCAAGAGTGCACATATTGAGTAGTGGAAAATACTGCAAGTGGAAAGAGCTCTTTTTAGGTGTTGGAATAATTGTATGTTGCTTGAAGCACACGACGAGAGCAGTTTAAACAGTTATTAAAGAATGTTGCCAGATCTTATCACTGCAGTCATGCATAAAGATCAGTGATCCCCATGCAGCACTACAAAATGTGTGAATGAGGTACACTTACTAAAAATAAACCTATGGAGTGTTGTTCATAAATTGCCATAGGATACTGACTAAATGCATGCAATCTAAGCTGCACAAAATGATCTCCAAGATTGAGTTCAAGAATGTGTTTAACTGCAGCATTATAAAGGAGCTTAAGAGAAAAAAATAGTTGCAGGCTGTGTGTCTGAGCATTCATCAATGTTTAAAAAATACTAATAAAAAAGTCATACGTCAAAGAAAAAGTCTTTAGTCAAAAAAAAAAAAGGCAGCATAGTAGAATAGTGATGAGATGAGTAGTGATGAGAGATGAGGGTCAGGCTGGGTGCAGTACAGCGAATGAACGAGGAAGTGCAGCAGATGTGCTGCATCTCCTACAAAGGCACCGGGACGTATTTTACAGGTTTCACTTGGCGTCAATAAATGGAAACTGAAACGTCTCTGAGCCTGACAACCAATCTCTACTATCTCTACTCTTCCTCAGAGTAGTTTGTTAAATTTGAAGCCACTGTAATTCTGCTTTTGCATCATTTGCGAAGAGCAGTATTGGGTCAATTTGGCCCAAGTTGATGTTCCTTAGCAGAAAGTCATCTTAACAGGCTAATCGGATCACCTATGACTTAGGCTGTACAACTGCCAAACTGCCCAAAATAGAGAGGGAAGGGACTATAAAAATAAATAGAAATTTACATGTCTTCAAGGCATCCGGCAATGAGTGAGCTTCCCACAGCAGAATGAAGTAGGGACAAAATCTTTTCCCTTTTAGAAGAATGATTTAATACATACTGTTATACATACTTTTTTTTCCCCCCTTGTGTCATTATACAAGCAGAATCTGTTCTCTTTCTCATAAGAAACAGGTTTGCTGATGAAGCCTTTGTCACCTCAGCTTTATGTTTTGTGGCTCCTCCAAATTTTTAGGATGGTGAATAAATTGGAAGTCACATCAATTTCTTTATAGTTCACTCTTCAGTTTGACTAGGGAAGATAAAACCTTTCTCTCATCAAAAGTGTTCTTAAAATCAATAAAATTTTCTTACTATATCGAGATATTTGATTATCAGTTTCTGTATGGTTATTATTTTTTTCAGCCGAGTGTAGAAAAAGAATGATTGCAAGCATTCAAAAATGCTGCTTCAGCACTGGTTTAAGCAATTTAGGGAAACAAATGAAGCACAAAGGATTTTATTTAACAATAAATTTTCTAGAAACTTTTTTTTTTTCTTGAGTGACTGGCTTTCTTAGAGCAAACTCCTTTATGAGGAATTTTACAGCAATCTGCATGACCTTTAACAACTACAGTTTTTCAAAACTTTGGGAATGCCACATAAAAGCGTAAGGGAATATTCATCAGGTGGCACCTTAAGTAATACCTGATGAAAGTAACAATGCATTTTAAAACTAAAATTGATTACTCTGGGATTTATAGCATGGACTATGGTTTTGTCATATTTTCCAATCTGAGAATGCTGTTTTGACAAAGTCAGAGAAATCATGTTGAGAACACTGATTAGACGTTTGAATTTATCCCTCTAGTGTTTGAGCACTGTTCTTTTATCTTCTGAATTTATCCTCAAAGCCAGTCTCACAGAAGTGGAAGTACTTTACCGGTGAGTCAAATGGAGGCAGGAGGATTAATGACACACCTGTACTGTAGGCAGAAATACATTTTTTTTTTTTTTGACCTGAGCCTCAAATTGTAAGCACTGAGAACTGTGTAGGGTAGGCAAAACAGAGCTAAGTATTCCTGTCACTATAGTGACCGCATCTGTGTTGCTTTGAGTCCTGAGCTGGGATTCTCTCTTCTTACTCATTTAATTTACGTCATTATCATCTCTGCTGCTAAAGTTGTTTAGACTTGCTATACTTTAAAGTTATTACATTTAAATATTTTCCCTAATATGTCTCCCTCCTTTGCAGTTAGCTTGATTCATGGAGCTATCTGCAAATTGTCTGTAATGGTATCTGATGTTTGGGCTGCATTGCTGGTTTATGGGGAAGACAGATTGCTTTTGCTTAGCTCTGGTATTGTGCACACAATTCGGAATGATACAGCTCTCGTATTCAGCCATTTTCATGTGTTTCCATAATGGGAAATCTCTGGAATAAATGCAGCAAAGAGATGCTGGTATCCCAGGTAGTGGAGCAAGTTGTTTGACTTGAAGCTATTGCAACCTTTTGTATAAGATGCAAGAAAGATATTTTGATAACTCATAGTGATTGCATTCCACGGCACTTCTATCAGGTGCTTTAGCCTTTTTGTTGGCTAGATTTCAATTCCATTAATGTTGAAACCTAACTACCTAACCTAGCCTTGACTCTCAAACAAGTTTTATTTTCCTTCTAATTTCCAGCCTGAACAAATGTGCAGTGGAACTAATACAGTCAAGTAATCACCTTTTGGCTGTTAATAGCATGATATATATTCAGTTCGTGTATCATTTTGTATTGTTCGGATAGTGCTTTAAAAATTCAGAAAAGAAATAGATACTGAATGTATTTTGAAACTCTTATAAGGCTGTTGTTGCTTTCACCTCTCAACAAGCCTCACAGCTTAATGAAATAATTATCTGACTAGGGGTAAAAAGGTATGCTTACCAAGTCATGTCTTAACAAATATAAACACATGTACTATTATGTTTCTGTTTACTTAACAAATCATGTCCAGGTGGTTTTAAATAGATTCTTGAAAACATAGAAATCCTCTTGTTAAATTTGTGAATCAAAGAGATATCTACATGCTTGTCTTGATGTATTCTTGGAGATATTCGGTTTCATCTCCTCCAAAAGTAACTAGATTAAACTTTGATTTACTCTGATTCATACATATATTTATTTACTAGACCTTTTTCCCTTTCAAATAATTAATTCTAAGGAATACATAGCTTATACATTCTATTAAAGACTTAGAGAACTCAATGCTATTATTGAATAATTATAAATGGTAACAAATGTAATAGCTTTTACTTATATCATTTAAGATTTTTTTACTTTTTTTTTTTTTAAAGTAGGCACATTAACTCTTCACTTATTAGAATCTGTTAGAGTTGCGTTTTTTTTTTTTAAGCTTTCAAGTTAATGCATTAGGGGAGTAATAGAGAAGAGATGAGGTTAATTTTATTACTCGTTCAATAAAAACACTTGAACTTAAATAAAACCAGATGCTTTTAAATGGTTGGACTGTATTATTATTATTATTATTATTATTACATCTACATGTACTGGACATTACATCCAGTCACAATTTATATTTCCAAAAATTGAAACTGTTTCTTCTTTATTTCTATTAGGGCTTGCATGCTGTGGCACAAAGACTGCATCACGCTGTGCGCTATGTTCATGGTAAGCCTTATTTAATCTTTTTAAGTTATACACAGTGTAATTCCAGGGGATAAAACATTATTTTGTCAGTCTGCCAGTTGAGATTATCATAAACACACTAATGCAACTTTATTCTGTATGTGCTGTACAGATTTAGTCTCAAACTTCCAGTTTTGCACAATATCCGGTGCAAAATTAGTTTTAAAAATCTACGATGAATCTGATGAGGGCCTGCAATTTTCAACTGTTTTGTTCAAAAATGAACTCTCAGTGCAGCACAGGGACATTTTTGTAGATAAAATACTGCAGTGGCACCCCAATTCATGACTGGTCTCCAAATGACAAGAAGAGTAACACAAAAGGCCCAGGCTAGGATGCATCAATTCCTGTTTTGTCCAGGCTCCATGCCTGAAGATGCCTTATCTATACTAAGCAATTCTCCATGGCTGCCAACTCTTTAGTGCTTCTTAAAATAATTAAGTTAAAAATATTTCATAAACTCATTTTGTATAGGCAAAAAAAGCCCCTGTGCTCCTCCAAAGTGGCATACATTTCTTCTGTTCCCTTTCTCCTCCAAATATTAGCAAATTACCATTTTTATTATGGATATGACATGAAAATAAACCATCTCCTGGAATTAAGCCGCACTTTATCAAATGGTTTCCAACTATGTCCTGTTCTTTTCTGACCTGCTAAATAGAAAATACCTTCTGTATTTCTGGGTTTCCTGATGTAGGTTTTTAAATTTATGACTTTCCCCTTCCTTTTTACTGGAAGCAACTTGAATCCTTATGTGGTACCATCTCCACCCCTCCCCCCGTCAGTTCTCTTACCTGCTAAAGGGTCTATGCTAATCAGTGACCTCTGCCTCTAAGACTAGAAGTTAGTAAACAGTTTTCCCTAGCTGATGGGATTAAAGTGCCAGAGGTGTGGCCCAGGCTTTAAGGGACATGGTCTTTAAATCTTCTTCCCTAATTCACTTACATTCAAGTCAGCAAATTTAAAATCTGCTTCGTTGAACTGTCAAGGTAAGCACTGGAGACATTTAGCTTTTTCTTGGTGTTTCTAACAGTCCAATCACATCCATAGATGTACTGCTTCTTCCTGAATAAAAATGTAATCCTAGCGTATTCACTGGCTTCTTAATAAGCACACTTACTGATGGCAATAGTTTGTCTTGCAGGGTCTTGAACAGCCAGCAGGTTTATGTGTGCATTTGCAGATCATGACCAAGGACAAGCCCTTGCTCAATTGCATATTACATTTAACTACTCATCCCTCTTGAATAGCAATTAATGCAAGAACAAAAGCTTAACATTTGTCAGGTGTTTTAATGCTATCATTCTTCTGTCTCCAGACTTTTTTTTTTTCTTTTTTTTTTTTTTTTCCTCATTCTACAAACTGAAGGTCTTTTTCTGTAGTCTCCTGTACAACACAGTGGTAGTATGGAGCAGTTCTACTGGTCTCAGTGCTTGCTAAAAGTTTGGAAAGTGTGTGAGGATCTTAGCACTGACTGCAAATTAATTAGTCTGGGAGCACCAGAAAGATGATAATGGCTCCATTAATAATTTCGCTTTCTTATAGTCTTGGTTTTAAAATAGTGGAGCAGTGTTTTCTTCTCTAAAGTACAATAAAAGTGTCTTTCAATTTTAGAGACCATCTAGGAGTAATTCTTTTCAAGATTTGTAGAAGTTCTCTAAAGTATGGGGTTCATAATTTTAATTTACACAATTACGGAATAAGGCTCAGCCTGGCATTGCTTAGCTAAAATATTTTTACAACAAGTACAAGAAATCATTGTAAACTCAAATGCCCGGTAGTTGGATTTTACCAATGCAAACTGTTTTTATTGATTAGGCAAGTCTGACAGTATTATTGTCAAGTTAATTATTATTTTTTTAAATGCATCAAGACTAGCATAAAAATTTAGATAAACTAAGCTATAGCCTCTCTGGTTTTGATGGGAAAATTAATCGTATGCTGCTGATGCTTCTCTAATGGTTTTGAAATGGTTTTTGAGGGTGTTTAAAACAACAATAAATCACACCTATTGAAATATAGTACTTGTCACTTTTGAATCAGGGGTAGTTGTATATCTAGACCAGTATATATACAGTTATTCTGTATATTATCTAAAACATGCCCCCTAAAGGTGCTGCTGAACCTTTTTCTTTTACAGTAGTTTCATCAGTTTATGTGCTCCTCATACTGAGCTTTCTTTCTGAAGGCCCATAGTTAATTTTCAGATACCCATAGTATTTTCAATTGAATCTAGCACTATTATTCAGCTTCTGATATATGGTTTATCTGATTAATGTTGTTTGGGGATTGCAATTATTTTGAACAATTTGTCTTCTTTTATCTGCTGTAATGCAACTTTTATTAGAACTCGCTTGAAGAACGCAGTTTACATCATTGAATGAGCAGGACTGAAACACTGGGCAGTGTAGGAGTGGCTCCTGTACTCAGTGAATGTGGCCTTTGTTGTATGCCTGCCTTGTATCCCCAAAACGCTTCTGGTGGCAAGATGCTTTTCTATAGTTTATCTGTTTACAAATACTATCTACAAATAAGAGTCATATAACTTCTGCAGGGCTGGGATCTTTTGATTGCAGGTGTTCATAATTAGATTCATTTACAAAATAGATCAAGCCAATGAAGGGTGCACAGAAAACTGACTTAGAGCTTATCAAATTAGCTAAGTAGAGCAATTAATCAGACAGACCTTAACTTGATTTGAGTTTTCTAAAGTTTCATTTTTTTTTCTTTTTTCTGTTCTTTTTTTTTTTCTTAAAGAAGACATTAAATGTGAAGCTGGGTTTGGCGGGACAGTCTCCCAGACATGCACATGACAAGGAGAGTGTCAGCAGTGGTAGTGAGCTCTCCACAATCATCATACACCTTTCAGAAACCTTCTGACTTTCCCAATGCACAGGGCAGCGTGTTGCTATGCCATGACCTGTATCTGCTTTAAAAAAAAAAAAAAAAAACGCAAACAAAAGCCCAAAACTGTATGGGAAAAATACCTGAGATCTACCTTCAGTTTTTGTATCCACATACTGCAGTCCTGGCTAGTAGGGTGGGAGCTCCCTGCCATTAGCACCAGTGCTGTTACACCGGTAGTTCCAAATGGGCCAAGTTCTCAGCAAAGACAGTACAATTCACTTGGTATGAAGTACAGTATTGATATGAGGCAGAAAAAAGTATGTTTTGGTTTTCATCATTAAAAAGTTTTCTCCATGCTAAACTCTACCAATTGACTAATTCAGTTCCCCCAGATCATATTATTTTGGACTGAAATAATCTCTCTTCAGTGGAGTGCTCTCTGCAGCATGAATACAGTGTAGGGTGAGCGCAGTATTTTATCCAAACGATAACTTGTCAGTGAAAGTGTTTAAAAGGCAACTCTTCAGAAACTTCTGATTACAGTATGGTAACAGCCGTTGAGGTGTCCTGAAAATGATGCTGTTAACAAGTTCATTTTGCTTTTAAGTAAGTTTATTTGTCTGAAGCTGTTAATAGCAGTCCTTAATTGGGCAGTTAGCCGTGCTGCCTCGAAGTAAAAATGTACCATTAGCTACAACTGATTCTTAAATAGCAGTTGCTTGTCAGCCTATAAAAATCCGGCCAACAGTGTGCTAGATGCTGGGTTGCAGAGCCAAGCTGGTGGTGGTATACGGTATTTCATTTTGTGTTGCTTAAATACAGGCTAGATCGCTGCTTAAATCCATGCAGACCAAAAACAGCTGAAACCCCCTCCTCCTCTACTCTTCTCAGTAAGGAGTAAAGGACTGCTCTGGGTTTATGCAGAGTGCACCATGTGCCCCTGGCCAAGCTCCTGGGTTTTATGTGTGTGTATATAGTGCGACTTCGTGCAAATTAGTACTTCTGACTCTTGTGCAAATGAGCTGTGGACCTGCTGCTCGCTATGTGTGGGCAAAGCACACAGAGGTATACAGGAGCTTTAAGCTACCCTTCCATCATTGTGTGTAGAAGGCTGCCTTACTTCAATCCTGTATGAAAACATGCAATATGCAAGTATTGGTACCAAGAAACTGGCAAAGAAATCCACCTGGAAGAAGGGGAAGATCAATTAAGGATTATTGCTAGTCTTGACTGTTTTAAGCTGAATGCTTCTTTCGTATAATGAAACTTTTGTGGACAAAATATTTCTTAGATATTGAGGAAATGCACTTAATTTTACTCACCTGTTAATCTGTATCTGTACTTAACCAAGTGAAAGGAGGCAAGTGAAAGTGTTAAATATGCTGTTATGGATTTTCTTCTTAATTTGTTCACATAAACCAATGATCTTGTATTTTTAGATAGAATTCTTCTGTCTTTCACTGCAGGGAAAAAAAAAAGTGTGAAGTGTATTTTTTTCCTTGTGTCATTTCCTAATAAACAGCACTGGTATTTGTCAGGTTTGGCCCTGCCAAACTGGTCCAAAGCCCCATATCATTGCCACTGAATAAAGGAGATCTCTCTCCTGACATGACCTTTGCCATTACCTTTTCCTTCTCTTCAAGAGGACAAATCATTTTTTTTTTTAATTTTTTTTTTAATTTACACTTGCAATGTATCCTAAACCTTGTCAGAAAAAAGGACTGATGAGCTACCAGTCTGTGTTCCAAACCGGAGAAAGGCTCAGTATCCAAATTCAGCAATATGTTTTCTACTTTCAAAATTATGTGATTGCTATGATACACCATTCTTTAAGGTGATTTTCATTGTTCCTTCTATGATATAACAGCTTTCTCCCCATGGGATAAAAGCTAATTACCACTCTTCTGAATATGAATTTCTGCCCTTGCATACTTACCCAGCGCCACTCACTGAAGTGCTCCAGTCTGCTCCAGTCCCCTGTGCAGTGCCAGAGAACTGTTAGTTGCACTAGCTGAAGTGTTTTCTTGGCAGTTGATACCCAAAACATAGGGATGAATAGGCTAATATAGAAGCACAGCTGGCAGACTTGAATGCAAGGAAGAATTATGGATGCTTCCTTCAGCCTCAGCACCGATGGGAATGAGACGCTCCTTGGGATTTTGTTACCTATATCTAAATACTGAAATGTCTCTTGGGAGCTTAAATACAGATGTTTTCTGTAAATTTGAACTGATGATTGTTCCCTGTTCCATCAACTCAACTCTAATATTCTAGTTAACTGATATGCTCTGGGTCATTCTTTTTGAAAAGCACACAATGTATACCTATATGCATTGATTAGGGGCACTTACATTAGAGGATTTTACCTGCATATCTTAAAATACCCTCCTTCCCTCTGTGAAATTGGTTTCTCTGTTTCACAATTATGCAGTGCTTTTACCTTAACTGTCCAGGAATGAAAATGTTAACCAAAGTTATCATTTTGGGTCAGAATTTTAAAATCCCCCCTCCAAAATTTGAAATGATATTTTCATGCCACTAACACTGAATACTTAAAACTCCAAATGTCATGTGCTTAAGTGTTCTTTGAAAGCTATAAAAAGCATAAGATAGAGAGGGAGGTATTTGGATAATTATTTCAAGATTTTTGTAGTTTGATAGAGGTGTTTGCTTTTAGAAGACAAACAGCTCTGAAGAATGATGCCTGAAATGCCAAAGCTGCATTTTCTTCTATATTTATATCAAGGTATATATCAGATAAATTCTCATTTATCTGATGAATTTCAGACACTTGCCTTGATTTTTTTTTTTTTTTTTTTAACTCACTGAAAATAAGAAACCTTCAGTTCTAACTGATACAGAAGACTGCTGGAAAGAACCTGTAAATAGGAACATTAATCCCTACCCTCCTGTTTCTTACAGATTTGTGGTGTTAGATCTAAAAGCACTGTGACCATATTTTCAACATGCATGTGCTTTCAAGACGTTTGAATCTAATCAGTTATCCAAATGCTTCTTTTCCTTGGGAAGGTTGGAGGGCTGTACTAAATATGACTGAAGTTATTTTGGTAGCAGTATGAATATAAAAACTTGTTCGTGTCTTTGCTTGATCTCTCTGAACCGAGTGTAAGATACCTGGATGTGAGTGATAAATGACTCAATACAGGGGAAGGAATGATGGATGACTTGTGAAGCTAAACATTTCATCTCAATAACTGTTACCTGTTCAAAAGCTACAGTAGAGATATTGAGGAGGGTATTTTGCTTTGTACAGGTTTGCATTAGCTGATTTTTTTTTTTTAATCACTGTGCCAAACATAAGCAGAATGTGTATACTATAGTCTATTTCATGGATATAATACATCTTGTTTATAGCAAGATGTGTATTTCTTGTGGTGGTGGTGTCAGGGCCTCAAGCCACTAAGAGGTTGCAATCTTCATAAACCACAAATATTACTACTGATTAATGGACACTCTGGTTCTAGATAGACAGATACTCGTGGGGGTTGCTCTCTGACAAATGAGCAGTATTTTGGAAGTGTGCAAACACAGCAGCTCCCATGTCTCCATGAGATATCTACATCAGGAACCCAGACAACATAGCTCAAGTATCTGGTAGAAGCTGTCATTGAGGAATTAAAATGCAAGATCAAAAATATCCATCCAGGAGCGTGTGTGTGATCCTTTTACCACTGGTACGTCAGTGTGCACTTAAGCACAGTCGAAGCCATTACCAAAACTCTGAGCTGTGCTGCAGCAGGAGCAGATCAGAGTCAGACTCTCCTCCCTGCTGCCTTGTGCTAAGGGAGATAAAAAGTGGCCGATGCTGGACCAAGCTGTGTTGTGGTGATGTGTGGGTGTGTAGCTCTGGCAGCTCCCACCCTGGTGGTGCCCCTGCCCTGCTCTGCGGCACCAGGGAGAGCAGCGATATTGTGGGTTGTGTCAGATGCTGCCCCTTAGCCCTGCTTGGGCCCGTGTTCACAAGGCTGACTTGGAGAACAGGTAGTTCTTTTTCTTATGGTTTGGTGCTCTGAAACTATCACATATCTCCAAGACTTTCTCTATGGGCACCGAAAGTAGCTCGCTGACTGCTATTCCTTAGGGGTACTCTGCTGCACAATGGCTCTGGTCACTAGTTTGAAATTGCTACTTGCCTTTTTAATTGTTTCCCAGTAATGTAATACAGTATGTTAAAAATAGCACCTTGAAAAAAGACTTGAGAACCATAGGAATAGGGAGAGAAATCATATTATACTACAATAATGACTATTTTTTTCCATTCTTTTGATTTTGTGAGCTCTCTGCCTATATTCCACTGATGGCTTTTTTTTTTTTTTTTTTTTTTTTTTTTTTTTTAAACCACCATTTTAAGTGGTAAAGCTGGAAAAGAGGTGATACAGTAACAGTAGTCAGAAGTTATAATCTTTCTCAGTCTCATTTTCTGTAGACTACTTGCCATTATTTGGGGCTTTGGTGAATATCTATCCCAAACTTAATATTAAAAGTATTTATTACTCCATGGCTAAGTATTCATAAACTTGCTTTCACAATAACTGATGCCACAGCTGTGTGTGTCACATACAGGAGACATTTTGTCCAGGACCTTAATCAAGGTCATTGTTATTTTTGGTGTTGGTAGCTGGGTGTTTTTTCTTCCTCTGTGGAGTACGTTATTTTTAAGAACCTTGATGTCATGGGTGGAAAGCTCCATTCAGTAAAAAGAAATCAGAGTTAAATCCTTTATTTAATGGTCTGAGGCTTATGGCATGAATACCTCTTTTTTTTTTTTAAAAAAAAAAAAACACATGGTAACTCTTTTTTTTTTATTTAAAAAAAAAAACAAAAAAAAAAAAACAAAAAACCACAACTTACTGTTTTCTATCAAGTAAGAATATTTCTACATTTGCTTAAACACTGCATCAATATTTCCAGCAAAATACTTCTTTTCCTCAAATTTCCTTTTTAATAAAATACAGCCTCTTTGAACTCCACAGGCCTCACCATCTGTTACTCAATTTTCACTCCATAAAATTTTGCTGACATCTGTTTAATCAAAAATATTTTTATAGTCATGGAGAAATTTAGTTCAAACTTGCTATTACACTATTCCTATACACCAAGGAGAAAATATGTAAATAATGAAGAGGAACTTACGGGAGAGGAGAGGAAAATTTTAAACTTCAGCCTGTTTCTGCTCAGGGCACCCTTAGGCTGTGGAAGTGCTTGTCAGCTTGTTGTCCATGCCTTTCGGCTTGGGAAGGCCAGAACTGTTGCTTAGGCTTTAAAGGCCTGTCCTCATTATTGGCTGTGCAGCTGCTGTCCTTGTCCCTTGTTCCTTTGTTGTCTCTTTACGGGTGAGTTTCCTTCGCTGTCTCTACCAGGACAGCCGTAGAACACCAAGTGGGGTGGATGCTTTTCTTCCATTCATCTCCCTTGGTTTCTCCCTTGCCCACTAGGGTGATACGCTCTCTGGTTTCATTGTTTTCCTGTCAAACACACATCAGGCTGAAGTTTGTTGGTGCTATAATAGGCGCTGTCATAGATGTAATGATAATTATTAATAAAGTCTTATTTTTAGTCTGTTTTGTAAAGGAAATGAGGCATATGCAATTTCTGTCTATCTGTCAGTCTGTTGGCTATCTGTTAAGCTTGATTAGGAAATTCTCACCAGTATTGTGGCCTGATAGACCCTTCCCATATGGCATTAAATTTAACTATTTTTAAACAGCATGCTACAATTTTTAATAACCAAATAGCTGTTTTCATTATGCCTCTTGGTTATCATATATATATATTTTTTTAATCACCTAAGTTGATCCAACCATGCTTGTTAGAGCACGTTGTACCATATAGTCTTGATTTTTGAAGAAGCATCAAAGTGTTGAGGCTTTACTGTTGTTTTCTCTGTTGCTATTGGGGTTCTTGTAGGTGAGCTTTCTCTTCCAGAATGATTTTTCTGTTTGCAGATTTATGTTGCTGTGTGTGCAAACTAAATAAATATTTAAAACCAAGTAAAAAAAATTTGAATATTGTTTTTAGTTGAATATTCAGCAGAATATGCTGATTATATTGAATTTAGTGATAGAGCAATGCTTTTAAATTTTTTCATACCAATCCCATTATCTGCACATTTAGTATTTACATATGTATTATTCAACTGTAATTGTTCTATCATATTTTAAAATAATACTTTTTCTCTTCCCTTGAACAAGAAGAGTAAGATTTTTGGTTTTAATGATTAGCTAGACAAAATCAATTGAAATGAAATATGAGTATAATTTTCTAATGCTTAGAGCCCTTCCCTAATTCTTTATCCTTGAAGAAGCTATTTATCTACCTTAAAGTTTTCTTTATTTAGAGAGATTTATTAAAGTATACTTGAGAGAAAAATGTCTGGAAGCATTCTTTGGTTTGTGTAAAATCTTTAGTTTATTTGGAAGGAATACTTTTGAGTATTGCTTCCAAAAAAGAAATGCCAGAGCCTTTCAAAATCCTTGAAAGCAAATTAAAGGAAAATCTGAAATGACTTTGTTTCTTTGGGGTTTTCTAATGGTAAATTGCAAGGGGGAGTTTCTTTCCTTCTTCTGTGTTTCTTGCGGATCATTTGTAGCAATGATCACGCTGTGCAAGATTAACCTCAAATTGTAACCAGAAAAGTGTTGGGCTAGACGTGGGACACGCTGTTTGTTTTATAGAAGACAAAATTAGACTGCTGTCATATTTGTTTATAATGATATCAGTAAGTTAAAGAAAAACAGCATGATTTTTATTTGCAGGCATGAATGATGTATAGTGCTTTTAAAAATATGAACTCAAATAATGGCAATGGATTTTTTCCTTGCATAGATATGAAGGTTTGGTGCAACTGTGAAAATGCTAACACTGCAATGAAGCAATGCTTTTTAACCTCTGTGGTTCAGAATGAATGTTTGAGTGTTATATCACCTGTCAATCCCATCCAGGCAGTGCTATATGTCACAGCGGAAAGAAATCTCATAATTCTTTCTTGCTTGACTATATCTTTTGCTGACATTTAGAACAAAACAAATTAAACTGAAACATGTCAGGAAAATTTACTGGGCACAAGTCGTAGGCTCGGATTTCCATTTGATGAAGAACCACAAGAATAACATTTCACAATGTCTACCTCTTCTCTGCGGCTTAGGCAAGTGGATCCCCGAAGTGTTCCTCCAGCGGCGCAGTGGCTCGGTGCAGGAGGAAGCTTCCCCAGGCGTAGCTCCTCGGCAGGGCGCTGCTGCTGCCAGCATCCCAGGGGAGAGCTAGC
The DNA here is from genome assembly GCF_964035555.1 of Netta rufina. Taxonomy (NCBI): domain Eukaryota; kingdom Metazoa; phylum Chordata; class Aves; order Anseriformes; family Anatidae; genus Netta; species Netta rufina. The sequence goes on along the minus strand of NC_140133.1, from coordinate 6,896,107 downwards.
AGCATGCTGCATTGCAGGTGGAGGTGCATTGGCAAGGAATTCCCTTCTAGTTCTTGTTGCAGTTTTGTTCTACTGCTAATTCCACCCTAGTTCTTCCCATAATCAGTTCTACTCCTTGTTTGGTAATGCTCCAGTTCCATTCTACCCCAATTCTGTTCTACTCCCAAATCTTGTTCTGCTCCCCGTTACACTACTCTGCTCAAGATCACAAGACCTCTCAGAGGTATATTAGGCTAACCTACCTCATGCAGGAGAAAATTGGATAAGAACCATAATGAAAAAGCAGCAGATTAAAAATAAAATAAAATAAAATAAAATAAAATAAAAAATAATTCTACTTTGATAGAAGAAATTGTTGCATGCAAGCCTGTAGAAGAGAGCCTAGTACTGCAGCAATCCCCAACGAGGAGAATTCAAATAGAGACCACGTTAAAATGGGCCCCGTTAACCAATGCCTTGCCTCTTCAGTGCTATTCGGTGGAATGGGGAGTTTCTTCAATGTTGTTCCAAGTCAAAACTCTTAGAGACAGTTTTAAATAAGGTTCCTGGTCTTCTGGTGTTGCTTGAGATAGTAATTTACAGAACGTTACCAACTCCTGCCTTTTAGATATGAAACATTTCCAAAATCAAGCCATTCATTGCCAGCTGGGAAGAGCGAGCAGATATGGGAGACTCAGAATGTTTCAGTGAGAATAATAAAAATGCTTTATTTCAGAAGAGTTTGAGGAAGATGGTAAATGAGCAGAAAGAACAATATAATCCATCAGTCTTGACTGTAAAAACTTTTTAGTTTAGAAAGATAAATTCCTATTTCCTTAAGAATAGAGGCTATCAGAATAGAAGGTTAAGTTATATCATGAATTAAAACCTAATTAGAAGTTAGAAATCAACTGGGGGAATTAGATGGCCTATTATTAATGCTGCAGAAGTGCTGTTAAGGTGCCCAGGGGATCAAACCTTTAATGATGATTTGTTAGTGAATTGCTAGAGCTAGGAAAAACCTTTTCATTTGGAATATTCTCTTGACACTACAGAATTTTCCACGTAACAGTACATTTTCAAAGTTCTAGTTTTCAGATGTTTGAAACAGACACTTTAATAATTGTTTTCCTAATTTAACTCATTAAATTCCTGCTTTCAATCTTGCTCAATTTTCTATTTTCTTCTCTGCATTTTGGTTTCGTGTAGCCCATTTGCTTATTACAGTGCATTTTGCTTTCCTTTTTCTGAATTGACTCCCTGTTTTTTAACCTTAGTGAGTTTTGAGTAAAAAAAAAAAAAAAAAAGAAAAAGGCAATGTTCTGCTTTATCCTGATTTTTAAATTTTGTTTATTTTTCTTTTGTTTATTTATTTCTTTATTTTGATTACTTCATGGCCATGGCATAAATTATCTCATTCTGTTTTTTTGATAGTAATTCTGATTTTGAGAGTAATTTGATAGTTGGAGTTGCAGGAGGCAAATGTAAATGCAAATGCTATTTCACTGACAGAGTTTCCATCTTGAGAAAATAATAAAAAGACACTTTTGATGGTGCACTGCACAGATGCTTCTTTAGTATGTCTATGCCTGAATGTGGTAGTTGGTGGTTTTTTTTTTGGGAGGCTGGCTGAACTGGTTTCTTTAAAGAAATCAGCAGTAATATGCCATCAAAACTGTTAACAAATGGGAATGTAATTCCCCCTCCCCCCCTCCTCCCCCAAAAAAGCTTAAAAATTAAAAATAAAATTGTATTCTAGTCTCTACTGAGCTGTGCTCAGTTGTTTCTTGGTCTGTCCCATGATTTCCAGAAGAAGCTCCATGATAAGAGCTTTTCAGAAGGCTTCCAAGCTTTGCCATGTCACCTTTTGTGCATTGGTTATTTTAAAGCCATTTTTCTAATCCATTTTAGGTTGTACAACCCCATTCTTATTACAGTTGTTTTCCTGATTTTCATCAGTCCTCCAGGGCAGTGCTGTAGTCATTCTTCATTCTTCATAAGCAGGTGAGAAAAAAAAAATAAAAAAAACCCTGAAAGTCACCTCTTTACTGCTGTGACCATTCCTGCACGGTTCAGCTGTGAACACTGGTGCTTGAGGGATTCACAGTTAAGTTTACACCCACCTGCAGTTGATGTTTCTGCCTTTTTCCCCTGCTTCTCTCTGTTTGTTTATTGATAGAGGTATATGCTCAAGTGTTAGTGGGGTGAACTACATAGGGTGGCTGCACCATATGTTAGTGCAATATCCCTGTGAAATAAATCAAGCATAGGTCTCTTGTGACAGACGGTGGCTTTGAGTATTAAAGAATTTGTAAAATAAATTGGCCTGTCTGCACGTAGAAAATGTCTTAGAAGCAGACTTTAATAATACCTTTGATTTTTCAGTTAGCGAATTTCAGCAAAAAACAGCACACTTAATTTGCTTTGTTGTTCTGTTGGTGTTTGAAGAACTATGTGGGAACCCGGGTGGTTAAAAAGGAGAGAGAGAGCAAGGAATAAAAACAAAGAGAAGTTACAGAAATTGACTTTTATTGGCCTAACTTTGTTCTATTTATAAAATAAAGATGTTTGCACAATGATCCGCATTTTTTTTTTAATTTCCCCTGATTTTGTCCACATCTTTTCTTTTTTTTGATACAAAACAAGGAATGGTTTTAAATACAAAAATGATTTTTAAATGACTTAATGCTTATTGAAAAATATCTCCAATTTCAGTATTTCATGGCTGACTTTAAACTTTGTGTTAAAAGTGAAGTTAAAAATATATGCAAAAATATTAAGCGTACTTTTTCTTTATGAAGTTAATAGAAGGTAAAGTTAATGGAAAGTATTCACTTTACACTTAGGTATGGAAGAGAATGGGAACAGTTTTATTTTTTCTCTATAAGTAGTAACTTCATGGGATTATAATGTCATATTTCTTGATAATACATAAGTGCTTTTACTCCTACATGTACTTTCACAAAATGTAAATTTAGTGAGTCACATTCCGAGTACAAAGGCACTGGGAGTTTGAAAGATTATTTTGCTTTATGCAGCAGAAACTATTATTTGGTATCAAGTCCCAAAACTTTTAAATCATCAAAGTTAGAAAAGTGTTGCAGTAATTATAGTAAATACTGTGAATAAGCTACTCAGTTAATATCTAAATTTAGTGTATGCAGAGAATTAATAGACACTTTTGTTTTCCACTTGTAAAATAATTTTAATTAGAAGCAATTAAATAAAATTACATTAATCCAAAGCAAAAAGCTTTTCCTTTTTTTTTTTTTTTTTTTTTTTTTTTTTTTTTTAAGGCTTACTGCAATTAAAGCTTTTCTTACATTCTGTAGGAAGAGCTAGAGATCAGTTCACAAAACCCTTCTGTGTAGATGGGCTACCAGATGGCAGACTTATCAGACTTCTATTTGCAGCATTTTTTCTCCAAAGCATTTGGAACTGCCACTGTTCAAGCAGGATACAGTAGTCAAGGGACCACTGATAAACCCTCTTTCTAAGTCGATAGTGATGTTTATGGTGTTGGTATTGTCTTGATGCTTTATGTATCATATATTTAAACTCAAGAAAGTATCTGACCAAAAATGCTCCTGTAAATGTATGCCCAACAAAGGGTGCTGCTGATTTTTTTTTTTAAACATAATTATAACAGTAACTGTGTGGTTATTGTTAGTAACTAATTAGTATATTAATTCCCACATTAGATTTCTTCCTTTTATACTAACATCATAACAATGTTGTTTTGGGAGAAATACTTGATGGAAAAGATGGTCTGAGGACAAAGGAGTTCCTTTAAAGCTTCCCTTTTTAAATGCCTTATGACTCAGCCATAGACAACAAAAAGTCAGTATTTTGTTCTGGGATATATCCATGCGTATGAAAAACGAATGTAAAATGGCAAGCAGGATACTTGGATGTCTGTTTTACGATCTGAATGTTTTCAAAAAAAAAAAAAAAAAAAGAGAATTGGTTATCCAAATGCAGTGGATAAGAGAGATGGTTTTCTACTGCCAATAGTAATTACAGATAGAAAATGGGAAAGAATAATCCTCAACAATCAAAACTGGAAATATGCTGGCCTGTGTATTGGCCACCACTCTTAGAGTGTAAGAGGCTGTTGCATATTGTCATTTCCATCTGGAGTTTTAGCCTTCCTGAAGGGAGGTTGGCGAATGAGACTATTTGACAGAACTGGTTCATGGCACCCACCAGTTCTCATTACTGGCATTACCATGGAGCCACCTTTCTTGTGGATCTGCTGTGCTGTGGCAGAGCTCCCCTGACATCAGTTCCACAGCCTGGAACAACAGACAGAACCAGGAATACAGGTATTTGAAAGTAGTTTTTTGCAGGTGCCTGCGTGTGCCAGTAATATATTTAAGATTCAAAAGCTGGTAGCTCTAACGTGGAAAACACATTGTAAGTGATTGCAAATATCATTAAATTAGCTTTAAAATGAGAGTTTTAAAATTGTGATTATGGCTTTCTTTTTGTTTCATTTTTCTTTTTGCCTTGTTTGTGATTCTGGTGTTTACAAAGCTAAGAGAGAAAAGAAGAAGAAAAAAAGAAATGTTTTCAGCTCTTTTATTCCACAGAGTAAGGGGCTTCACTTTCCTTAGAACAAAGCTGAGAATTTCAGCTCTTCCCCTTTGCATCTCATTGCAGGTTTCACTACCTCTGTCTTGGATCCTATCCAAATGATGCTTCTAAAATTAGGATCCATAAATTCTCAACTGTCAAGTGCTGCTTAGTTTATAATAGCTTTGAAATTGTGACTTGTCCACTCTTATTTTCGAAATCGGGTAGCCTGTTTCAACTAGGAGGTGACTCGATATAATGGTGGTAGAATGACACAGCTGCATCCTGACTCAAGAAAGTTTTCTTTTGCTTGTAAGCCATCCTCAAATTGCCTTACCTACTCTATTCTAAATGTAACATATAATTACACTCGTCTTTACCTGCTTTGCAACGTAATTTACTGTTAAGTACATGAAGACTTGAATTTAGAATGTTTGAGGTTAAAAAAATAAATATATAAATGATGCTTAGCAATGCTTTCACTCAAATATTGATTCCTGTGCCTCAAGTGTAATATGCTGATTTTGCATCTTTTATTAACTATTTTGGGAGTTTTCGTGCTTTGACTAGACAATCACAAAAATACAAATGCAAAATAGTGCTGAAAGAAGTGATGGTTTGGAACTAGGTTTTTATTCTCTTCATATTGCATTACAGAAGAGCTTTGGTCTTAACAATATGTAACATGAATATAAATGTATAACATTAAGTGTAAGCACATTACAGTCTAACAAGTTATTGCCCAATATAAAACCTGCTCTCCATTTTAAAGAAATCATGCTGCCTTCTAGACAGCTTTCTCCAGAGCCTGGAAATTATCTCCTCGGTTTACGTGCTGCAGCTGATAGAAAGGAATTCTGAATTGTGAAAGCTGCTGGAGTCTTCTGTTAAAATCATCAGCTGGCTATATAAAAAAAAAAAAAGATTTACTGGCTGAAAACATGAAATTTAATTACTGTTATATTTAGGCTACCATAGGATAAACAGCTATTGTATTATAGCTTGGTTTTGAAGTTGATAATTAAAATAAGTTAAATCCAGATCTATCACTTGGCAGTAATTCAGTTGAAGTAACTATAAGTCAGTAGACGGATGTGTATTTAAGTGTTGATATTTATCTAATGTAGTGATGGCTGGGAATGGACGAAAAATGGCTGTTGACGTCATATCTTAATTAACATCACGTTTTCTATGACAGGCCATGACTCAAGAAGATACAAGTGTAGACAATACTGCTGCAGAAATATTAACACGGAAGCTTGCTGTGATTTCTTTTTAATGACATTGCCAGGTGAAATACTTATCCACGTTCTTGTCAAAAAAGTAAACTTGAAAGTCTAGAAAAGTTATGGTATTTTTATGGTTTTCTATAATGTCCATAGCTGGACATAAAATGTCAAGAATGGAATAAGTGCTGTTATACTACAGTGTTGATGTTGTTATACTACAGTATTGATTATTCTCATTTACTTAAAGTCAATATAAATATTTATCTGCCTTCTGATCTGATGCTGAAGGATCACTATAATTAAAGATGAAAATGCTTCTTATGAGAATTCTAAGCATTACTTCCTAATATCCTCTTTTACTCTATTTTTTCCTACTATCGGGAATAGCTTGTACTGAGCTGCATAAGACAAATGTAGTACCAGGTATTTAGCTTCTGTTAAAGTGTAAGTGCATGAAAAAAGTTTTTATTTCTGTGAATATAAATTGAAATGTCTTGCTAATATGATTGTGGATATCCTTTGTGTCATGTATCTTATGTACCTGAGTGCATTTGGATATTGTGGTGAATTTTACTGTATTTCAGATAACTACAAAATTTATTTCCTATTTCAGTTACTTAATAAAAAGGATATTGCTGTTTTGTTCTCATCTACTAACAGCAGTGAAGTCTGTTGCACAGGATTATTTTATTTTCTGTTAGTCAAACATTCCATGGAAACTTAGATTTTTGCATATTCAAGGATTTTTTTTTAAATGCAATTTTAGGATGATGAATTTTATTACTTTTCTTCCAGCATGGTTGTCAAATAAAATTTGTTATGTATGAAATATCAAGTAAAACCGTTTTTTTTTTTTTTTTTTTTTTTTTTTTCCCCTGTGTTTTCTGTTGTGTTTTCTATATGTTACATAATAAATTGCAGATTTTATGTATTCACTTTCAAAGTGTGGAGATCATCTGCAGAGAAGATGGTGGTTAAACAAGCATGCAAATGAAAATTTCAGAAACTTTTATGTGCTGTAATTTAATGCCAACCCAATTACCTCTATTTTGATAACATTTAAAATAAGCCCTGTGACACTGGGGATAGCAGACTACTTTAATAAGAACTTTTTAGTTTTCATGATTTAAGTTTTCCTTTCCATATTTTTGGATAGAACTCCCTCAAGCTTTATGCGAAGTCATCTTGTGTTGGTGTTATGCTGTACTGGTAACTCAGGTTAACTTTAACTTCCAACTCCCACCTTGAGTTGTTAATGGTATTCAGTTTTCATTTATTCATAAACGAAGCAAAATCTGCATATCAAGCATCCTTTTTGGATCAAATGAAACTACTTCAGGCTTTTCTCATTTCTTGATATGAAATATTTATGTGAACTTTATCATGTTGCTGCTAAACTTCATCATCTGTAGCTATCACAGTACTGCACTCCGAAGTTCAAAGCTATCATGAAAAGGAGGTATTTTTGAAGGAGGAAAAATATGTATGTGTGCCCATTTCCCTGTTTAATAACTGAGCATAGAATATGTTCAGTTTTAGGATTTAATTACCAATGATGAGTGAATTTATTAAAAAAAAATAAAAAATACAAAAAATACAAAATCAAAAACAAAACAAAATTAAGTAAAAGAGAAAATTCCAAATTTGCTCAGCCTTCATAATGAAGGTCCAAACTATGTAGCTAATCTATCAGCTTATCGTGCTCTCCAGTGACCTCTGCCAGTGCCTACCACTGGCCTGGGCATGGAAGGTGAGAGACACAGGGAGGTGAAGTAGTTTTTTGTGTTTGCAGCAATTCCTCCTCATAATTCAGACAAGGACTCAATTCGGGTCTCCGTTAATAGTCTCTCTTATAATCTGCCCATTGAACCAAGTGCACTCGGCTGTATTGGGAAAGATTCCAAAGATATTTAGAAAAATTCCAGCCATTCTCAAAATCATTGTGATCAACTTGTGTGATAGTTGCAATTAGAAATCAGAGGCTTTTGCAGGAACTGAAGGGAGTCTGTGATGAGAGGACAGCCTTCACTGTGAGGATCTCATCTTTTGCTCAAGACTAGTCCATAAATTTTGGACCGTTTTCATCATGCTGCCACATGTAGTAGGTTCTGACTGAGAATCCTCTGAATTAAAGGCTTCCATGATCTATTTGATAGTGTGATTTTTTTTTTTTTTTGTATTGCTTTGTTTTAAACTTTAGACAAGAAGTGGGCCCTCATGGAAAATTCATTTCAGAATGATTTAGGACAGATTTTTAAAGACCTGGGGGTTCTTTACATTTTGTATTTCAAAAACGTGTTGATGATACTATGCTGTTTCTGAATTGATGTAGTCATTACTCAACTGCATACTTTATACATCAAGGCTATTCTAACAAATTTAGGGGTGTGAGATTAAACTGGTTTAATTTTTCTTTATGATCATATTGCGGAATGGTTCAAAAGGATGGTACCAATTTATCTCTCAACAAAACAGATGATCACAAAACCAGATTGTATACTGGTCTTTGCTTAATATCTGTAATTACTGGGGACTTAATGTGTTTCCCTTTTCATAGACAAATCTCTATTTTTGATTTGTTCAGTGCTTGTCTCAACTGAAGGTCTAATCCAATGGTTCCAAGAGAGAGCTTTTGAATTTGGTGTTTGCTGCCTGTGACAGAGATCTGGCTGTAGTGCAGTTTTTATGTTCGTGTTGGGGAGCAAAAAAAGAATCGGATGCTCTCCTCCAATCACTGAGAGCTCCTGCTCTTGTTCCCGTATTTCATCCAGATTTGTGTAGAATTCTCAAGTCTACGGGGACTGGAGTTAGCTTTCTGTAAGGAAGGATACACACTTTATTATCTGGTGATATTCTGATGTCTATAATGTACATTTAGTGGCATACTTCTGTTTTTTGTTTACATTACTCTGGGTATATATGGGTAGGGGTATTTGTGTTCTATTTTTCTGTTGAGCACCTAATAATAGTTCAGAAATAATATATAGAAGCAATAGTACTTTCATTAAGCCTTTCTTTGATTGTTTCTGGCTTCTATATATTAGTGTGTGTATATATACATACAAACACATGTCAATCTTGAGAATTCTTAGACTGAAGAGCTTGATTATCTTCACACTTCTGTATAAGAACCAGTCTTGCAATTGCGTGCCTACCCAAGCCTCCTTAGGAATGTTCTCACCCTGATTCCCATCCTACTCTGTTGGTGATGACCTCTTTTCTTTTAGGGAGAAGAGAAATGGAGGCTTTTTACTTAAGGGTGTATAAATACAATTATTTTTGAATCCCTGCATTATCTCAGCTGTCTCTTGGAGTTTATACTAAAGGGAAATAAATGATTCCATCCTGTTCCATCTGTTGCTATAAAACTGTGATGTATTCTCTGTTGTACAAGTTTGAACATCCATAACTAACAGGTTTCAAACAGCAGTAATGTCACATTCTTGATTAAGCACCGGAGTTTGATATTCATATTAAAACATGTCTGTTTTTTTCTCTTTGGTGTAATCTTTCTACTGTGGTTATAACTGGGAAGGTAATAATCATGTGACCATACCAAAAATATGCATCTACTAATACCAAGGATCTCAAGACAGTTTTTACTGAACAAACAAAGATGATCTATTTCAGTTGTAAGTGCTGGGAATCTGCTGCAAGGTCAGTGGAAGTGGTCAATCTAATCCTAAAACCAGTACTGTGCTAGATCATTACATTTTATGTGGGGTGCTAACAATTTCCACAGGACTTGCGGCGTTAACCAGTAGATGAATGTTAGCACAGGGAGGAAAGCAGCTCACTCCCACTTACTTGGTTTACTTGATAAAGCACTGACAGTGAAACCAACGCATCGGTCCCAAATTTCTTTCCATTTCAATCTGATTTAAAAGTTGGATGTAAACGAGATGGTGTGAATCGTTCCAGTGTTTTAGTGAGAGTATTTCCAAACTTGGTCTATATACATATTTATATATGTACACATAATTATATGTAACCACATAATAGAGGGCGCATATGAATACACGGGAATGTGAATGGCATGTGCTTTGTCATCTAGAAAACGATGATAAGAGTTTTCAACTATTTTTTCCCTTGAATTTTCCTAGTATTACAGTGAAAAGATGTTTAGTTCAACTTGGTTTGTAAACTTCTTTTTGTTAGTGCCACTGCTGATAAATATAGCCATGTGCCAATAGCACTCATGATTTGTTTTGTTGAAGGAAAAGGTTGTTCTATAATTTAAAGCTAGTGATATTTTTACTGTATCATCACAACTTCATGAAAACTATGGCTCTCAATGGCAAAATATAAACTGTTAGTGCATCCGAGAACCTACTTAGTATGCACACTTAGTATACATTTGCTGCTGCATAATTATATACTATTTTGCTATCAGTGCCTCTGAACAAGTGAAATCCTGACCACTTGGTAAAGCAACTAATCCAGATAGGAATTTAGGATTAAGGATTAGTCTAAATGTTTTTGGTGTTACACAAAAACATATTTTTTTTTAATTTTAGAACTGAAGCAGCTTTTTTTCATGACAGAACTCTGTTAGCAGACTTCTGAAGAACAACCTTCTTTCTCATTGCTGCTTTTGTACTGAACTGATAGGTAATTAGGAAAATGAGTAAGTAGAAGTAGGTACAGCACAGGACAAAATAGGCAAGGAGAGCTCAGCTCAGGCATCTAGAACATTGGCAGCATAAGGAAAACTCTCTGATCCTTTTCTTTAATACTTAAAAAAAAAATAAATCAAAATTTCTGACAAGAAAGACAGCTGCTGATTATTATTATTATTATTTTAAAAAAGATCCCTGCAGGGATTTGTAGGATCTTACTGCTGAGGCTTTTTTTTCCCCCCTCTCTCCCCTTGGTGCTAGGCATAAACTATCCTTCTTTCTATCTTCAGCCTCCCATCTGTTACCAGAAAGTGATGAGTCTGAAGAAAACTGCTTTGGAAAGTAGGGTAGCTTCCCTCATGACGAGGTGCTGTGAAGGCTTGTCAAGTTCATTGTGACCATTTGCCTTCTTTGTCCTCGTTGTTAATAAAAAATAAATAAATAAAAAAGGCTTATTTTTAATTCATGCAAGAAACTTGTCTAGATAAAAAGAATAGATTGTTTTAATTGAGTTTTGGGGGCTTATAAGAAATCCAGTTTGTTGAGATTTCTATTGCATATGTATGATTTCTTGCTGAGTTTCTAAAGAGAACAGAATCTCACAAAAAGAAATGTTGAGACGTGATTCATTCCTGAAACCTAGATTGCTTTCCTGACTTAGTTTGTGCTTGTACGGGGGGGTAGGAGAAGGGAAAATGCAAAGGGAGAAGATGAAATAACTAAAGAGGAGCTGCAATGATTTTGCAGTTGTTACCCTTGGAAACAGTCAGATCAAGTCAGTTAGTGTGTCTTTGCATTCAGCCTCTTTTTCCCCACACTTCAATAATTCTTGACTTCTTGGGCCAGTTTTAGTTTATTTGGCAGGCAGGTAGAGACACAAAAACATTGAGTTCCTGCCAGCAGTGAAAACAGATGACCGGGTTGAAGAAGTTTAAAAAAAAAAAAAAAAAAAAAAAAAAAAGCCCTAAGACAAAGAGTGCTGTTCCCTGTTGAATACCAAAAACCTGCTTGGGAATAAGACCTTAGGAAAAGTCACTAATTTGTGAAGAAAGCTCCATTGTAAGCTTGCATGTTATTAGACAATGGAGAAGCCAGTAAGGCTTCATTAGCTCTGCTAGTCACAAAGGTTTTTGCTTAGTTTCTCCCTGCTCTTAGTTGTATAACCACTCTACATTCATAATTTATATTTCCGTAGGAAAAGTTTATTCTCCATTGCTTGTCATTAGTGGCATTCTTCTCTGGCTGAACTTTTAACTTATTCTGACTTATTTAATTTATTTGAAGTATTGTTGCTGTTGCAGTAGTGTGGAGTACTCTACATCCTGAAGAGCTAGAGCCATGAAAAGTCTGTGGCTTCCCTAACCATTATTTGATAGTATATAGAATTGAAATTGTATTTAGTTTTGCGTTGGAAGCTTGGCTCTTTTTTTGTAATCTGCATTTCTCTTCTTATTCCAGATTTATCTGCTTTTCTGTACGTATACGCTGGAGCATATGCTGGCCTTCAATTGCAGAAGCTTGTTTTGCATTCAGATTTTGATTTTTTTAATAATCCTAATGTTATTTATGGCTATCAGGCAGCAACTTTTCCTAATTTTGTAGTATATAATTATGCTTTTCAATAATAGTGGAAAGAATAAATATATTTGGTAATTGTTACAAAATGATAAAATGTGAAGCTCTATTGTTTTCATTTCCTTAACGCAGGTATTCATTAAGTCTTTTAACAAAACAGATGTATTTTCTCTTTTTGTATTTCAAGTTGTGTAACTCCATTATGTGGCTTAATGAAAAAAACAAAAACAACAGAGCATAGGGTTTTATTTATGGATTCTTTTTTTTTTTTTTTTTCCTTAAATTTACTTAAAGAAACAGAGAAACAGAGCTTTTTTTTTTTTTTTTTTTTTTTTTTTTTTTTTTTTTTAATATTCTTGATATATTGCTAATAGCTTTGTATTTTCCAATGTTCAATTAGTTCCTATATACTTAGTGGTGCTCTTCTGTGCTCTTCTTTTTCTTGGTTTATATTCTCTTATTTTACTAGTGACAGAGTGGTGTTTACCTACACTTCTTTTACGTCTTTTACAAAATCTTGATTTTCTACACGTTGACAACTTCTGACATCCCATACATTTTCTAAATTGTATGATGTAATGAATTTTTTCAAGTTAGTTACTGCATTCAAATGTGTACTCTTCCTGTACTCTGTCTTTTTCTTAACTAGCTGATGTTTCTTTCACACAGTTTAAGGAAGCGAAGATGGAACTTGCCTGATACTTCCTTTTCCATATTCCAGTTTATTGTTCCATCCTGGTTGTCACTGAACATGTAAAGGGTCATCTAAAATACTGCTGAGGTTTCTGTTCAGCCTTCTTAGGGAATATAGTTCCATTTGAAATCTGAGCTTGCTTGAATTTTAATTATTTTTAGCAGCTCACCTTTATCAACTGCTAAGGTATTGGGGTAATTTCAAAGATGCTTTGGACGTTTTATAAGCACCTCCCTTGGTTAACTTCCATGTGCGCTTAGGCATTTGTACCATGGATCAAGGTTTTGTGCAGTCAGACCCTGCAGTATGACAAGTAGAACGATGTAGTTGAGCTGAGATGTTAAACCACTTTGCTGATACCTGGTGGTTAGATTAAGAAAGTGAAGAAGTTTTTGAAGTTTTCATCAGTGCTTGCCTGGGCCTAAATACCTTTGGGTATCCAGCGATTAGGAGCCCAAGTCCTGCTGAGAGCCAGTGGTGTTTAAATTCCACAGTAAGAAGGTGCCTCTCCTTCACTTGGTGCTTTTCAAAGCGTGTTGTCAGCCTCTGGGTCCATTTTGACTCTGCAGCAATCATTGCCTTGGTGCCTGGTTAGGTAATTTAAAACTGCTGTACTCTCTTTCATTTCTGATTTCATACTGTCCACGACATACACAAATTTCTACACCACCATCCATCTACTAACCAGAAGACCTTTTTAGCGCTAGGCCAGCTGTTTTGACACTAATCAGGGCTTCACCCTTTCTTTAGTGAATGTCTGTGCCACTCTATGTCTGGCTTACAGAAAGCAAGGTTGAAGGGGTGTGCTGTTTGAGACCCTAAACCAGAACTGAAAACTGGGGAACAGCATACCTGCTTCTGATCATTGACTTAGCCATGGGTGTCTTTTCATAATGGCATTTTGCTCTCATGTGCCTTTCTGATAATAACTGTATACATAAAAGGTGTGTTAGATAATTCCTGGGCTTGTTTTACGTTTCCTTCCTTTGCGTTCTATTTCTCACGGTAAGTTCTCTGCAATAGAGTACAAATTGCTTTTGGAGGCATGAGGAAATAAGAAATAATCCAATTCTAGTTCCTTAATATTCTAGTTCCTGAAAAATTATTTAAAACAGTCCCCTTTTTGGAGTGGCATACACATACCATACAGTTTTGCAGTCACACAGAATTCTTATTGTCCTTTATTATGATTCTCATAATATAGTTGCAACTTTGTCACCTGTGTTCCCAAACCAACTCACAGCAACCCCGAGTTGCACTTATATAAAGTGCATTGCTATATTTAATGAGCCTGGAATTCCTGCCTAGAGATAAGTCTTTGATGCACTCTGACCTGCCTAGATTTCCATTATCCGGGACTGTATCATTGTCTAACAGTAGTAAATAAAAGAAGAAAAAATCAGTGTTGAGAATATTTGCTCAGTGAGCAGGGAAATCACTTCTGACAGCTAGAATATGCATTGAGCCTTAAGGCAAAGAAACAAACAAAAAAGAATATATATATATATCTATAAAAGAGCTTTTCTTCCCAGTGAAATAAGGGAGGCTGATGGGGAAAGTACAGATAAAGAATGCAATTAGGTGGCAAGATGCTTTATGTTGCCCAAAGCACACATACGATTTACTTATAAAAAGTTGTCAATTTAATTATGTTTATAGGAAGCCAGGCATGGGAGAGATAATTAATCCATACCCTGGCCAAAAGGAACTTTTATATCCATAACCATCAGTAGTAATTGGTTTCCTTTTCCTTAAACATTCATAGGGAGTTGCTGTTCTGTTCTGTAACTTGCACAGCTCCGAATGAGGAGGGCTGCAGGGTAAAAATTCCATTTTCAGTCATTGTTTTTTTTTTTTTTTTTTCCCTTTGTTCCTTTCCTTCTTCCTGCCCCCTTCTGCTTACCTAACTGCAGCTCCCGTCCTAGCCAGGTAGTCTGGCCAAAATAGCTCCTGCCATCTGGAGCAGTCGCTGTGAACCTCTCAGTGACTTCCTCTCATTTGAAATGTCAGCTTGAATCTTTTCTCCCTTGCTTACTGCTCCTTAATTTTCTTTTCATTTTGTTATTCATTATTCAACAAGGTGACTGTGTTGTTTGATTGTGTTGATGTACAGTGTGCAGGAAAAATGTTATGCAGAAGGGAGCTCTGTGTTCTTCCTCCTCTGTCTTCCCCGTTATCCTAATCCACATCAGGGTCTGGTTGCTACTGATATGTCATCTTCTCCTGTGAGAGTTATCTTGTGTGATGTATTGCAATTATATTTAGATTCAATACGAGTGCAGAGCTGTCTAAATTTTCTTAAAAAAAATAAAAAAAATAAATAAAAAAAAGCAAAGAAAATAAAATTTAGATGAGCTGTTATTTTTCAATTAGGATCTGTTTTTTCAAATCATTGCCAACATATTTTCGCATTTTCAGATGTTTGGTAAATTGGTGAATTTTCTAATAATGAAAGTATTTTTTTTTTTTCTTTAATAATGGTTATTTCTGTCTTGTGTAATTAGATGGGAATGTCAGTTTTGTTCTGTTTTTAAATAAGCTACATTTATATTTATAGGGTTGTTTGAAATCTGCTCTAAGACTTTGATGGTGAAAAATTAGGAGCAAATTAAAAACTAATCCTTGCATTAGATTAGTTTAATGATTTTAAGACATTGCTGATTAAATTTTTGAACGTTTTAAGATGTTATTTTAGTGAATATTAGGATTAGGACAGAGGATGACGCATGATTATAGATGGTCAGAATTGACGATACAAGGCTATTAGCAATGCATTTTGCTAATCAGAACATAAACAATGAAGCCTGTAGGCTTTTCCATACAGCTCTGCCAACAGAACAGAAACAAACCTCCTTGGTTGCTTGTGGACAGCAGTGCCACGAGTATGAGCTGGCCTAATTGCTCTATGGGAGTGAAGAACCAAGTATTCTTAATAGACCTGTTTTCATTTGCATGACCTTTGAGTTATACATAGTATCGTTCACGTCTCTAGCTTAGAAATAATCATTTTGTTGAAAACCTAGGGGCAGCATGCATTTGTCTAACCTTCCTTTTAGGTATTTGTTCTGTTTTTTACCTACACTTTGATATTGTTCACATAGTGGACTTAATGCCTTGGATTGTAGCTGTCTGTTACTTCCAAAAAGAGACTTTTAGAGTGCAATGCTTATCACTTACAAAAAGCTATTTTATTTCTGGTGCTAGCTTTCACTCCTATATGAAATCCATCTTTTCTGGGTTAAAACTTTTGATATCAGTATGGAATTAGGGGCAATAAAAGACCAGGGGAGGAGGTTGCTGGTGAACAAAGAATTTCTGTTTCCAGTTCCGCTTCTGGCATTGAGATACTCTTGCTGAGAATGGGAACTTCCTAGAGATGGCTTCATTTCGGTTCTGTCTGGTATCCAAATAGCTGCTTTGTGTCTGCATCCCTTCACTAAAGAAGACTTCATTCAAGTCCTTCCTATGGTTCTTTTTTCCCAAATCTGTGTCCTTCCTAGGGAAATGTAGGTCTGACAATGCACAGTCTAAACTTGCGCTGTGCAGAAATGGGGTTACTTAAAGAATTAAGATCAAGACCTTGAACTGCTTTTGGAGCTGCTTGTGAGAGACTTGATATACACCTGCTGTGTCAGAGCAATGCAAACCTTAAAGAAAGCAGGTAGTCCCAGTTTGTTCTGTCTTCAGCTGGCATGTCATCCTCACCTTGTGCTTCGGCTGAGATTATTTATTACTGAGGTGACAAGTGCAGCACTGGCAATGGCCAGAAAGCTGGCGAAGTGGCTGTAGCTTCCCAAGAAACTAGAAAAGGAAAAACAAACAACAGTTTGTGACTGATACTGATATAGTAGGTGGATATCTCATGTACCAGCTTGAAAAAACCTTCATCCAGTAGTTCTGTAGATCTCCACATCTGGATCTCCATGTCTAGTGCTTGCAAACGCCAGCTGTGCACTGTCCAGCACTTGCTGCGTGTTGCATGAGGGAGCCGAGCACCTCTTCCGAGGCTTCTGCTGCCATAGTGTGTGGGGCTGGTGCCTGGCAGAGCTGTCTTGGGGCTTGCCAGGCTTGGGAAGGTGCTTGCCAACAGGACAGCCTTTCACACTGCCTCTGTTGACCCGGGAGGGGCACCTTGCCTGCCACTGCACCCACTGGGTGCACCGGGGCATTGGAGCTGTGGGCCACAGAGTAGAGCAGCTACCAAACCAAGTTTTTCATAGTATAGGCAGTGGTTGGATGTTTCATTTTTTACTTGTTTCCTCTTGGAACAAGGTCAAGAAGGTTATTTTTTCATTTGCTCTAGTAGTAGCTTTCTTTGCCCCATTTATAGCAAACCCTTGAGGAATTAAACAGATAAGGAAATCATGCAGCATAAGGAAGCTGCTTTTATTTTATTTTATTATTATATTTTTAAATATAATTTTAGGTGCTAATTTTAAAGGAACAGTCATTTGGAAGTATATGATTACTTGCATAGAGTACTCTTCCAACTATAAATCTAGAGCAGAATCTTAGAGCTTGAGGCAAACACAATTTGTCTGTCTTCTTGTGAGCCAGGTTAAATTGATTGTAAAGAAATGAACTGGGCATTTCTGACTGATTCGTTTTGGCTTAGGAATGCTATTTGAAAGATTGATAGTTCTGAGTGGGGAATAGGATGACGTTTCGCGTGTGTTATCTAAATTATTATTGGCGATTACACAAAGCTCATCAGCTTGCCTTGGCCTTTGTAAGGCAGTCATTTAGCAATCTGCAGCAGCTTACCGGGAAGGTTTTGTTTTATTGGAGTCTTTGGGTAGTCAGGAAAAAAGTTTGCAAAGAAATCTGTTGCAGAGCAGATGGTAATGGCTGCAAAGAAGCAGGAGACTAAGAAAGCTGTCCTGGTCAGAACGAACCTTTGCAGAGTACCTTTTAAAATACTTTTGCATCACATTTATTCAAAGACCATTTCAGGTGTGGTATCCAGTATCCAGCTGGAGGAAGACCAACAGTTTCGAACTTGGCACCTGTTTTCTGACAAGTGCAGGGCAGAGCAGCATGTATCTTTAGCTGCCCCAGTGCTGTTCCTTGTGTGGCGGTTAGGTAGTGTAAAGTGCATTCATTATTTTCAAATCAGAAAGCAAACAGTGAATGCTTAATGTTAGGTATTAATACTAAAAAGAAAATATAAATTGTTCTCTTACTATAAGGACTGCAGTTAGCAGCTGATGATTAACCTGGAAGCCTGTGGTGATGGTGGTGCTGCAAACTACTGCTGCCCCTCTGCAAGGCAGTGCTGCTCCATAGGCGGGTGGTCTTTGCAACCATCAGAGCTTTGGAATAACTTGGCCTATCTGCTGCCCAATGTGCGAA